>NC_089846.1:99035529-99335529 GCF_035609145.1 Eleutherodactylus coqui
CCTCCATCCCTTCCCGCATCATGACTATAGGGTGCCCATGGGTTACTATGGCAACCCAAGGACTCGTTAATGCTCCTGGGACTAGTGGGTATTATAATAAGGCCTTTTAAGTCTCAACAGGGATAAGGCACAATTTTGTCAGCAATCGCATGTTCAAGGCCCCTAATGGGACTAAAAAAGTTTAAGAACGTTTTTTAAGTAAAATATATTGAAAAAGTTAAAAACTTTATCTAAACCTAAATAATTATAATTGCTGTGACACAGAGAGGATCAGAGAATACTTCAAATCAGTGTTGCAGGTTGATCAGATATTGTACACACCTACATTGTATTTCAATGGAAAAAGTCTAAAGTAGAAAACGGCAACAAATAAGGCAATCTGCCAAAATGAATATTTCTATCTTGTCTAGAGTTCATGGCACTGTATGTATAAAGAGCGCTTTACGCACTCGTCCCTCGTATACAGTATGCAGAATAATGTGCCCTGATACAACAAACCTGTCAATTCACCCAAATTCAGGGCTACAAACCATCCATAAACTAACGAAAAGTTCGCAAAAAATGTGACAACAAGGTTCCGTTACTTCAGCCCACAGGAGAGGAGGGCAGATGTGACGAGAGGGGGGGGGGGAGGGGTGGATCTCATTTACCCAATCCCTGGTCTCTTTAATCCCTTATGGGCATGGCTTTCGTGGGCGTAAGGATGCAACAATTTGTGGCTTTTCGAAAGCCATAACTTATTTTTCCATGTTCAGGAGGGCTTGTGTTTTGCATGATGAGCTGATAGCATTTTGGGATACATACAGCTTCTTTGATCACTCATTGCGTTTGTGGGAGGTAAAGAAAATGAGCATTTTGCCTCCATTTATTTACGTTTGTGTTGTATATAATTTATTGTAGAATTATGGATATGATACGAAATGTAGCATTTTAAAAACAGTTTAATTTTATACAAAAGGGGGAGAGAGTGCAAAACAAAGGTTCTTTTTTGAAATTTTTATTTTATGTTTACATGTCCTGCTAACATCAAACTCCCGCTGCAAGAATGCACAGGCTCAACTTCTTATCACGCGTCATCTACATTATGTAAATTTATGTCCAGATGCATTAGGCACTACGCTGTCATGACTTAGACTTATGTCATATAGCGTTAAGGAGTTACAGTCTGATAGAAGACCTGCCCCCAGGACACTATATAAACACAAATTAGAGAATTATACTACTACCCCACTATCTGGACAGGATGGTAGACTGGGTAATGTCTAGTAATGATATAGGACTGTGTAGAGATATATATTGGTATACTGTGAATATTGTGAAGTGTATGTATTTGCCAGCGGAAAAAACAGTTAAGACTTCTTTCCCGGTCACTTGCTCTATATCCTAGCACCCGTTCATTTCTAAGATGAGAGGCCCGACGCGGGACAGACCTGGCCGAGAGGCCCGACGCGGGACAGACCTGGCCGAGAGGCCCGACGCGGGACAGACCTGGCCGAGAGGCCCGACGCGGGACAGACCTGGCCGAGAGGCCCGACGCGGGACAGACCTGGCCGAGAGGCCCGACGCGGGACAGACCTGGCCGAGAGGCCCGACGCGGGACAGACCTGGCCGAGAGGCCCGACGCGGGACAGACCTGGCCGAGAGGCCCGACGCGGGACAGACCTGGCCGAGAGGCCCGACGCGGGACAGACCTGGCCGAGAGGCCCGACGCGGGACAGACCTGGCCGAGAGGCCCGACGCGGGACAGACCTGGCCGAGAGGCCCGACGCGGGACAGACCTGGCCGAGAGGCCCGACGCGGGACAGACCTGGCCGAGAGGCCCGACGCGGGACAGACCTGGCCGAGAGGCCCGACGCGGGACAGACCTGGCCGAGAGGCCCGACGCGGGACAGACCTGGCCGAGAGGCCCGACGCGGGACAGACCTGGCCGAGAGGCCCGACGCGGGACAGACCTGGCCGAGAGGCCCGACGCGGGACAGACCTGGCCGAGAGGCCCGACGCGGGACAGACCTGGCCGAGAGGCCCGACGCGGGACAGACCTGGCCGAGAGGCCCGACGCGGGACAGACCTGGCCGAGAGGCCCGACGCGGGACAGACCTGGCCGAGAGGCCCGACGCGGGACAGACCTGGCCGAGAGGCCCGACGCGGGACAGACCTGGCCGAGAGGCCCGACGCGGGACAGACCTGGCCGAGAGGCCCGACGCGGGACAGACCTGGCCGAGAGGCCCGACGCGGGACAGACCTGGCCGAGAGGCCCGACGCGGGACAGACCTGGCCGAGAGGCCCGACGCGGGACAGACCTGGCCGAGAGGCCCGACGCGGGACAGACCTGGCCGAGAGGCCCGACGCGGGACAGACCTGGCCGAGAGGCCCGACGCGGGACAGACCGAAAGATAATTTACTATATTCACTTATCTTTCTTTTTCCCCAGATGCTGGACAGCCTGGTACCCAAGACAGAGGCCTGGCCCCCGCTCCACCCAAGACAGAGGCCTGGCCCCCGCTCCACCCAAGACAGAGGCCTGGCCCCCGCTCCACCCAAGACAGAGGCCTGGCCCCCGCTCCACCCAAGACAGAGGCCTGGCCCCCGCTCCACCCAAGACAGAGGCCTGGCCCCCGCTCCACACAAGACAGAGGCCTGGCCCCCGCTCCACCCAAGACAGAAAGACTATTTGTACCTACAAAGCCTGGCCGGCAGGCAGAGACAGTGTTGCCAAATAGAAAAGCAAGCAGTACCAAATTATTTGAAAGTGTGCCAAGTTTATGACTAACATTAATGCAGCTGCTAAGTAAAGACATTGTTTTCTTCAATGTGTGCTGTTTTTGAATCCATTTACACGTGAGGTACACATACTTTCAGTAGGAGCCGGTCATCTGGCCCTTACCTTGAGCTAGGAGCCCTCTAGACTTAGAGGCTACTTACATACGGGCGAGAAAAATGTCAGGCCAGGAAGCTCAGCCAGATGTTGCGCTTGTGAACATGTGATTTACACATGGATGTGAGGTGATTTTCAGGCAAAACTGCATGACATCTGTGAAATTCTGATAGTCTTGCTTGAGTTTCATGTGCGAGAGAGAATTGAAAGTGTTTCTTATTGATTTCAAGGGGGAAACTGCATTGCACTCACATGTGAGAGCCATGCGATGCATTAAGGGTCCCTTTGCGATCAATGGGCTATGAAATCTGAGGAATGCTCAAAGATAGGATATGCCCAACGGGGTTTATAGTCACACAAGATTTGTGCGACTCGCAACGCACAGATCTTGCATGAGTTTCTTAGCTGTTTGAAACCGTCCAGAGCTAGAAACCACTGCCATGGCTGGTGGCCACCCATCCAGAGCATACAAGTAGAGTCAAGAGCTTAGCAGAGTGCTGTTTTCATAGCTTTCATTAAAGTGAATGCTACAGAAACAGCATAACACAGCGCCCTATGCTGCTTCTTTAACTCATACTCTGATGTCCTCTTTTCAACTTGAACAAAGTTTCCATGTTTTCACATCGCCATGGAAAGCAGAGATGTGGATATCACTTTTTGGAAGCTTCCTGGAACTTTTACTGCTGATGGCCTATCCACAGAATAGGTCAATAATACTTCAATGGTGGGGGATCTGCTGTTTGGGATTCTTGCTGACTGGTTGGTTGTCGGGCATCAATTGAAGGGGTTAAGTCTACTGCAGATCTTGATCAAAATGTGAGTGTTGCAGAAGTTGTCACAGATTTTCCTCTGTGTCAAGTCTGCATAATTCAGTTATGTGTGAATGTACCCCTAATGCTA
This sequence comes from Eleutherodactylus coqui, assembly GCF_035609145.1. Taxonomy (NCBI): domain Eukaryota; kingdom Metazoa; phylum Chordata; class Amphibia; order Anura; family Eleutherodactylidae; genus Eleutherodactylus; species Eleutherodactylus coqui. The sequence goes on from NC_089846.1 coordinate 99,039,305, forward strand.
CGTTCACATATGACCGATTTGCTGCAGATTTTTGTACACGTGTTCAGTAGATTCCACGCTTTCAATTGATTTCCACCTGTAAAACCACAGCAGAAATCCGTAACTATTCTGCCATTGTTTTCGTAGCAGATCTACATGCAGGTTTAACCTAGTCAGTTGGCAAAACCTGCATGTAGAACTCCCCTGCGATACTGCACGGATTCCCATGAAGTACATGCCCCTTTTCCCCCGGGGTTGGCAGAGTTTTGTGTTGATTTCTTTTAATTCTAGCTCACCATGCCGAAAAAAATAAGATCAAACACTCCCTTCTCCACAGGGTCTGTGCTGACAGTCTGCATTCAGCCCATTCACACGACGCGAGACTGCTGCAGCCTATCAGAGACCTCAGTTCTCGAACGCTGAGTTCTGATTGGCTGCAGCTGCCTGTGACGTTCCATACACAGGCCGACTGCAGCTTGTCAGCTCTATATTAGAGGGAAGACTGTAGGATGCGATGCTGGAGCTGCACGAACCCGGGAGAGAGGAGTATATGGTACTTTTGTATGAAATATTTTTTGCATGACGAGCAAGAATCTAAAAGGGAACCTGTTCTGTCCCCAACAAACCATAAACTAAGTTATGGCGCTATTAGGGAATGTGACAAGGAGTCGGGTGATTTAGTTTTTATACTCACCGGTTCCCACGGTCCACTGATGTCACCCAGTGCTCTCTGACTTGTATGGGAGCGTGCATGCATGGGACTCTGAGAAGAGTCATTCCATGCCATGCTTAGTTTTCAGAGGGGGCATCATGGGAACGCATATAAATACATCACCTGTTGTGTGTCCTCACAGTGCCATAACCTAGTTTATGGTGCTGTGGGACCAAGACAAGTACCTTTAAAAAAAAAGCCCCTGACAAGCCCTGCAAATATGTTATTGCGCAAAAGTAGAACAAAGAAAAGCCTTCTATATTTGGCAGCACCGTAATAGTACTGAGCCATAGAATACAGTTCCACATTATTGCCACATGGTACTGTAGGATTTACAATGCAAAAGAGCGACAGTTATGGCTGGCTGAAAATAGTGGCAAAATTGGCCTGGTCAGAAGTAGGAGGAAAGTGTTAATTGAGGAGTTTGGGCTCATTCACACCAGCGGTTGTGTCATTTTTGGAGTACAACAAAATTCCAACTGAACTAAATGGATCTTTTCAGCTGAAGAGTAAATAGATCGAAGGCAAAGAAAGGCTTCCGTTCACTTATCTGCAGAGTGGCTCCAGGAAAAACTGCCCCCCCCCCCCCCTATCCCCCTCACAGTTCCTAAAATCCCATTGAAAACAACAGTGACCCACCTCCAACCAACAGTGGCCTCAGTAACGACACACACCACCACAGTGGTCCCAGTAGTAATACTGTCTCTTACAGCAGCCCCCCCAGCTGGTAATCACTTTCATGGTGACCAAATATCGGTGCATGTGCCCAAAAAGAGGGCTCCGAGTGCCGCCTCTGGGACACATACCATAGGTTCACCACCACAGCAGTACATTATCTAGCTGTATGGAGGGGATATTTCTCACAGCAACCCAAATACCTCCTCAGTGCTAGCAGGGTCATACTAGCGGCACAGCCCCATCAGCACTCTATGCCCTGGTCTTACCCCTCTTGTCTGCTCCAGTCCTACAGCCATCACTTCCTAGTACTCCTATATAAAGAGTCAGCTCTTCTCACCTGGTCAATCAGAGCCGCAGGTGTAATTCCCCAAATGGCTCCAGGACCCCTTCCATGCTAGACTGGGACAGAACACGGTTTTCTTCTATGTTCAAACACAATGGAATGATTTGTAGTTGCCCAGAACAATAGGGCCCTTCCATTATAGTGTGCATGCATTTGTCTACTGTATTGTCAGTGTCTTCTGTGTTGCACTAATAATGTGTATTGTATAGCTTCAGGACTGTAAGGGTGCTTTCAGACGACCGTATATCGGCTGGGTTTTCACGCCCAGTCGTTATACGGCGTCTCTCTCTGCAGGGGGAGGAGGCTGGAAGAGTCGGGAGCAGTGCTCTGAGCTCCCGCCCCCTCTCTGCCTCCTCTCCACCCCCTCTCCGCCCCTCTGCACTATTTGCAATGAGAGGAGGCGGAGTGTGGGCGGGGCTATGTGTCTGGACTTAGCTCCGCCCCCATCCTGCCTCTCCTCATTGAAAATAGTGCAAGGGGGTGGAGAGGAGGCAGAGAGGGGGTGGGAGCTCAGAGCACTCTTCCGGGCTCTTCCAGCCTCCTCCCCCTGCAGAGAGAGATGCCGTATATCGGCTGGGCGTGAATACCCAGCCGATATACGGTCGTCTGAATGTACCCTAAGAGTGGCTTCACACTGGCGAGGGAATCTACGATTTCCCAGCGCTGTAAGGCTGCAAGAAATCGCAAAATTATGAAGCCAATGGCTTCAAATGGCTCCATGCATATGTGCGATGTGTTAACACTTGCAATGCAGCGTTAAAATAAAATCGCGGCATCTCCATTCTTTTTGCGATCTCGCCCATTCATTTCAATGGAGACCGGCGACAGCAGAGCCAGCCTCATTAAAATGAATGGGAGATGCTAGCGGTCCTTTGGCACTGCTGTGACAGGCGAGGATTTTCATGGGTAGGGGGGGAGGGTTCACATATAACCCCCCCCCCCTCCCGAAAATAATACATGACTGTTGAAAAAAAACACCAAAAAACTAATACATCACCTGGGAAGCGCCATCATTTCTGGAGCGTCTTCTTGCAGTTGCCGACACTCTTCTTCTCCTTGTCTTCCGTCGAGGAATTTAAAAATCCACGCCCCCTGAAAGCGCTGCCTCTGATTGGCTGAGCCCTGTGACTAAGCAGAGTCAGTGCACAGCTGTCATTCATTGACAGAGGACACTGAGCATCTCCCATTCATTTCAATGGGGCTGGCGCTGGCCCCATTGAAATACATTGGAAAAGATTACTATCTCCTGGCGCGGCTGTCACAGCCACAGCAGGAGGTTCCTTCAGCCCTGCTGGGATGAGAGGCTGTTTCCCTGTGGAAACGCCTCGCATCCAGGGCTTCTAGAAGAATTGCGAGAGCGATATCAGGGCGTCAATCATATCCCGATATCACTCTCACCAGTGTGCAGGAGCCCTAAGAGTTAACTGTCTGGTATGTGAGCTGACTGTCTGGAAAATGTATCTGTTTGTTTGTCATGTGAACTCGTGATATATATGTGGAAGCAAGGTGCATGAATGGGAGTGAAGAGTTGAGTTCTGTTGAGTTCTATTCTGTTCTGGATCTGGATCTGCAAGAGGACCACATAGGCACCTTCAACCTGTGTGGCCCATAATGGAAGAGGCTAAAAGGAATCTACAGCCTGCTCTGGGCTTGCTGCACCCAGGAGATGTGAAAGTACTCATTTAATGCTAAGAGAGCGAGAGAATGAGGAGTTGACATGCAGCATGCCTTTTCATAAATGTGAGTGTTGACCAGTAAAGAGTTAGAGAAGAGAATAGTGTCACTGGGATCAGGACCTACAGATAGCAGGACTGTGGTTTCTCCTGACCTCCCGTGATTCCTCCCTGTCACACCATCTTGAGTTTTTGCACTGTTCTGCTGCTGGCGTGTATTGATGGATTGTAACTAGAGATGAGCGAGTATACTTGGTAAGGCACATTACTAGAGCGAATAGTGCCTTAGCTGAGTATCTCCCCGCTCGTCTCTAAAGATTCAGGGGCCGGCACGGGTGACAGGTGAGTTGCGGCGGGGAGCGAGGGAGAGATCTCCCCTTCGTTCCTCCCCGCTCTCCCCCGCCCCGTGCCAGCCCCTGAATCTTTAGAGACGAGCGGGGAGATACTCCGCTAAGGCACTACTCGCTCAAGTAATGTGCCTTAGCGAGTATACTCGCTCATCTTCAATTGTAACCAAGTTGTTTTCAAGTAAACGAATTTTACCGACCGTTCTCGGTTTGGCTCAGAAAGTTAACTCCCTGTGTGTGGACTCTTTATTACCAACAACTGAATTCACTGCAGACGATGGAACGGTGGCGTCACGCGTGACACAAAGGAATAAGGTAATCCATCATTGGGTTCCCCTGTTTAATGGTCTGCCCGCAGCTCCTTGGACATATCACTGGTTACCCTCCAGGTGGGAGGCGGTAGAGCCACCGTGACAGGACCCAAGGGCCCAAACTCTACCCCGCTGTCTCCTAGGCTGGGGCTCGCTCCTCGGACGCTGCAGATTTATTAGGACTAGTAACTGTAACCAGTACTGTAACTGTATATCCTGTGGCATTAAGGGGTTACGAGGTGTATGCTACTTACTACATGTGTCTTGGGCTGCTCCTGTGCCAGAAGGGGAAATCTTTACCAGCTATGAGGCAGTTCTCTGGTGTAAATTATACTAATGTAGTGGGTGCCGACCTTTCTAAAAGTGTGGAGTGGTGTGCCCAAAAAAGCCCAAAAGTTACAAATCTTAGTGCAGGCTATATTTGTGAAAAAACCACTAGCTATTTATCTTTATTCACCACTTGTCCGAGTTAGGCCTCCTGCACATGTGCGAGTTGGACCCCGCATGCGAGATTCTTGCAACGGAGCTCAACGCAGTGCCCGGCCAGTGACCCCTGCGTACCTGTCCGGCATCTTCTGCATGCGCAGTAGGCGCTGGCTCTCTGCAATGACGCGTATCCCACGATACTTCTGCAGTGTTCATTGCAGAAGTGCCGCGAGACGGATGGCTTCCATTGACTTCAATGGTAGTCAGCCGTGCGTATCTTGCAGAAAATCGCAGCACGTTGCAATTTCTCACCTGTGAGCAGAAAATCGCAATCGATTTCCGCTTGTGGGCAGGAAAACGCATTTTGCCATAGCATGCTATGGGCTGGATTTGCTAGATGGAGTGCCTCCATAAATAGCATCAGATAGAGTACCCCCCATAAATAGTGTCAGAATCCTCCTATAATGTAAACTGTCAGCCAGCATATCCAGTGTCCGGCAAAGAATGACCTGCGAAAGAGCAACCCCATAACCAGTGCCTGACAGGGACCCAGTAAACAGTTCGAGCCCAACAGCAACCTGTTCACAATATCAGAATGCTGCACAGTGCCAGCCACGGAGTGCCCACATTAACAGTGCCATATAACAGACCTGGAGGCAGGTTCACATGGATGGTATAGTGATAGAATATCTCATCATTGTCTGATTAGGGAGGGGTCTGCTGTTGGGACCCCCTACAATCCCCACACCGCGCTGTAAAGGAAGTGCAGCTGCATTCACCAGTATTATTGTGAGGAAAGAGCTAAAGGGGCAGTTGGGCCGTTACCCGGGGGAGGTGGAAGACATCCATGGATATCACATAGTATTAGACATCACATAACATTCCATCAATGACATTATGTGTAGGGTAGGATTATCCCTTTAAATGCAGTTTATTAAGCAGACACCAGAGGGAGGCACTGAGCCAACATAGTTACTCCATACTCTACATGGCTGTGCCATCTATAGACATCAATGTCCTCCTCGTCTGCATTCTTGCCCAGTCCAGCGGTGGTACATGTAGACGATAGTGAGCCTCATCCATATGTAAAGGGATCATTAAAGAGGACTACCCTAAGGGGGTTTCTTAATGGCCATTTTTTGTTTTTACATTTTTTTTCCTCTCCATTTTCAAAAAATATATAACTTATTCATTTGTCTGTCAACATAGCCACCGGGGGGCGTGTTTTTTGTAGTTGTATTTTTCAATGGTATCATTTAATGTAGCATATAATGTACTGACGAACCTTTAAAAATTACTACATGGGCTGCAATGGACAATAAACCCTTAGGGCTCTTACCACATTGTGTTTTCATTAACGCTGCAATATCGCTGCGTTTTTTTAACGCGATTGTCAATGGGTCTTTCAAATGTTAAAAACGCATCACAAGTTTCTGCGATTTTTGTGCGATGCGTTTTTAACATTAGAAAGTCCCATTGACAATTGTGTTAAAATATTGCAGCGGTAAGAGCCCTCAATTTTGCCATGTTTTGGGGGGTCTTGTTTTTACAGTAAACACCTTGCAGCAGAAATGACATGCTAACTTTATTCTGTCAGTATAATTACAACAATACCAAATGGATTTAGTTTTTTGTTGTACTACTTTTAAAAAATAAAATCTATATTTTTTAAAAAGGAATTGCTTGGTTTTTGAGATCCCTTAAAGGGGTTGTCCCACCGTGCAAAATGGCTCTATATACTTTTGTATGGCTATTACAAAGCACTTTGTAATATAATGTGTGCTTTGTAATTATGCCATACAGAAGATATATACTTACCTGATTCGATGCCCCCCCCCCCTATATTTACCTGTCCGTTGCCTTGACTCCGACGATTCCAGTGGTCGCTCTTCTCCTCACAGTCGCGCAGGCGCAGTAGCTGGTCCTGGCTGGTCAGGTCCCTGTGAACGCGCCTGATGCAGGCGCATGCGTAGTCTGTAGCTGGTCCTGCTCTATGGCAACAGCTTCCCCTGGCTCCGGCAGAAGAGGAGTACCTTCCCCTGGCTCTGGCAGAAGAGGACCGTCCTTCTAGGTAAGTCACTGAGGGGGGAGGGGGCGGTCCGGGAGTCGGGCGGCCTGTCACTTTTTTGTAAATAATAAATGGAATGGAAGGACTGGAATACCCAAAGAGGCATCAAAATTGGGATTATTCACCCTGGAAAAAAGACGGCCAAGGGGCGATCAAATAACTATGTATAAATACATGAGGGGACAATACAAGGATCTCTCCCAGGATCTGTTTATACCCAGGACTGCGACGGTAACAAGAGGGCATCCGCTACGTCTAAAAGAAAGCCGGTTTCATCACCAACATAGAAGGGGGTTCTTTACTGAAAGAGCAGTTAGACTGTGGAACTCTCTGCCTGAGGACGTGGTGATGGCAAAATCTATAGAGGAGTTTAAGAGGGGACTAGATATCTTTCTAGAGCGCTATGATATTACAGGATATAGACATTACATATCCACCGGGGTTGTTGATCTCAGATGTTGATCCAGGGATTACCCTCGCTGTCATTATGCAGTCAGGAAGGAATTTTTTCCTCCATAGGAGCTAATTGGCTCCCTGGTTTTTCTTTGCCTTCCTCCTGACCAACAAGAAAGGGGATTGAAGCAGGCTGGACTAGATGGACATTGTCTTCATTCAGCCTAACATACTATATTACTTTGTATCTAGACCTCCGTGATACCTGATCAGGTTGACGAGTGTTCCGGTTCGGATCCTTTATTTTTTGTTCCATTAATTGCTCTTTACCCACGGACCCATGTTCTTCTAGTGGAATCCCATGGTATTGGTGTGTGTCTGTCCAGCCCGAGGTTTTAATGATAATTAATAAAGTTTTTATTTGACATCTATTCTGTGAAGGGTGCTTAAAGGGGTTGTCCCGTGCCGAAACGGGTTTTTTTTTTTTTCAACCCCCCCCCCCCCCCCGGTCGGCACGAGACAACCCCGATGCAGGGAGGTAAAGAAAGCTTACCGGAGCGCTTACCTTAATCCCCGCGCTCCGGTGACTTCAATACTTACCGCTGAAGATGGCCGCCGGGATCCTCTGTCTTCGTGGACCGCAGCTCTTCTGTGCGGTCCATTGCCGATTCCAGCCTCCTGATTGGCTGGAATCGGCACGTGACGGGGCGGAGCTACACGGAGCCGGCATCCTGCACGAAAGGCTCCATAGAAGACTGCAGAAGACCCGGACTGCGCAAGCGCGGCTAATTTGGCCATCGGAGGGCGAAAATTAGTCGGCACCATGGAGACGAGGACGCCAGCAACGGAGCAGGTAAGTATAAAACTTTTTATAACTTCTGTATGGCTCATAATTAATGCACAATGTATATTACAAAGTGCATTATTATGGCCATATAGAAGTGTATAGACCCACTTGCTGCCGCGGGACAACCCCTTTAATTAATAGACTGTCTCTGTCCATGTGAATATTACTCGCTATTCCCTCCAACAGCCTCCAGGCTATTATCAAACATTTACTCCCGGTGTTTTAGAGGCAAAATGCTTATTTTGTTCATTTTACCACCCAAAAGTCGCAATAAGGGCTTATTCACAAAAGCGTATATCAGCCACCGTTTTCACGGCCGGCCAATATACGCTACCGTCTGAGATGTCTTCTGTCTTCCTTCCCGCTCAACGACTCTCTGCCTCTCTCCTCCGCTCTGGCTGTTTGCAAAAAATAAGCCCTCACAGAGCTCCGTCCATGAAAAAATATAAAAGTTATGGAACTTTGAATGCAGTGATGTAAAAATAATTATAATTTCCTAAAAAAAAGGATTTTTATTGTGCAAAAGTTAAAAAACCTAAAAAAAAATGATCCTATTTTTGGTAACGTTTCAATCGTACTGACCCACAGAAAAAATGTATTGTGTCATTTGTGCTGTATGATTGAGGGCTTATGCACACGAGCATATATCGGCCGGCGTTTTCACGCTGCTAAACTCCCCCCCCACCTCCTTTCTCTGGGGCGCTGTCATTGGCGCCCATAGGAGGCTATGGCAGCGGCCGTAGTCCAGCCAGAAAGATAGTTCCAGGCGCTTTTATGCTGCGGAAATTCACCTGTGTGATCTGATGCACTGAAATCCAATGCATCAGATTGTAGTGTATATAGACCGCCTGTGAAAACAGCGGCCGATAAACGCTCGTGTGAATAAGCCCTGATGCTGTAAAAAAAAAAAAATTAAAACAATGGCAGAATTGATGTATTTTCTCTTACTGCTCTTAAACACAAATAATAAAAGTTTTACAATACATTATCTGACTTAAAAATGGTACCAATAAAAACTACAGTTCGCCGCGCAAAAACCACGTTGGAAAAATAAAGAAGTTATGGCTTTTGAAAAGTGGAGATGAAAATCCCCCCAAAATCGTTGTGTCCTCATGGCCAAAATAGACCTTGTCCTTAAGGGGTTGAGGGAGCAGTTGCTCTAAAACTGGAAACTTATAAAAGCACGACAATATGAGACAAGCCGTGAATTCTATCCACACACATGAAATAGGAGCCCATATTATTTTCACTGCAGATCATCTTCTAGACAGGGGTGGTAAGAAGCTGTTCTAATCACCTTTAAAAGGGTTGTCTGCTTTAGATAACCTTTTTTGGTAGAAGGATCCCATAAAGTAAGCTGGTGCTTCATGACCACTGGAACCTCCAGCCATAAATAGGGGAACCTGCTACTAAGTGTCCAATTCTCCTGCATTGCCGCCACAGGAGAAATACAGTATTACATTGTTGCTAATCCATAGTCAGGTCCAAAAGTGCCAGGTCCTCTAGAGAGAGATGCATTGAAAACAAGGGGAAAAACTCCGTGATCCCTGAAGAGATGCGAGGCATGTTGGGGATTTACGGTCCGATATTGTGCTCGCCTGTGTGATGTTAGGCTTACAAGAAGGTAAAGCAAGACTACTAAGGGACCTTTTACCCAGGACGGAATAACACCGCAGGACACGGCCAAATCTGCAGCTGTGGAATTCCACACCAAAATCCGCGGATCTAACTGTGAATTTTTGATTGAGTAGCTTGTGTGTATAATGTTCCCAAACATGTACCCGCCAGACTTGTCACTGGTGCTCAACTACACTTTGCGTTGGTGGCACTCCTGCTTCCTGTAGTTTTCAGCTGTGCACATAGTCAGGAAAATACGGTAATTTAATACTTCTTTAATGCTTTAATCTGGATACACAAAAGAACACTGGCAGTTATGATGACATCACAGACATCACAAGGCGCATGACATCATAGACATCACAATTGGCTCAGAATGTTTAAAGCTCTAACCAGAGCCAGCTTGTGTCACTTCAGCGTGACATCTTGAAGAGGCCAGGTGCAGGTAAGTAGCTCCTCAGTAAATGGACTTGGTGACCGAGGACGGTCTGTGGACTTGGTGACCAAGGACGGTTTGTGGACTTGGTGACCGAGGACGGACTGTGAACTTGGTGACCGAGGACAGACTGCGGACTTCAGCGTGACATCTTGAAGAGGATTGGTGCAGGTAAGTAGCTCTGCAGTAAGTGCTGAGGTCTAATTCATGCATCGTATAACTGAGGACGAACTGTGGATTTGGTGACCGAGGACGGTCTGCGGATTTGCTGACTGAAGACGATCAGTGGAACTGGTGATCAAGGACAGACTGCGGACTTCAGCGTGACATCTTGAAGAGGTAAGTGCTGAGGTCTAATTCATGCATCGTATAACTGAGGACGAACTGTGGATTTGGTGACCGAGGACGGTCTGTGGACTTGGTGACTAAAGATTTTTTTGGACTTAGTGACCGAGGACAAACTGTGGACTTGGTGACCGAGGATGGTCTGTGGACTTGGTGACCGAGGATGGTCTGTGGACTTGGTGACCAAGGACGGTTTGTGTACTTGGTGACCGAGGACGGACTGTGGACTTGGTGATCGAGGACAGACTGCGGACTTCAGCGTGACATCTTGAAGAGGATTGGTGCAGGTAAGTAGCTCCGCAGTAAGTGCTAAGGCCTAATTCATGCATCGTGTAACTGAGGACGAACTGGGAACTTGGTGACCGAGGACGGACTGTGGACTTAGTGACCGGGGATGGTCTGTAGATTTGGTGACTAAAGATTTTTTTGGACTTAGTGACCGAGGATAAACTGCGGACTTGGTGACCGAGGACGGTCTCTGGAGCTGGTGATCGAGGACAGACCGCGGACTTCAGTGTGACATCTTGAAGAGGACGGGTGCAGGTAAGTAGCTCCTCAGTAAGTGCTGATGCCTTGTCCACACATCGTGTGACCGAAGGCGGACTGTGGACTTGGTGACGGAGGACAGTTTTGTTGACTTACTGACTGAGGAGGGATTGTGGATTGGCTGACCAAGGTCGTACTATGGATTATCTGATCAAGGCTGGACTGAGGACTGGCTGAGAGAGGCTGGACTATGTACTGCCTGACTAAAGGTGGACTTTCGACCGGCTATCCGAAATTTAAACTGTGCACTAGAGAGTAGACATACTGTAGTATTACAATGTCCTATAGACTGACTGACTACAGAATTATACTAGATAGTACACTGACTGACTACAGCATAACATGAGAATGAACACTGACTGCCATCTTATAATTACAGCAATATGCAGCTGCACAGATTGGATCCAGGGTGATAGCCGATCGCCACATCTGGGGTCAGGAAGGAATTTTTTGCCCCCCTGAGGTAGAACTCTCCGGTGGGGTTTTTCACCTTCCACTGGATCAATATAACTGCCAAACCCCTCCCTCCCCCATTTGGCCACTTCCCAATATTTTGTCACTTGCTTGGGACAAACGAGTCATCCATTGATTCAGGGACGGTTCTGGCTGCCATATGTGGAGTCGGGAAGGAATTTTTCCTCATTGAAGCTGAATTGGCAGACGGCTCATTGAGGTTTTTTCGCCTTCCCCTGGATTAATGTATTTCAATAAATGATCCAGGGAACTTGTCTGACTGCCCTCAGTGGAGTCGGGAAGGAATTTTTTCCCTTACAGGGGTTTTTTCGCCTTCCCTTGAATCAATGAAAATCAATGGATCTATCATATCCTTGACTTATATTCAAAATACACGTCAAATCCTCCTCATTAATAAAATTGTAAATCAATAAAATTCTCTGTTTTCACCCCAATATCTTTGTGTGACTGGTTTTATTTCCATTGCATCCTTACACTACTGCTTGTATTATTTGGGTTCTCTGCTCTCGTTGTATGTACTCAGCAGTTTTAACACTGCGAATATCATTAGACTAGACATACACGTAATACAGAGCAGCACACGTAGGGCTCATTCACATAAGGGAATTGGCGTAGCTAACTTACATGAGCAAAATCGTGACTATTAGAACTAATGGTTTCCTATGGAAACATTCAGACAAAGGAATTTAGCCACACAAAAACAATTGTACCCAAAGAGTTAGTACATGAGCGGCTGAAATTCCCTGCTACACGAAAAGATGGGACCTGATGTATCTTTAGTGTGCAATTCGCAGGAGTGTCCATAGACTCCAATGGTCTGAAATAAAAGGGAGGGAGTTTAACTGCATCCAACGCTCGGAAAAGAAGACAGATGCCATTATTGTAGACATCAGAAGTCATTAGGTGGATTCTATTCCATATGGGATATGGACTATAGCCCTATTTGGTTACTCTTTGTAAAGTACTAAGACACTGATGAAAAGGAACACTTCTTCTACTCCAGTTACATCTAGGGCTGTGGTCGCATCATGTCTTTTACTCCAGTCAAATCACATTTTCTGTTGCAGTCGCAACTTTTACTCTGTTTACACCTGGAGCTGCGGTCACATCATGTCTTCTGCTCCGGTTACACCCAGAACTGTGGTCACATTGCGTCTTTTGCTCCAGTTGGATCCAGAGCTGTACTGAAATTGCGTCTTCTACTCCAGTCACAACCGGAGCATATGCTATTGAACCAGGAAGATGTGTTGGATATTTTGGGAGGTCAGAATTAGGCACAAGTAGCATGAATCGATGACCCCTTCCTGTCAGCTGCACAGAGTATGCCAGTACCTCCATCTAAATACTCATAGATACTCTTGTCTAACCTCAAGAGCTTTCAAATACAATATTTCTGGTTAGCCAATAAAGGAATCGCCTCTATGATATGTTCGTCGTTTTTATACAACATGATATCTGATACTTAGAAAAAAGTTTTGTGATCCCAAATCATTATCACTCATTATTACCTCCATCAGCCTCCAGGCTGTTATCCAGTATCTACCCCTGGTGGACTGAGCGCACTATTAATCCTGCGCAGCAAGAAACGTAAAAAAAGAGAGGCAAAAGGCTTATTATATTTGTTTTACCTCCCAAAAAGGACAATAAAAGTGATCATAAATGCCCAAAATGTTACAAATAAAGACTATAGCTCATGACACAAAACATAAGCCCTCACAGAGCTCCGTCCATGAAAAAATAGGAAAGTTATGGGACTTTGAATGCAGCGATGTAAAAGTAATTATAATTAGGGTTTTTATTGTGCAAAAGTGAAAAAACTTTTAAAAAAAGATAATATTTTTGGTATCATTGCAATCGTACTGACCTACAGAAAAAATGTATTGTGTCATTTGTGCTGTATGATTGAGGGCTTATTCACCTGAGTTTACGGCTGACCGATATATGCTACCATGTGATGCACGGGCTTGGCGTATATGCCATCGGGTGGGGGGAGACAGCATAGCTCTGCTAAGCTTTTCTCCTCCTTCCCTCCCCCTTGCCGGCTCACCTCCTCTCTCCTCCCTTTTGGCTGTTTACAATAAGAGGGGAAGGAGTGGGATAGGGCTAAGCCCCACCCCCACCCCGCCTCCTCTTATTGTAAACAGCTAGAGGGGAGGAGAAAAGAGGAGAGAAGGGGGAAGGAATTTAGCAGTTAAACTCCCTCCCACCTCCCTTCTCCAGCCGCTGTCATTGGCTCCCATAGAAGTCTATAGCAGCAGCCGTAGTCCGGCCAGGAAGATAGTTCCAGGACTGTCTTTCCTGCCCGGCATAGAAGCACCCACACAGGCGCTTTTATGCCGTGACAACACACGTGTGATCTGATGCACTGGAATCCAATGCACCAGATCATAGCGTATATAGGCCGGCCGTGAAAACTGCGTCCGATATATGTTCATGTGCAAAAAGCCCTGATGCTATACAAAAAAAATTAAAAAACAATGGCAGAATTGATCGATTTTCTCTCCCTGCTCTCAAAAACTAATTAAAAAAAACGTTTTACAATACATTATCTTACCCAAAAATGGTAACAATAATAAAAACTACAGTTCGCCGCGCTAAAAACACAATGGAAAAAAAAAGTTATAGCTTTTGAAAAGTGCAGATGAAAATCCCGCAAAAATTGTGGTGTCCTCATGGTCAAAATAAGCCTTGTCCTTAAGGGGCTAACAGTGCACTTCCACAGTGAGAAATTCCACAGCCCACATTATTTTCACTGCAGATTATCTTCCTTACAGAGGTGGTAAGAAGCTGTTTTAATCACTTTTAAAAGGGTCGTCTGCTTGAGGGCTTATTCAGATGTCCGTATATCGGCCGGGTTTTCAGAGAGCTGTCCCTCTTTACAGGGGAAGAGGTTGGGATGGGACAGGATGGGAACAGTGCACTGAACTCTCCGCCCCTCGCCACTATTTGCAATGGGAGGGGCGGTGGCGGAAATTAGCACCGCCCCACTCTGGCCCTCCCATTGCAAACAGTGGTGAGGACCAGAGGGGGGGAGGGGGGACGGAGCTCAGTGCACTGCTCCTGTGCCGTCCCGGCTCCTCCCCCTGCAGAGAGGGACAGCGTATATTGGCCGGGCGTGAAACCTCAGCTGATATACGGTCGTCTGAATAAGCTCTTAGATAATTTGTTTTTTGGTAGAATTAACCGCATAAAGTAGGATGATGATTCCAGCCATAAATAGGGGAACCTGCTACTGAGTGTCCATTTTTCCTTTGTTGCCTCCACAGGAGAAATAAAGTATTACATTGTTGCTATTCCATGGTCAGTTCCTAAAGTGCCAGGACCTCTAGAGAGAGATGCATTGAAAACAATGGGAAAAACTCTGTGATCCTTGAAGGGATGCGAGGCATGTTGGGGATTCACGGTCCGATATTGTGCTCGCCCGTGTGAAGTTAGGTTTACAAGAAGACAAAGCGAGACTACTGAGAGACCTTTTACCCAGGACGGAATAACACCGCAGGACACGGCCAAATCTGCAGCTGTGGAATTCCACACCAAAATCCGCGGATCTAACTGTGAATTTTTGATTGAGTAGCTTGTGTGTATAATGTTCCCAAACATGTACCCGCCAGACTTGTCACTGGTGCTAAACTACACTTTGCGTTGGTGGCACTCCTGCTTCCTGTAGTTTTCAGCTGTGCACATAGTCGGGAATATACAGTAATTTAATACTTCTTTATTGCTTTAACCTGGATACACAAAACAACACTGGCAGTTATGATGACATCACAAGGCTCATTGTAGTGGCGCAGAACACTATCCTGGTCCCCTCCATAAATGTCATATGTAAATGCACTGTGCAAAACTTGTCCTGTCATATTCAGTGTGTGTTGCGCAGGTGTGGCACTTGAGAGGTTAACAGTAATAAAATCATTGCCTGCATGTAGATGTATCAGATTGTCATGTCACGTAGTATGAGATAAGGTATAAATGTGAGTGCTTGAGAACGGGAAGAGGGCTTCCATTTTGTCTTCTGAGAGAGTGCTAACATAGAGCCACATGAAAGCACCTTTAGCTTCCATGTAGGTGAAGATGGAGGAAGAGGAGAGATATTCCGTAGCTATAGGAGTCTGGATGTGATTGGGGTGAGTCCCAAGATCCTAGAGAGAGAGAGAGAGATTTTCAATAGAGAGAAGATTTTATAGAGGAACCCATCGTTCAAGTACCAATTCACTCTACCAATTTTTACTGTGCGTCCGTCCAAAGTCAGGATCACCACACAGAGGTACATTACTGAGACAAACCCACATGCCTGTCATGCGGGGTGTTATTGCTAAGTCTTTCAAGTGAATAATTGTCTTCCACAGCGTCTCCGGAGTGACCCCTGCCCCCTTCCTCCTCTGGAGTGCTCCTAGGCCAGGAGCGGTACCGTACAGATAACGTGGACTCTAGGACCAGTTTCATCCTGTGTATCCTCCCTGACCTTTGAGCTTTAGCCTGCTTACACGTAAAAGAATTATACCTGCTTTTCTGTAAATATCTGTTTTTGCAAAAGTTATATCAAGTAAAGTTATACCGGGCCCTAACCATTCCTGGGGACCAGAGGTACAATACACAAGTCTCTGTGTTATTTCTCTGCTGCGTAGCATACTGGTATGTGGGAATAGTGGCATCATGAGTGATAACTACTACTACCCCATCAACCTGTTTGTTGGCATTCCCTATCCTAGGGGTGTCGAAGGTGGCCTGCAGTCCTGCTCTGGCCTTGGCTACGTGTTATCCCTCAGGGACCAGAGCCTGGTAAGTGCCGCTGTGACAAGCCAACACCTATCCCTCCCAGCTCTGCACAGTAGTCAAGAGTCCGGGCTCATCCCTCTGGGGTGTTGCACTGGCTGACGAAGGATGGGCTGCAGTCTAGTTGACTGAGGACGGACTGTAGACTGGCTGACTGAGACGGACTGCGGACTGGCTGACCAAGGACAGACTGTGGACTGGATGACTAAGACTGGACTGAGGACTGGTTAAGATCAAGGCTGGACTGAGGACTGGCTGAGAGAGGCTGGACTGTGTACTGCCTGACTAAAGGTGGACTTTTGACCGGCTGTCCGAAATTTAGACTGTGCACTAGAGAGTAGACATACTGTAGCATTACACTGTCCTATAGACTGACTGACTACAGAATTATACTAGATAGTACACTGACTGACTGCAGCATAACATGAGACTGTACACTGACTGCCATCTATAATTTCAGCAATATACAGTAGCACAGACTGGATCCAGGGTGATAGCCGATCGCCACATCTGGGGTCAGGAAGGAATTTTTTGCCCCCCCATGCGGAAGAACCCTCCGCGGGGTATTTTCGCCTTCCTCTGGATCTTTGGGTTCAGTGTCTCTCATCTCAGGACATTGCTGGACTGATCAGAAGGACCGCAGCAAGTTCTGTGGTCTCCACCGGCCTGACCTGAGAGTCACTGTAACCATTGTGTCATTTATTAAAGGGCTGGTAATATTTAATTACAGTGTTGCTTATTGCTATTCTAATAAAGAATTCTATAAATCTACACGCTGATGTTTGTCTTTTGTCTGGATTACTGAGTACATTAGACATAGGGGGACCTCATAGAAAAACATGAAACACACTAAAGAGGTGTCATTCACAGGGTGCAACAAGCAGCCATGGTGGCCCAATAACAAAACCTGCAAGGGAGCGCCACTCAGCAATGACCAGTATTAGCAAAGAATGGCCCATATTTACTAAGACGAGTATAACTTATGCCATTCTAAGGAAAGGAGATATGTGGAGTGATTTGCACCAAATCTATTAAAATGTGATGCATGTGGCCAGCGGTTTCTCGTTTTTTGGAATGGTTACAACCATAACTGTAAATTCTTATAGGTAATAAATGCTCATATTAGGTTTGCAAGACCTGGAAGTCCGTCCGTCCCCGTCCCACTCATCCAGCTAGTTCAAGTGAACTAAACTTATATCACCTTATGGCTAGAGGCTTTTTAACCATTCGGCCAATTAGGAATGTGCCTAGGGCCCCCAAACAGGGCCGCAGCGGATTTTAAGGTTTGGAGGTGGGGAAAGTACTAGGAGGTGGGGTAAAGTGGGCAAAACACCTCCAGCGTAAAAATAGTATCCGCGTACATATGCGCATGAAAAAAAACGCATCCGCATGTCACCCGCATGCAATAAAATGGGCTAAAAAACTGAAGATGAAGAGGAATTACACCTTTCAGCACAACAACGACCAAAAGTTTTGGCATGGCCAAGCCAGAACTAGGACCCAAATCCTATTGAAAATATGTGGGTTAACCTCAAGAGGGCGCTACACACAAGATACCCTCGCAATCCGACAGATTTAGAGCGCTATCGCAAGGAAGAATCTATCTATGTGCTTTGATGTATGAAAACATGGCATGAAGACTCTACTGCCTTGTTGTTCCGCCTCTAGCTTCGATACAAGATGTGATATGGGCGGGCATAGGGGCTCCAGTACCCTGTTGTGCTGCCTCAGCTTGGCTACAATATGTGATACGGGCAGGCATGGAGGTTCCAGTACCCTGTTGTACCATCTCTAGCTTGGATACAAGATGCGACACGTGCAGACATGCAGGCACTAGGACCCTGTTGTACTGCCTCTAGCTTGGATACAATATGTGATATGGGTAGGCATAAGGGCTCTAGTACCCTGTTGTACCACCTCTGGCTTGGATACAATGTGTGATAAGGGTAGGCATAACGGCTCTAGTACCCTGTTGTGCCGCCTCTACCTTGGATACAAGATGTGATACAGGCAGGCATTGAGGTTCTAGTACCCTGTTGTACCACCTCCAGCTTGGATACAAGATGTGATAAGGGCGGGCATAGGGGCTCTAGTAACCTGTTGTGCTGCCTCTAGCTTAGATACAAAATGTGATACGGGCAGGCATGGGAGTTCTAGTACTCTGTTGACACCACCTCTAACTTTGATACAATATGTGATACGTGCAGACATGCAGGCTCTAGGACCCTGTTGTACTGCCTCTAGCTTGGATACAATATGTGATATGGGCGGGCATAGGGGCTCTAGTACCCTGTTGTGCCGCCTCTAGCTTGGATACAAAATGTAATACTGGCAGGCACGGAGGCTCTAGGACCCTGTTGTACCACCTTTAGCTTGGATACAAGACGTGATATGAGCGGCATGGAGACTCTAGTACCCTGTTGTACCACCTCTAGCTTGGATACAAGATGTGATATGGGCAAACATGGAGGCTTTAGTACCCTATTGTACCACCTCTAGCTTGGATACAAGATGTGATATGGGTGGGGATGGAGGTTCTAATACCCTGTTGTACCACCTCTTGCTTGCATACAAGATGTGATACTGCAGACATGGAGGTTCTAGTATCCTGTTGTCAGTTGTCTATCCTGCTGGGTGCTTCTATTCGGTAGAATGACACAGTGGATGCACAAACACTACATAATAGGACAAACAGTAATATGTCCGTCCGCACTTTTCCTCTTGGCACTGCCATCCCGAGTTGTGGAGCAAGATGACCAGCTTTGAAAAACAAAACAAACTATTTTTGTGCAGTACTTTGTTGGGAGATCTCCATGGTCCTTCTCTTTGATTTTGCCCCTTCAGTATTTGCTTCTCTGCTAGATTTGAGGGTTCCCCCTCCTGGACCCGGTCTAGTTGCAGCTGTAGTTCTCAGGATGCTTTCAAATGTCCGAGCTCCATTAGATTGTGATACGGCTGCGCTCACGAGAGGCCGCCGGGTGAAGGAAGCTCTGACAGAGCAAAGACATTTGGAGGGGGGAGCAGATTTTGACTTTTTTTTTGTGGAAATGCTGCGTTTTTTACTGCTCAATTCTTTGTTTCAGGGCCTCCTGTCCTGGCAGTTGCATTATCCTCTTCAGGGGCTCTTGTCCTGGTGTTAATTTCCATAGCAGTTGCATTATCCTCTTCAGGGGCTCTTGTCCTGGCGTTATTCTCCATAGCAGTTGCCCTGTCCTCTTCTGGTCCTCTTGTCCTGGCGTTATTCTCCATAGCAGTTGCCCTGTCCTCTTCTGGTCCTCTTGTCCTGGCGTTATTCTCCATAGCAGTTGCCCTGTCCTCTTCAGGGGCTCTTGTCCTGGTGTTATTCTCCATAGCAGTTGCTCTGTCCTCTTCAGGGGCTCTTGTCCTGGTGTTATTCTCCATAGCAGTTGCCCTGTCCTCTTCAGGGGCTCTTGTCCTGGTGTTATTCTCCATAGCAGTTGCCCTGTCCTCTTCAGGTGCTCTTGTCCTGGTGTTATTTGCCAGAGCAGTTGCTATATCCTCTTCAGGGGCTCTTGTCCTGACGTTATTCTCCCCATCAGTTGCTCTGTCCTCTTCAGGGGCTCTTGTCCTGACGTTATTCTCCCCATCAGTTGCTCTGTCCTCTTCAGGGGCTCTTGTCCTGGTGTTATTCTCCATAGCAGTTGCTCTGTCCTCTTCAGGTGCTCTTGTCCTGGTGTTATTTGCCACAGCAGTTGCTATATCCTCTTCAGGGGCTCTTGTCCTGACGTTATTCTCCACATCAGTTGGTCTGTCCTCTTCAGGGGCTCTTGCCCCGACAACATTGTCCACCGTAGTTCCAGTTGTCTCTACATCGCTTGTAGAACTAGGAGCTGTATTGGATCTTTCAGTTGTACCCGCTGTAGCTCTTAGTGAACTCCCACATGTGGCGGCTGTAGTTTGTAAGGTAATGATGCACAACCATCCATATTTATTTTGGCAGTGGCTCCTATAACTGGAGATATAGCACCCCCTAGTGTTGACTCCTTTTCTGTTGTAACACCTGAAGCAATGTCTGCCATCCCTGCTGTGATAGCTGTAGTTACGGATGTCGTGTTGTGATCACATGCACTTGCTGTGTATCTTATTGACACTTCTGTACCTTTAGTTGTTGCAGCTTCTATTTCGTTCTGCATGGACCTTCTATAGGTCATTTATGGAACCATGTAAGGTCAGGACTGTTGGACTTGTTGCCTCTATAGATGTAACATTGGTACCTGCTACTGCTGTAGATGTTTTGTCTTTTGTAATTTCTTACATCGTACTTGTAAAACCTTCCTCAGCTGTTGCCATGGTGTCTTCAGTAATTGGTGTTGCTCTTCCCTATCTGGAATGGGTTACTATTGCCCATTAGTTTATAATGGTGCTCTTGCCCCCTCTGGAGCAGTTACTGGGGCGTCTTGTGATTTGTGTGTTTGATGCAGTTCTGCCTTGTGTAGCTGCTGCTATTGGACTTCTTGTGGTTATTGTATTAGCATTGTGATGGCTCGGCTCATGTATCCGTTCTGTGGTTGTTGCCTTTCTTCGCTGTCCCATCAGAAGGACTTTCTGCAGTCCGTGCTGGGGCCGGGGCAGCTGACAGCAGTGTTGTACCTGGTGGGATTTGCTTTCTGCAGTCCGTGCTGGGGCCGGGGCAGCTGACAGCAGTGTTGTACCTGGTGGGATTTGCTTTCTGTGGTCAGTGCTGGGGCCGGGGCAGCTGACAGCCGTGTTATACCTGGTGGGCTTTGCCTGCTACACCTGATGTAGTTCCCCTTGTAGCTTCCTTTGTTCCTCTGTGGATCCCTTTGTGAAGGGTTGCTGTGTGTGAAGTTCTTGTTAATCCTCCGGCACCGGTTGCACTTATTCCTATGCTGGATCCCTACATCATACTGACTGTAGCTGTGAGCGGGCTCAGAGGAGCTCCTATACTTGGACCTTTAGGAGTTAGTTTTTGGGATGTTAACGATTATTGTTGTACTTTTAGTAATTATTGTTGCACTTTGTACATTAGTTGTTTTAGTAGTAATTGAGGCTTTCTGCATTTCACAGTGTTAATTGTGTATACACTGTGGATCACACGCATTCATAGAGCAATGCAGACCATGCACATGCAATCCGAGGTAAAATAGAACAGCCGTGATCTGCAATTCCTACCTGCAAGTGTGAATGAAACTTCCAAAGTCCATGCCTTTCAATGCCCGTGTATTACCGCACATTGCTGCAATTCAGATCCGCTTGTGTGAGAAGAACCGCCCTTATTAAAGCTTTATTTACTGCATTTATTGTTGTACATTTAGGCCTCATGTCCACGGGCAGAATTATGTTGCGGAATCCGCCTATCTTGCCCACACAGATGATCCGCAGTTCAATATGCTCATAAGCTACGATTGGGCATCCGCAGGTATTTGAATACCTGCGGATGTCATTTTTTTCCCTGGCGTGCCGGTCGCACGCTCAGGAAAAATGCCACAGCATACTCCATTTTTTGCAGATTCCGCAGGGGCAGCTTCTATAGAAGTCAATGGAAGCTGTCCGATCCCTGGCACAGACGTAGCTGACACTGCGTCCGTACCGCAGATCCATGGGAAAGCAGGGGATTTAAAAAAATTAAAAAAAAGCACAGTGAATGCACATCAGCCGGCCTGCAGAGCTCATCCGCGGTGCAGCAGAAACAAGATCCGACCGCGACGGAGGAGACCCGCGCCGCGTCCGGGCAGATGAGAAAATGTCTTTTTCGGCCTCATGCCTGCGGCCGCGGCAGGGATCTGCTGCGGGATTCCACACTCAGAATCGGTGCGGCCCGCGGACAGGAGGAATTATTGTCGCACCTTCTGCAGTCATTGGTGTATTTACAGAAGTTGTTATCATTGTACTTTCTGCATTTCTCCTTGTACTTCTTGGAATGATCGTTGTATTTTCGGCATTTCCATGCTTTTAGGACATATTATCATTGTACTTTCTGCATTTCGTCTTGTATATTAGTGTTGCACTTTGTGTCTTTATTGTTATACTTTTAGGAGTTATTTTAGTTGTTTTCTGTATTTATTCTTATACCATTAATAGTTATCAGACTTGTACTTTCTGCATTTATTGTTGTAGTTTTAGTAGTTTTTATCATTGTGCTTTGTTATTGTACTTTAAGCAGTAGTGGATTGCTCCACCCAGCCAATCACCTGGGGTCTGTGGACATAAATACCGGCTCCTCCTGCTAGAGGGCGCTGGTCCTTATGTATTGTTGCACCTCCTCACTGAGCTCTGAAAATATATGTTTAGTAGCAGCAAACACAAATACCTCATATAAGAGGGAGGTATCTACAAACGGTTGCCAGATGCACGCTTCTCACCCGGTCTTGGATCCTAAACGGGTAAATGCCAATAGTCCATATACACATGAAGCAGCATCAAGGGGTATCTTCTTATCAACTGTGTCCACTCACATCTGTTGATCTAAATCATCTTTATTGTGCCCAAAGTGATGACAACTTTTCGACCACAACGTCAGTGGTCTTTTGTCAAGTCTTTGTCATGGACTTGACAAAGACCACTAACGTTGTGGTGGAAACGTTGTCATCACTTTGGGCACAATAAAGATGATTTAGATCAACGGATGTGAGTGGACAACGTTATTAAAAAGATACCCCTTGATGCTGCTTCATGTGTATATGGACCATCCTCACTGAGCTCTGGTGATAGGAGGTAAAATCTAGTTTTGTCTGTCTAGTTTTGTGTTCTTCATGCATGCAGTTCTGTTTGCATTCCCTTTCTGCCCATAGGTGCGCAGATGCCTGAATCCCCCCCCCCCCTCCATCTGTAGGTGTGCAGACATACGGACATCACTCAGACTGACCAATCTGCAGAGATTTCAGTCATATTTGTACCTGAGGTATGTGTTGTCTGAACTATCTCCAGTCTGATGTCGGCTCTGTTCCCTGGTCTTGGGGGTTTGCCTGTTTGTTCATGTTGTATTATTAGTTGGAGTTTACATTATGTGACATTTGTGCCTCTGCTTCCTGTTTAACCCTAGGTTCCTGATATGGGGCCATCCTTGTTGGGACCATTACCCTGCTTATAGGCAGGGCACCCCTCCCATTTTAGACCAGGGTTAGATTTCTCCTTGCTCCTGTGCGACAAATGAGAATCTTATATGTTACTGATGTAATCTGTTGCACGCCCATTGAAGGGCGGTTGTCATGTGTTATAATAAAAGGCTTGAGCCTCTACACATTGTAGAGACTCTCCCAGTTTTAGACCAGCACTTGTGTCTGATTCTGGTCGACGATGTGTGCACACACGATATAATTCGGAAGCGGCAAAATACCCCAAAGCCTGCTGGTGAAATCATAATCCAGAACACTCCTATATGACAATATAGTTGTATATTGTGTACTTGTCTAGGGTATTAGTGTATCTTGATGCCACCAGGAAGTCCTGGTGGAGTCAAACTTGACAGGGGGGAGACGCCCCTCTCTACCTCATTGGCTGCAGACAACGGTCCCCTGCAGGTCCTGGCTGCCCACTATTCTTCTGCTGTTGCTGCTCACGGCGCAGATGGAAGTGTCCCCGCAGCTGCTGTGATTATACTTGGCCCTTCCCGGCTGCTCTTCCCGGTGTGCGTTGCTGGCTGGCCACTGTATTTTGGCAGTATGGGCTCCCTTCTGTCCCGGCTCTCAAGGAAGCTCCCCCTAGGTCTCATGTAACTGTGCATGGGCTCCCAGTCTCCACTGTGTCCTCCTGCATTGCGATCTTTGGGCAGCCATGTGGCGCTGAGGACTCCCTGCTTCCGACGGCAGTGAGCGTTGCGATGGGGAAGGCACTTCAGGCGGCTGTCCTCTCCCTTGTGCGACAACCTTCTGCTGTAAAATACAACGTGGGGGGCCTCTTCTGGTGCGACTACGGGAAAGGCGCTTGCAGCTCTGGGGTGTACTCGCACGATATTTGCAGTGTTTTAGGGGGCGAGGTAGTGGGCAGATAACCTATTGTAGCTGCCAAGCAAGCTACTAGCAGCGTACATTGGCTGCATACAGGCTGCTAGGACTTTCCATACTTGCGCCAATTGGGAGCTAGGGGTGTTAGAGGGGCATTCCTCATGTCAAACCCCTAGCTTCTGGTGGTGTCAAAACACACTAATACCCTTGTCTAGTCTAATAACATTACTTGTTTCGTATGTCCATGTGGTGTCTATGTATGTCCAGAAACTTACTGTCCTGTGATGGACCGTAGGGGTTTGAAGGAAGTTGTTCTGTATAGTTTTAGCCATATGTATGTCCTTGCAGACAAAGTGAATAAGCCCTGTGATGAATGTGACAGTAGCTATTATAATTGCACTTTCTGCATTTCTTTTTGTACTTTTAGGAATTATTTTATTTATTGTTGTACTTTTTAGGGACCTTTTCTCACAGGTGGAATTAGCCCTGCGGGTTTAGATGCAGAAGTCACAGCAGCAAATTTAGGTGCAATTTGATGGCTCATTTTACCCCGTGTGAAAGAATACTTAGGAGTTATTATAGTTGTCCACTTTTTGTACTTTTATGAGTCATTATACTTTCAGCATTTATTGTTATACTATTAGGAATTAGTTTTGTTGCACCTTCTGTATGTCTTGTACTTTTAGTAATTACTAAAAACTACCATACTTTCTGTATTTATTGTGGCCCTTTTTAGGAGTTGATATAGTCGTGGTTTTTGCATTTATTGTACTTTTATGAGTTATTATAGTCGCACTTTCTGCATTCATCGTTAGACTGTTAGTAGTTATTATAGTCGCACTTTCTGCATCTATTGTACATTTTGGAGTTATTTCTGTTGTCCTTTCTGCATTTATTCTAGTACTCTGGGGAGTTATTGCTGAACCTTCTGCACTCATTATTGTAGTACTTTCTGTAACTGGATCACTAGTGCTATTGATCGCTGAGATCTGTTATTGGTTGCGGCCTCTGTGACATCCTGTAAACTAGGCGGGACTGCAGCTGCCAACAGAGTGGAGCTGGAGACTGAGCACCTTCACGGGACACAGCGGGAGACAGGAGGATATGACAGTTTGTTATCTAAGTGCACGGGAAAGGGGTTCTCCACAGATGGTGCAACTCCGCCAACCGCTTTAATTTCTGTAGCAGGGATAAGTGCCTTTTGTAACTTTGCCCTGACTCTGGTTATTATTGTAGTGTTGGCTTTTCTGTGCCGTTGTCAGACCTTGTGTAGCTCTCTTTTCATAGTCACCTGTGTTGTATCTTCTGTCCATATTGATGGACCTCCACTTACTCTTCCATCTTCTCTGATGGGTAGTGTAGTAGCCTCCTCTGGGGTAAATGTTCCAGCTGCTATAGGTAATAATGTTATATGTAAACAAGGCTCCGTGGGCTGTATACCCTCTGACTCTGCAATATCACAGAGCGCCGAATGGTATCAGAAGAGTTAGGGCTCCTGCACACTTGCGTTTTTCTTACGCTTTTTTTCATGCAATATCGCTGCGTTTTTTTCACACGATTTTCAATTGGACTTTCTAATGTTAAAAATGCATCGCACAAAAATTGCAAAGCACCAATTTGAGATGCGTTTTTAACATTAGAAAGTCCCATTGACAATCGCGTGAAAAAAATGCAGTTATATCGCAGCGTTAAAAAACGCAAGTGGGTGTGAGCCCTAAATCCATTCATGTTCAATATTTTGACTCCGAAGATAATAATTAAATACATTTTGTAACTTGGTTTATGAAAAACATTGATTCAATGCATAAATCTGTTGACTACATGACCATTTATAGATGTGTGAAAGGCAATAAATTATATAAAATGCTAATATTAATCAGTTCTGAATTTGTACAATTATGTTAACCCCTTAATGACATGGCCTATTTTTGGCTTAAGGACGCAAGGATTTTTGGCGGATTTTCTTCTCCATTTATCAAAAGCCACATGACAGGACATAAATTGATACATTTACAGACAGTGAGCTCAAACTTTGCAGACATTAACCTCTCATTTGCTGCAGCTGTAAAATACACATAACAGAATGACAAGACATTTTTGCACAGTGCATCATACACATGTATGACATTATGGAGGGGGCCAGGAAAGCATGCACTGGGCCACTACACATGCAGCTGCCAAACAAATTTCCATACATGATCTGGCCCCTTTGTGTAATCTTTGCAAATATGACTAATTTACTGCAATACATGAAAATTTGTTTGTAGCCCCGTAGGCTGCTGTCATACGCACCGCTTTTTACCGCTACTAGTATGGCATCTTGAGCGCCGTGCTAACCGCGGTACAATGCTTTTATTGATTTTAATGGGGTAAATGAAACCTGTGTTCGAACACGATTAGAGATGAGCGAGCACCAAAATGCTCGAGTGCTCGTTACTCGAGTCAAACTTTCAGTGATGCTCAAGAGTTCGTTTCGAGTAACGAACCCCATTGAAGTCAATGGGCGACTCGAGCATTTTTGTATATGGTGAGTGAGTGCTGCCTCTGATTGACTCAGCGCAGGGACCAATCAAGGGCAGCTCTCTGAATGACAGCTGAGAGCTGCCCCTGATTGGTCCCTGCGCTGAGCCAATCAGAGGCAGCACTCACCCATTCATGAATTCATGAATGGGTGTGAGTGAGATTGGTGAGGCTGTGACCAATCAGAGGCAGCTCATTCAGCGGGCAGGGATTTTAAATCCCCGGCTGCTGAATACTACTCAGAGCAGTTCAGGAGAACTGCCGGCCAGACGCGGCTGAACTCCGGCTGCAACGGAAAGGAGAGTATACATTTTTTTTTTATTTTTACACATTTTAGGATGATTTTCAGGTAAGGGCTTATATTTTTAAGCCCTTCCTGAAAATTCATCCCGCGCTCGCCGGCAGCCCATTGCTTTCAATGGAGCCGGCTGTATTGCTGGCTCCATTGAATTCAATGGTCAGTGCTCGTTTAATCGAGATGAGTACCGCGTGGTGCTCGTCTCGAGTAACAAGCATCTCGAGCACCCTAATACTCGAACGAGCAGCAAGCTCGGACAAGTATGCTCGTTCATCTCTAAACACGATGTTTCTAGCGCTGCGATTTTGGAGAGCTATCTGTTCTATTTTTGCTTTTTCAGGTTTTTAACGCACCTCCTAACCCAACACAATGATGGGGTGCATTAAAAAGCGCTGTCAAACTCTGTACCTTGTGTTCAAAATTGCGGTAAAAATGACACAATTTCAAGCTATATGTTCTGAACGCATGTGTGAGAGGCCTTATGGTGTGTTCATGTTTTTTGTTGAACATTCTAACCAGAACTAAGAAAATTGCATTAAAAAAACTGCACGCGGTATTTAAAGAACACATACTGTGGGAAGACAGCTCGGTAGAGTTCTGGTTTGCGGAGTATACGGCAGTAAGAGACAGATACACGTTTTAAAGTCCAAGTACAGGCGTGACCTGTGTTTATTTTTCAGTCCAAAACATCAAAAGAAAATATAGCCTTGACTTCAGGCATGAAAATAACAGTCCAGCTACTCCAGTATTAGTTTCACAGACAGTTCCGGCCTGTACAGGTCCCTTGCTGCAGGTGCACAAAACAAGGCTTTTATCTCCAGTAGGTATATCAGGCTGCCTGGGTCCAGCAGCCATCCAGTCTCTCCCTGTGTCAGTGAAAACTGCCACTTATATACACCTCTTCCTGGCCCACCTTCAGCACCTGTGATGAACTTCCTCCAGCCCGACTAGGCATAATAGCGGAACCTAGGGGTGACGTAGCGGCCATCCACTATCCCGCCCCTCAGTACCTCACAACACGTTAGTGAGAAACGGCATACACTATTAAAAAACACATGTGTTTGGGATGCATTTTTAATTGTCTGTAAGGCCTAATGCACAGTTGAACATAGGCGCATTTGCACTGTGGGACCAAAAGCTCCGGATCCCGCAGCAAATAGAGCTCATATGACATGCATTGAAAAATGCACTTCCATGCCCACGAGCTGAAATCAACTGCGATATTCTGCTCATGGGGTGGAAATCACAGCATGTCCTATTTCAGTTCGAACCTCGCACAGGCCGCGACAGTTAAGCCGAAGCTCATCACAGAGGCACAGGGTCACATCCAGCTGCGCGGATCTCGTAGTCGGAATCCGACCCGACAGTCTATATACAGGGAGATGTATAACTCATACCGGAGATAGATGGAAGAGAGAAAGATGAGACAGATATGACAGATAGATAGATAGATATAGATATGAGATAGATAGACAGATAGAAATGAGATAGATAAATGTGAGATAGATTGATTGATTGATGGATATGAAATAGATAGATATTAGATAGATACATAGGAGATAGAGATCTATAGATAGAAAGATAGATGATAGATAGAGAGATAGGAGATAGATAGATAGATAGATAGATAGATAGATAGATAGATAGATAGATAGATAGATAGATAGATAGATAGATAGATATGGGATAGATAGATAGATATGGGATAGATAGATAGATATGGGATAGACAGATATGAGATAGATAGATAGATAGATAGATAGATAGATATGAGATAAACAGATATGAGATAGACAGAGAGACAGATAGATAAGATAGACAGATGAAATGCATTGAACCAATAATAAAAGTGCTTTAGAATAAAAGTGTAACCTAAGTCTGGCAAAAATTGAGTTCTGATAACATCAGTGCTGAAGTCTGAAATTAAATCTCATTATTACTATCACGATATTAGGCTCCATACTGGTCTGTGGGGTAGTAAATTATCTCTATATCACCTCGCCCAACCAGTGCAGCCTATTACACATCTCCATTCTGGTGCTGGGGTCTTATTCAAGTTCAGTACTAGGCCCCATTCTGTTCAATATATTTATCAGCGACCTGATAGAGGGGCTGCACAGTAAAATATCAATATAAAATATCAGCAGATGATAGAAAATTATAAAATATAATTAATACAATGGAGGACAAGGTACGGCTACAAACGGACCTGGATAAGCTGGGGGCTTGGGTAGAAGAATGGCAAATGAAGTTCAATATTGATAAATGTAAGGTTATGTACATGGGCAAGAGAAACAGATGTCACCAATATACACTAAATGGGGTACTGCTAGGGAAGAGTGAGATGGAAAAAGACCTGGGGGTACTAGTGGACTGTAGATTTAACTGGAGCAATCAATGCCAGTCAGCTGCTGCAAAAGCTAATAAAGTCTTGGGGTGCATTAAAAGAGGTATAGGGGCGAGAGACGAGAACATTATTCTCCCACTATATAAGGCTCTTGTCAGGCCTCACATGGAATACTGCGGACAGTTCTGGACACTGGGGCTCAAGAAAGATGTTACAGAGCTGGAGGGGGTTCAAAGAAGGGCAACTAAATTAATAAACGGAATGGAAGGACTGGAATACCCAGAAAGGCATCAAAATTGGGATTATTCATCCTGGAAAAAAGATGGCTAAGGGGCGACCAAATAACTATGTATAAATACATGAGGGGACAATACAAGGATCTCTCCCATGATCTGATTATACCCAGGACTGCGACAGTAACAAGAGGGCATCCTCTACGTCTAGAAGAAAGCAGGTTTCATCACCAACATAGAAGGGGGTTCTTTACTGAAAGAGCAGTTAGACTGTGGAACTCTCTGCCTGAGGACGTGGTGATGGCAAAATCCATAGAGGAGTTTAAGAGGGGACTAGATATCTTTCTAGAGCGCTATGATATTACAGGATATAGACATTACATATCCACCGGGGTTGTTGATCTCAAATGTTGATCCAGGGATTACCCTCGCTGTCATTATGCAGTCAGGAAGGAATTTTTTCCTCCATAGGAGCTAATTGGCTCCCTGGTTTTTCTTTGCCTTCCTCCTGACCAACAAGAAAGGGGATTGAAGCAGGCTGGACTAGATGGACATTGTCTTCATTCAGCCTAACATACTATATTACTTTGTATCTAGACCTCCGTGATACCTGATCAGGTTGACGAATGTTCCGGTTCGGATCCTTTATTTTTTGTTCCATTAATTGCTCTTTACCCACGGACCCATGTTCTTCTAGTGGAATCCCATGGTATTGGTGTGTGTCTGTCCAGCCCGAGGTTTTAATGATAATTAATAAAGTTTTTATTTGACATCTATTCTGTGAAGGGTGCTTAATTAATAGACTGTCTCTGTCCATGTGAATATTACTCGCTATTCCCTCCAACAGCCTCCAGGCTATTATCAAACATTTACTCCCGGTGTTTTAGAGGCAAAATGCTTATTTTGTTCATTTTACCACTCAAAAGTCGCAATAAGGGCTTATTCACAAAAGCGTATATCAGCCACCGTTTTCACGGCCGGCCGATATACGCTACCGTCTGAGATGTCTTCTGTCTTCCTTCCCGCTCAACGACTCTCTGCCTCTCTCCTCCGCTCTGGCTGTTTGCAAAAAATAAGCCCTCACAGAGCTCCGTCCATGAAAAAATATAAAAGTTATGGGACTTTGAATGCAGTGATGTAAAAATAATTATAATTTCCTAAAAAAAAGGATTTTTATTGTGCAAAAGTTAAAAAACCAAAAAAAATGATCATATTTTTGGTAACGTTTCAATCGTACTGACCCACAGAAAAAATGTATTGTGTCATTTGTGCTGTATGATTGAGGGCTTATGCACACGAGCATATATCGGCCGGCGTTTTCACGCTGCTAAACTCCCTCCCACCTCCTTTCTCTGGGGCGCTGTCATTGGCGCCCATAGGAGGCTATGGCAGCGGCCGTGGTCCAGCCAGAAAGATAGTTCCAGGTGCA
Organism: Eleutherodactylus coqui; assembly: GCF_035609145.1. Classification (NCBI taxonomy): domain Eukaryota; kingdom Metazoa; phylum Chordata; class Amphibia; order Anura; family Eleutherodactylidae; genus Eleutherodactylus; species Eleutherodactylus coqui. The sequence goes on from NC_089846.1 coordinate 99,070,025, forward strand.
TTTATGCTGCGGAAATTCACCTGTGTGATCTGATGCACTGAAATCCAATGCATCAGATTGTAGTGTATATAGACCGCCTGTGAAAACAGCGGCTGATAAACGCTCGTGTGAATAAGCCCTGATGCTGTAAAAAAAAAATTTAAAACAATGGCAGAATTGATGTATTTTCTCTTACTGCTCTTAAACACAAATAATAAAAGTTTTACAATACATTATCTGACTTAAAAATGGTACCAATAAAAACTACAGTTCGCCGCGCAAAAACCACGTTGGAAAAATAAAGAAGTTATGGCTTTTGAAAAGTGGAGATGAAAATCCCCCCAAAATCGTTGTGTCCTCATGGCCAAAATAGACCTTGTCCTTAAGGGGTTGAGGGAGCACTTGCTCTAAAACTGGAAACTTATAAAAGCACGACAATATGAGACAAGCCGTGAATTCTATCCACACACATGAAATAGGAGCCCACATTATTTTCACTGCAGATCATCTTCTAGACAGGGGTGGTAAGAAGCTGTTCTAATCACCTTTAAAAGGGTTGTCTGCTTTAGATAATCTTTTTTGGTAGAAGGATCCCATAAAGTAAGCTGATGCTTCATGACCACTGGAACCTCCAGCCATAAATAGGGGAACCTGCTCCTAAGGGTCCAATTCTCCTGCATTGCCGCCACAAGAGAAATACAGTATTACATTGTTGCTATTCCATGGTCAGGTCCAAAAGTGCCAGGTCCTCTAGAGAGAGATGCATTGAAAACAAGGGGAAAAACTCTGTGATCCCCGAAGAGATGCAAGGCATGTTGGGGATTTACGGTCCGATATTGTGCTCGCCTGTGTGATGTTAGGCTTACAAGAAGGTAAAGCAAGACTACTAAGGGACCTTTTACCCCGGACGAAATAACACCGCAGGACACGGCCAAATCTGCAGCTGTGGAATTCCACACCAAAATCCGCGGATCTAACTGTGAATTTTTGATTGAGTAGCTTGTGTGTATAATGTTCCCAAACATGTACCCGCCAGACTTGTCACTGGTGCTAAACTACACTTTGCGTTGGTGGCACTCCTGCTTTGTGTAGTTTTCAGCTGTGCACATAGTCAGGAAAATACGGTAATTTAATACTTCTTTAATGCTTTAATCTGGATACACAAAAGAACACTGGCAGTTATGATTACATCACAAGGCATCACAAGGCGCATGACATCATAGACATCACAATTGGCTCAGAATGTTTAAAGCTCTAACCAGAGCCAGCTTGTGTCACTTCAGCGTGACATCTTGAAGAGGCCAGGTGCAGGTAAGTAGCTCCTCAGTAAATGGACTTGGTGACCGAGGACGGTCTGTGGACTTGGTGACCAAGGACGGTTTGTGGACTTGGTGACCGAGGACGGACTGTGAACTTGGTGACCGAGGACAGACTGCGGACTTCAGCGTGACATCTTGAAGAGGATTGGTGCAGGTAAGTAGCTCCGCAGTAAGTGCAGAGGCCTAATTCATGCATCGTATAACTGAGGACGAACTGTGGATTTGGTGACCGAGGACGGTCTGTGGATTTGCTGACTGAAGACGATCAGTGGAACTGGTGATCAAGGACAGACTGCGGACTTCAGCGTGACATCTTGAAGAGGTAAGTGCTGAGGTCTAATTCATGCATCGTATAACTGAGGACGAACTGTGGATTTGGTGACCGAGGACGGTCTGTGGACTTGCTGACTAAAGATTTTTTTGGACTTAGTGACCGAGGACGAACTGTGGACTTGGTGACCGAGGATGGTCTGTGGACTTGGTGACCGAGGACGGTCTGTGGACTTGGTGACCAAGGACGGTTTGTGGACTTGGTGACCGAGGACGGACTGTGAACTTGGTGACCGAGGACAGACTGCGGACTTCAGCGTGACATCTTGAAGAGGATTGGTGCAGGTAAGTAGCTCTGCAGTAAGTGCTGAGGTCTAATTCATGCATCGTATAACTGAGGACGAACTGTGGATTTGGTGACCGAGGACGGTCTGCGGATTTGCTGACTGAAGACGATCAGTGGAACTGGTGATCAAGGACAGACTGCGGACTTCAGCGTGACATCTTGAAGAGGTAAGTGCTGAGGTCTAATTCATGCATCGTATAACTGAGGACGAACTGTGGATTTGGTGACCGAGGACGGTCTGTTGACTTGGTGACTAAAGATTTTTTTGGACTTAGTGACCGAGGACAAACTGTGGACTTGGTGACCGAGGATGGTCTGTGGACTTGGTGACCGAGGATGGTCTGTGGACTTGGTGACCAAGGACGGTTTGTGTACTTGGTGACCGAGGACGGACTGTGGACTTGGTGATCGAGGACAGACTGCGGACTTCAGCGTGACATCTTGAAGAGGATTGGTGCAGGTAAGTAGCTCCGCAGTAAGTGCTAAGGCCTAATTCATGCATCGTGTAACTGAGGACGAACTGGGAACTTGGTGACCGAGGACGGACTGTGGACTTAGTGACCGGGGATGGTCTGTAGATTTGGTGACTAAAGATTTTTTTGGACTTAGTGACCGAGGATAAACTGCGGACTTGGTGACCGAGGACGGTCTCTGGAGCTGGTGATCGAGGACAGACCGCGGACTTCAGTGTGACATCTTGAAGAAGACGGGTGCAGGTAAGTAGCTCCTCAGTAAGTGCTGATGCCTTGTCCACACATCGTGTGACCGAAGGCGGACTGTGGACTTGGTGACGGAGGACAGTTTTGTTGACTTGCTGACTGAGGAGGGATTGTGGATTGGCTGACCAAGGACGTACTATGGATTATCTGATCAAGGCTGGACTGAGGACTGGCTGAGAGAGGCTGGACTATGTACTGCCTGACTAAAGGTGGACTTTCGACCGGCTATCCGAAATTTAGACTGTGCACTAGAGAGTAGACATACTGTAGCATTACAGTGTCCTATAGACTGACTGACTGCAGAATTATACTAGATAGTACACTGACTGACTACAGCATAACATGAGAATGAACACTGACTGCTATCTTATAATTACAGCAATATGCAGCTGCACAGATTGGATCCGGGGTGATAGCCGATCGCCACATCTGGGGTCAGGAAGGAATTTTTTGCCCCCCTGAGGTAGAACTCTCCGGTGGGGTTTTTCACCTTCCACTGGATCAATATAACTGCCAAACCCCTCCCTCCCCCATTTGGCCACTTCCCAATATTTTGTCACTTGCTTGGGACAAACGAGTCATCCATTGATTCAGGGACGGTTCTGGCTGCCATATGTGGAGTCGGGAAGGAATTTTTCCTCATTGAAGCTGAATTGGCAGATGGCTCATTGAGGTTTTTTCGCCTTCCCCTGGATTCATGTATTTCAATAAATGATCCAGGGAACTTGTCTGACTGCCCTCAGTGGAGTCGGGAAGGAATTTTTCCCCTTACAGGGGTTTTTTCGCCTTCCCTTGAATCAATGAAAATCAATGGCTCTAACATATCCTTGACTTTTATTCAAAATACACGTCAAATCCTCCTCATTAATAAAATTGTAAATCAATAAAATTCTCTGTTTTCACCCCAATATCTTTGTGTGACTGGTTTTATTTCCATTGCATCCTTACACTACTGCTTGTATTATTTGGGTTCTCTGCTCTCGTTGTATGTACTCAGCAGTTTTAACACTGCGAATATCATTAGACTAGACATACACGTAATACAGAGCAGCACACGTAGGGCTCATTCACATAAGGGAATTGGCGTAGCTAACTTACATGAGCAAAATCGTGACTATTAGAACTAATGGTTTCTTATGGAAACATTCAGACAAAGGAATTTAGCCACACAAAAACAATTGTACCCAAAGAGTTAGTACATGAGCGGCTGAAATTGCCTGCTACACGAAAAGATGGGACCTGATGTATCTTTAGTGTGCAATTCGCAGGAGTGTCCATAGACTCCAATGGTCTGAAATAAAAGGGAGGGAGTTTAACTGCATCCAACGCTCGGAAAAGAAGACAGATGCCGTTATTGTAGACATCAGAAGTCATTAGGTGGATTCTATTCCATATGGGATATGGACTATAGCCCTATTTGGTTACTCTTTGCAAAGTACTAAGACACTGATGAGAAGGAACACTTCTTCTACTCCAGTTACATCTAGGGCTGTGGTCGCATCATGTCTTTTACTCCAGTCAAATCACATTTTCTGTTGCAGTCGCGACTTCTACTCTGTTTACACCTGGAGCTGCGGTCACATCATGTCTTCTGCTCCGGTTACACCCAGAACTGCGGTCACATTGCGTCTTTTGCTCCAGTTGGATCCAGAGCTGTACTGAAATTGCGTCTTCTACTCCAGTCACAACCGGAGCATATGCTATTGAACCAGGAAGATGTGTTGGATATTTTGGGAGGTCAGAATTAGGGACAAATAGCATGAATCGATGACCCCTTCCTGTCAGCTGCACAGAATATGCCAGTACCTCCATCTAAATACTCATAGATACTCTTGTCTAACCTCAAGAGCTTTCAAATACAATATTTCTGGTTAGCCAATAAAGGAATCGCCTCTATGATATGTTCGTCGTTTTTATACAACATGATATCTGATACTTAGAAAAAAGTTTTGTGATCCCAAATCATTATCACTCATTATTACCTCCATCAGCCTCCAGGCTGTTATCCAGTATCTACCCCTGGTGGATTGAGCGCACTATTAATCCTGCACAGCAAGAAACGTAAAAAAAGAGAGGCAAAAGGCTTATTATATTTGTTTTACCTCCCAAAAAGCACAATAAAAGTGATCATAAATGCCCAAAATGTTACAAATAAAGACTATAGCTCATGACACAAAACATAAGCCCTCACAGAGCTCCGTCCATGAAAAAATAGGAAAGTTATGGGACTTTGAATGCAGCGATGTAAAAGTAATTATAATTAGGGTTTTTATTGTGCAAAAGTGAAAAAACTTAAAAAAAAAGATAATATTTTTGGTATCATTGCAATCGTACTGACCTCCAGAAAAAATGTATTGTGTCATTTGTGCTGTATGATTGAGGGCTTATTCACCTGAGTTTACGGCTGACCGATATATGCTACCATGTGATGCACGGGCTTGGCGTATATGCCATCGGGTGGGGGGAGACAGCATAGCTCTGCTAAGCTTTTCTCCTCCTTCCCTCCCCTTTGCCGGCTCACCTCCTCTCTCCTCCCTTTTGGCTGTTTACAATAAGAGGGGAAGGAGTGGCATAGGGCTAAGCCCCACCCCCACCCCGCCTCCTCTTATTGTAAACAGCTGGAGGGGAGTAGAGAAGAGGAGAGAAGGGGGAAGGAGTTTAGCAGTTAAACTCCCTCCCGCCTCGCTTCTCCAGCCGCTGTCATTGGCTCCCATAGAAGTCTATAGCAGCAGCCGTAGTCCGGCCAGGAAGATAGTTCCAGGACTGTCTTTCCTGCCCGGCATAAAAGCACCCACACAGGCGCTTTTGTGCCGCGACAACACACATGTGTGATCTGATGCACTGGAATTCAATGCACCAGATCATAGCGTATATAGGCCGGCCGTGAAAATGGCATCCGATATATGTTCGTGTGCAAAAAGCCCTGATGCTATAAAAAAAAAATTAAAAAACAATGGCAGAATTGATCGATTTTCTCTCCCTGCTCTCAAAAACAAATTTAAAAAAACGTTTTACAATGCATTATCTTACCCAAAAATGGTAACAATAATAAAAACTACAGTTCGCCGCGCTAAAAACACAATGGAAAAAAAAAGTTATGGCTTTTGAAGAGTGCAGATGAAAATCCCGCAAAAATTGTGGTGTCCTCATGGTCAAAATAAGCCTTGTCCTTAAGGGGCTAACAGTGCACTTCCACAGTGAGAAATTCCACAGCCCCCATTATTTTCACTGCAGATCATCTTCCTTACAGAGGTGGTAAGAAGCTGTTTTAATCACTTTTAAAAGGGTTGTCTGCTTGAGGGCTTATTCAGATGTCCGTATATCGGCCGGGTTTTCAGAGAGCTGTCCCTCTTTACAGGGGAAGAGGTTGGGATGGGACAGGATGGGAGCAGTGCACTGAACTCTTCGCCCCTCGCCACTATTTGCAATGGGAGGGGCGGTGGCGGAAATTAGCACCGCCCCACTCTGGCCCTCCCATTGCAAACAGTGGTGAGGACCAGAGAGGGGGGGGGGGTAGCTCAGTGCACTGCTTCTGTGCCGTCCCGCCTCCTCCCCCTGCAGAGAGGGACAGCGTATATTGGGCGGGCGTGAAACCTCAGCTGATATACGGTCGTCTTAATAAGCTCTTAGATAATTTGTTTTTTGGTAGAATTAACTGCATAAAGTAGGATGATGGTTCCAGCCATAAATAGGGGAACCTGCTACTGAGTGTCCATTTTTCCTTTGTTGCCTCCACAGGAGAAATAAAGTATTACATTGCTGCTATTCCATGGTCAGTTCCAAAAGTGCCAGGACCTCTAGAGAGAGATGCATTGAAAACAATGGGAAAAACTCTGTGATCCTTGAAGGGATGCGAGGCATGTTGGGGATTCACGGTCCGATATTGTGCTCGCCCGTGTGAAGTTTGGTTTACAAGAAGACAAAGCGAGACTACTGAGAGACCTTTTACCCAGGACGGAATAACACCGCAGGACACGGCCAAATCTGCAGCTGTGGAATTCCACACCAAAATCCGCGGATCTAACTGTGAATTTTTGATTGAGTAGCTTGTGTGTATAATGTTCCCAAACATGTACCCGCCAGACTTGTCACTGGTGCTAAACTACACTTTGCGTTGGTGGCACTCCTGCTTCCTGTAGTTTTCAGCTGTGCACATAGTCGGGAATATACAGTAATTTAATACTTCTTTATTGCTTTAACCTGGATACACAAAACAACACTGGCAGTTATGATGACATCACAAGGCTCATTGTAGTGGCGCAGAACACTATCCTGGTCCCCTCCATAAATGTCATATGTAAATGCACTGTGCAAAACTTGTCCTGTCATATTCAGTGTGTGTTGCGCAGCTGTGGAACTTGAGAGGTTAACAGTAATAAAATCATTGCCTGCATGTAGATCTATCAGATTGTCATGTTATGTAGTATGAGATAAGGTATAAATGTGAGTGCTTGAGAACGGGAAGAGGGCTTCCATTTTGTCTTCTGAGAGAGTGCTAACATAGAGCCACATGAAAGCACCTTTAGCTTCCATGTAGGTGAAGATGGAGGAAGAGGAGAGATATTCCGTAGCTATAGGAGTCTGGATGTGATTGGGGTGAGTCCCAAGATCCTAGAGAGAGAGAGAGAGATTTTCAATAGAGAGAAGATTTTATAGAGGAACCCATCGTTCAAGTACCAATTCACTCTACCAATTTTTACTGTGCGTCCGTCCAAAGTCAGGATCACCACACAGAGGTACATTACTGAGACAAACCCACATGCCTGTCATGCGGGGTGTTATTGCTAAGTCTTTCAAGTGAATAATTGTCTTCCACAGCGTCTCCGGAGTGACCCCTGCCCCCTTCCTCCTCCGGAGTGCTCCTAGTCCAGGAGCGGTACCGTACAGATAACGTGGACTGTAGGACCAGTTTCATCCTGTGTATCCTCCCTGACGTTTGAGCTTTAGCCTGCTTACACGTAAAAGAATTATACCTGCTTTTCTGTAAATATCTGTTTTTGCAAAAGTTATATCAAGTAAAGTTATACCGGGCCCTAACCATTCCTGGGGACCAGAGGTACAATACACAAGTCTCTGTGTTATTTCTCTGCTGCGTAGCATACTGGTGTGTGGCAATAGTGGCATCATGAGTGATAACTACTACTACCCCATCAACCTGTTTGTTGGCATTCCCTATCCTAGGGGTGTCGAAGGTGGCCTGCAGTCCTGCTCTGGCCTTGGCTACGTGTTATCCCTCAGGGACCAGAGCCTGGTAAGTGCCGCTGTGACAAGCCAACACCTATCCCTCCCAGCTCTGCACAGTAGTCAAGAGTCCGGGCTCATCCCTCTGGGGTGTTGCACTGGCTGACGAAGGATGGGCTGCAGACTAGTTGACTGAGGACGGACTGTAGACTGGCTGACGGAGACGGACTGCGGACTGGCTGACCAAGGACAGACTGTGGACTGGATGACTAAGACTGGACTGAGGACTGGTTAAGATTAGAGATGAGCGAGCGTACTCGGAAAAGCACTTCTCGCTCGAGTAATTTGCTTTATCCGAGTATCGCTGTGCTCGGGTCTGAAGATTCGGGTGCCGGCACGGAGCGGGGAGCTGCAGGGGAGAGCGGGGAGAAACGGAGGTAAGATCTTTCTCTCCCTCTCTCCCGCCCGCTCTCCCCTGCTCCTCGCTGCGACTCACCTGTCAGCCGCAGCGGCACAACGATACTCGGATAAAGCACATTACTCGAGCGAGTAGTACTTTTCCAAGTACGCTCGCTCATCTCTAGTTAAGATCAAGGCTGGACTGAGGACTGGCTGAGAGAGGCTGGACTGTGTACTGCCTGACTAAAGGTGGACTTTTGACCGGCTGTCCGAAATTGTGCACTAGAGAGTAGACATACTGTAGCATTACACTGTCCTATAGACTGACTGACTACAGAATTATACTAGATAGTACACTGACTGACTGCAGCATAACATGAGACTGTACACTGACTGCCATCTATAATTTCAGCAATATACAGTAGCACAGACTGGATCCAGGGTGATAGCCGATCGCCACATCTGGGGTCAGGAAGGAATTTTTTGCCCCCCCCCCCCCTGCGGAAGAACCCTCCGTGGGGTATTTTCGCCTTCCTCTGGATCTTTGGGTTCAGTGTCTCTCATCTTAGGACATTGCTGGACTGATCAGAAGGACCGCAGCAAGTTCTGTGGTCTCCACCGGCCTGACCTGAGAGTCACTGTAACCATTGTGTCATTTATTAAAGGGCCGGTAATATTTAATTACAGTGTTGCTTATTGCTATTCTAATAAAGAATCTACACGCTGATGTTTGTCTTTTGTCTGGATTAGGGCGCCCACCCACTGGCGATTTTTTTTTCTTTGCGTTTTGCGTTTTTTCTCAAGAGCAATTAGAATTGAATGTACTCCTGTCCACTGGCGTTTTTTTTTTGCGTTGCGTTGCGTTTTTTAACATAGGAACTGTCAGTTGCATATGTGTCCTTATTTTTCTCCTAATGCACCCATGAAAGTCAATGTAAATTAATGGAAAAGCCGCGAAAACGCGGCGAAAAGCGCGGCAAAAAACGCCGGGAAAAACGCCGCGAAAACGCGGCGTTTTTCACGCACGAAAATCGCAAACACCAGTGGGTGGGCGCCCTGAGTACATTAGACATAGGGGGACCTCATAGAAAAACATGAAACACACTAAAGAGGTGTCATTCACAGGGTGCAACAAGCAGCCATGGTGGCCCAATAACAAAACCTGGAAGGGAGCGCCACTCAGCAATGACCAGTATTAGCAAAGAATGGCCCATATTTACTAAGACGAGTATAACTTATGCCATTCTAAGGAAAGGAGATATTTGGAGTGATTTGCACCAAATCTATTAAAATGTGATGCATGTGGCCAGCGGTTTCTCGATTTTTGGAATGGTTACAACCATAACTGTAAATTCTTATAGGTAATAAATGCTCATATTAGGTTTGCAAGACCTGGAAGTCCGTCCGTCCCCGTCCCACTCATCCAGCTAGTTCAAGTGAACTAAACTTATATCACCTTATGGCTAGAGGCTTTTTAACCATTCGGCCAATTAGGAATGTGCCTAGGGCCCCCAAACAGGGTTGCAGCGGATTTTAAGGTTTGGAGGTGGGGAAAGTACTAGGAGGTGGGGTAAAGTGGGCAAAACACCTCCAGCGTAAAAATAGTATCCGCGTACATATGCGCATGAAAAAAAACGCATCCGCATGTCACCCGCATGCAATAAAATGGGCTAAAAAACTGAAGATGAAGAGGAATTACACCTTTCAGCACAACAACGACCAAAAGTTTTGGCATGGCCAAGCCAGAACTAGGACCCGAATCCCATTGAAAATATGTGGGTTAACCTCAAGAGGGCGCTACACACAAGATACCCTCACAATCCGACAGATTTAGAGCGCTATCGCAAGGAAGAATCTATCTATGTGCTTTGATGTATGAAAACATGGCATGAAGACTCTACTGCCTTGTTGTTCCGCCTCTAGCTTGGATACAAGATGTGATATGGGCGGGCATAGGGGCTCCAGTACCCTGTTGTGCTGCCTCAGCTTGGCTACAATATGTGATACGGGCAGGCATGGAGGTTCCATTACCCTGTTGTACCATCTCTAGCTTGGATACAAGATGCGACACGTGCAGACATGCAGGCACTAGGACCCTGTTGTACTGCCTCTAGCTTGGATACAATATGTGATATGGGTAGGCATAAGGGCTCTAGTACCCTGTTGTACCACCTCCGGCTTGGATACAATGTGTGATATGGGTAGGCATAAGGGCTCTAGTACCCTGTTGTGCTGCCTCTACCTTGGATACAAGATGTGATACAGGCAGGCATTGAGGTTCTAGTACCCTGTTGTACCACCTCTAGCTTGGATACAAGATGTGATAAGGGCGGGCATAGGGGCTCTAGTACCCTGTTGTGCTGCCTCTAGCTTAGATACAAAATGTGATACGGGCAGGCATGGGAGTTCTAGTACTCTGTTGACACCACCTCTAGCTTTGATACAATATGTGATACGTGCGGACATGCAGGCTCTAGGACACTGTTGTACTGCCTCTAGCTTGGATACAATATGTGATATGGGCGGGCATAGGGGCTCTAGTACCCTGTTGTGCCGCCTCTAGCTTGTATACAAAATGTAATACTGGCAGGCACGGAGGCTCTAGGACCCTGTTGTACTGCCTCTCGCTTGATTACCAGATGTGATATGGGTGGGCATGGAGGTTCTAGTACCCTGTTGTACCACCTCTAGCTTGGATACAAGATGTGATATGGGCAAACATGGAGGCTTTAGTACCCTATTGTACCACCTCTAGCTTGGATACAAGATGTGATATGGGTGGGGATGGAGGTTCTAATACCCTGTTGTACCACCTCTAGCTTGCATACAAGATGTGATACTGACAGACATGGAGGCTCTAGTACCCTGTTGTACTGCCTCTAGCTTGGATATAAGATGTGATATGGACGGGCACTGGGGCTCTAGTACCCTGTTGTACCACCTCTAGCTTGGATATAAGATGTGATACGGGCTGGCATGGAGGCTCTAGTACCCTGTTGTAGTGCCTCTAGCTTGGATACAAAATGTGATATGGGCGGTCATGGAGGTACTAGTACCCTGTTTTACCGCCTCTAGCTTGGATACAGGATGTCATGTGGGCAGGCATAGGAGGCTCTAGGACCCTGTTGTGTTGCCTCTAGCTTGGATACAAGATGTGATACAGGCGGGCATGGAGGTTCTAGTACCCTGTTGTCAGTTGTCTATCCTGCCGGGTGCTTCCATTCGGTAGAATGACACAGTGGATGCACAAACACTACGTAATAGGACAAACAGTAATATGTCCGTCCGCACTTCTCCTCTTGGCACTGCCATCCCCAGTTGTGGAGCAAGATGACCAGCTTTCAAAAACAAAACAAACTATTTTTGTGCAGTACTTTGTTGGGAGATCTCCATGGTCCTTCTCTTTGATTTTGCCCCTTCAGTATTTGCTTCTCTGCTAGATTTGAGGGTTCCCCCTCCTGGACCCGGTCTAGTTGCAGCTGTAGTTCTCAGGATGCTTTTAAATGTCCGAGCTCCATTAGATTGTGATACGGCTGCGCTCACGAGAGGCCACCGGGTGAAGGAAGCACTGACAGAGCAAAGACATTTGGAGGGGGGAGCAGATTTCGACTCAGTTTTTTTTTTTGTGGAAATGCTGCATTTTTTAGTGCTAAATTTTTTGTTTCAGGGCCTTCTGTCCGGGCAGTTGCATTATCCTCGTCAGGGGCTCTTGTCCTGGCGTTATTCTCCATAGCAGTTGCATTATCCTCGTCAGGGGCTCTTGTCCTGGCGTTATTCTCCACAGCAGTTGCATTATCCTCGTCAGGGGCTCTTGTCCTGGCGTTATTCTCCATAGCAGTTGCCCTGTCCTCTTCAGGGGCTCTTGTCCTGGCGTTATTCTCCATAGCAGTTGCCCTGTCCTCTTCTGGTCCTCTTGTCCTGGCGTTATTCTCCATAGCAGTTGCCCCGTCCTCTTCAGGGGCTCTTGTCCTGGCGTTATTCTCCATAGCAGTTGCCCTGTCCTCTTCAGGGGCTCTTGTCCTGGTGTTATTCTCCATAGCAGTTGCCCTGTCCTCTTCAGGGGCTCTTGTCCTGGCGTTATTCTCCATAGCAGTTGCCCTGTCCTCTTCTGGTCCTCTTGTCCTGGCGTTTTTCTCCACAGCAGTTGCTCTGTCCTCTTCAGGGGCTCTTGTCCTGGTGTTATTCTCCATAGCAGTTGCCCTGTTCTCTTCAGGGGCTCTTGTCCTGGTGTTATTCTCCATAGCAGTTGCCCTGTCCTCTTCAGGGGCTCTTGTCCTGGTGTTATTCTCCATAGCAGTTGCCCTGTCCTCTTCAGGGGCTCTTGTCCTGGCGTTATTCTCCATAGCAGTTGCCCCGTCCTCTTCAGGGGCTCTTGTCCTGGTGTTATTCTCCATAGCAGTTGTTCTGTCCTCTTCAGGGGCTCTTGTCCTGGCGTTATTCTCCATAGCAGTTGCCCTGTCCTCTTCTGGTCCTCTTGTCCTGGCGTTATTCTCCACAGCAGTTGCTCTGTCCTCTTCAGGGGCTCTTGTCCTGGCGTTATTCTCCATAGCAGTTGCCCTGTCCTCTTCAGGGGCTCTTGTCCTGGTGTTATTCTCCATAGCAGTTGCTCTGTCCTCTTCAGGGGCTCTTGTCCTGGTGTTATTCTCCATAGCAGTTGCTCTGTCCTCTTCAGGGGCTCTTGTCCTGGTGTTATTCTCCATAGCAGTTGCTCTGTCCTCTTCAGGGGCTCTTGTCCTGGTGTTATTCTCCATAGCAGTTGCTCTGTCCTCTTCAGGGGCTCTTGTCCTGGTGTTATTCTCCATAGCAGTTGCCCTGTCCTCTTCAGGGGCTCTTGTCCTGGCGTTATTCTCCATAGCAGTTGCCCCATCCTCTTCAGGGACTCTTGTCCTGGCGTTATTCTCCATAGCAGTTGTTCTGTCCTCTTCAGGGGCTCTTGTCCTGGCGTTATTCTCCATAGCAGTTGCTATATCCTCTTCTCGTCCTCTTGTCCCGGCGTTATTCTCCATAACAGTTGCCCTGTCCTCTTCAGGGGCTCTTGTCCTGGCGTTATTCTCCATAGCAGTTGCTATATCCTCTTCTCGTCCTCTTGTCCCGGCGTTATTCTCCATAGCAGTTGCCGTCCCCTCTTCAGGGGCTCTTGTCCTGACGTTATTCTCCCCATCAGTTGGTCTGTCCTCTTCAGGGGCTCTTGTCCTGACGTTATTCTCCCCATCAGTTGGTCTGTCCTCTTCAGGGGCTCTTGTCCTGGCGTTATTCTCCATAGCAGTTGCCCTGTCCTCTTCAGGGGCTCTTGCCCTGACAGCATTGTCCTCAGTAGTTCTGGTTGTCTCTACATCGCTTGTAGAACTAGGAGCTGTATTAGATTTTTCAATTGTACCCGCTGTAGCTCTTAGTGAACTCCCACATGTGGCGGCTGTAGTATGTAAGGTAATGCTGCACAACCATCCATATTTATTTTGGCAGTGGCTCCTATAACTGGAGATATAGCACCCCCTAGTGTTGACTCCTTTTCTGTTTTCTGTTGTAACACCTGAAGCAATGCCTGCCATCCCTGCTGTGATAGCTGTAGTTACGGATGTCGTGTTGTGATCACATGCACTTGCTGTGTATCTTATTGATACTTCTGTACCTTTAGTTGTTGCAGCTTCTATTTCGTTCTGCATGGACCTTCTATAGGTCATTTATGGAACCATGTAAGGTCAGGACTGTTGGACTTGTTGCCTCTATAGATATAACATTGGTACCTGCTACTGTTGTAGATTTTGTCTTCTGTAATTTCTTACATGTAACTTGTAAAATCTTCCTTAGCTGTTGCCATGGTGTCTTCAGTAATTGGTGTTGCTCTTCCCTATCTGGAATGGGTTACTATTGCCCAGTAATTTATAATGGTGCTCTTGCCCCCTCTGGAGCAGCTACTGGGGCGTCTTGTGATTTGTATGTTTGATGCAGTTCTGCCTTGTGTAGCTGCTGCTATTGGACTTCTTGTGGTTATTGTATTAGCATTGTGATGGCTCGGCTCATGTATCCGTTCTGTGGTTGTTGCCTTTCTTCGCTGTCCCATCAGAAGGACTTTCTGCAGTCTGTGCTGTGGCTGGGGCAGCTGACAGCAGTGTTGTACCTGGTGGGATTTGCTTTCTGTGGTCAGTGCTGGGGCCGGGGCAGCTGACAGCAGTGTTGTACCTGGTGGGCTATGCTTTCTGTGGTCAGTGCTGGGGCCGGGGCAGCTGACAGCAGTGTTGTACCTGGTGGGCTATGCTTTCTGCAGTCAGTGCTGGGGCCGGGGCAGGTGACAGCAGTGTTGTACCTGGTGGGGTTTGCTTTCTGCAGTCAGTGCTGGGGCCGGGGCAGCTGACAGCAGTGTTGTACCTGGTGGGCTTTGCTTTCTGCAGTCAGTGCTGGGGCCGGGGCAGCTGACAGCAGTGTTGTACCTGGTGGGGTTTACTTTCTGTGGTCAGTGCTGGGGCCGGGGCAGCTGACAGCAGTGTTGTACCTGGTGGGCTTTGCTTTCTGTGGTCAGTGCTGGGGCCGGGGCAGCTGACAGCAATGTTGTACCTGGTGGGGTTTGCTTTCTGCAGTTAGCGCTGGGGCCGGGGCAGCTGACAGCAGTGTTGTACCTGGTGGGCTTTGCTTTCTGTGGTCAGTGCTGGGGCCGGGGCAGCTGACAGCAGTGTTGTACCTGGTGGGCTTTGCTTTCTGCAGTCAGTGCTGGGGCCGGGGCAGCTGACAGCAGTGTTGTACCTGGTGGGGTTTACTTTCTGTGGTCAGCGCTGGGGCCGGGGGAGCTGACAGCAGTGTTGTACCTGGTGGGATCTGCCGGCTACACCTGATGTAGTTCCCCTTGTAGCTTCCTTTGTTCCTCTGTGGATCCCTTTGTGAAGGGTTGCTGTGTGTGAAGTTCTTGTTAATTCTCCGGCACCGGTTGCACTTATTCCTATGCTGGATCCCTACATCATACTGACTGTAGCTGTGAGCGGGCTCAGAGGAGCTCCTATACTTGGACCTTTAGGAGTTAGTTTTTGGGATGTTAACGATTATTGTTGTACTTTTAGTAATTATTGTTGCACTTTGTGCATTAGTTGTTTTAGTAGTAATTGAGGCTTTCTGCATTTCACAATGTTAATTGTGTATACACTGTGGATCACACGCATTCATAGAGCAATGCAGACCATGCACATGCAATCCGAGGTAAAATAGAACATGCCGTGATCTGCAATTCCTACCTACAAGTGTGAATGAAACTTCCAAAGTCCATGCCTTTCAATGCCCGTGTATTACCGCACATTGCTGCAATTCAGATCTGCTTGTGTGAGAAGAACCCCCTTATTAAAGCTTTATTTACTGCATTTATTGTTGTACATTTAGGCCTCATGTCCACGGGCAGAATTATGTTGCGGAATCCGCCTATCTCACCCACACAGATGATCCGCAGTTTAATATGCTCATAAGCTACGATTGGGCATCCGCAGGTATTTGAATACCTGCGGATGTCATTTTTTTCCCTGCCGTGCCGGTCGCACGCTCAGGAAAAATGCCACAGCATACTCCATTTTTTGCAGATTCCGCAGGGGGAGCTTCTATAGAAGTCAATGGAAGCTGTCCGATCCCTGGCACAGACGTAGCTGACACTGCGTCCGTACCGCAGATCCATGAGAAAGCAGGGGATTTAAAAAAAAAAAAAAAAATGCACAGTGAATGCACATCAGCCGGCCTGCAGAGCTCATCCGCGGTGCAGCAGAAAGAAGATCCGACCGCGACGGAGGAGACCCACGCCGCGTCCGGGCAGATGAGAAAATGTCTTTTTCGGCCTCATGCCTGCGGCTCGGCAGGGATCTGCTGCGGGATTCCACACTCAGAATCCGTGCGGCCCGCGGACAGGAGGAATTATTGCCGCACCTTCTGCAGTCATTGGTGTATTTACAGAAGTTGTTATCATTGTACTTTCTGCATTTCTCCTTGTACTTCTTGGAATGATCGTTGTATTTTCTGCATTTCCATGCTTTTAGGACATATTATCATTGTACTTTCTGCATTTCGTCTTGTATATTAGTGTTGCACTTTGTGTCTTTATTGTTATACTTTTAGGAGTTATTTTAGTTGTTTTCTGTATTTATTCTTATACTATTAATAGTTATCAGACTTGTACTTTCTGCATTTATTGTTGTAGTTTTAGTAGTTTTTATCATTGTGCTTTGTTATTGTACTTTAAGCAGTAGTGGATTGCTCCACCCAGCCAATCACCTGGGGTCTGTGGACATAAATACCGGCTCCTCCTGCTAGAGGGCGCTGGTTCTTATGTATTGTTGCACCTCCTCACTGAGCTCTGAAAATATATGTTTAGTAGCAGCACACACAAATACCTCATATAAGAGGGAGGCATCTACAAACGGTTGCCAGATGCACGCTTCTCACCCGGTCTTGGATCCTAAACGGGTAAATGCCAATAGTCCATATACACATGAAGCAGCATCAAGGGGTATCTTCTTAATAACGGGGTCCACTCACATCTGTTGATCTAAATCATCTTTATTGTGCCCAAGGTGATGACAACTTTTCGACTACATCGTCAGTGGTCTTTTGTCAAGTCTTTGTCATGGACTTGACAAAGACCACTGACGTTGTGGTGGAAACGTTGTCATCACTTTGGGCACAATAAAGATGATTTATATCAACGGATGTGAGTGGACAACGTTATTAAAAAGATACCCCTTGATGCTGCTTCATGTGTATATGGACGATCCTCACTGAGCTCTGGTGATAGGAGGTAAAATCTAGTTTTGTCTGTCTAGTTTTGTGTTCTTCATGCATGCAGTTCTGTTTGCATTCCCTTTCTGCCCATAGGTGCGCAGATGCCTGAATCCCCCCCCCCCCTCCATCTGTAGGTGTGCAGACATACGGACATCACTCAGACTGACCAATCTGCAGAGATTTCAGTCATATTTGTATCTGAGGTAAGTGTTGTCTGAACTATCTCCTGTCTGATGTCGGCTCTGTTCCCTGGTCTTGGGGGTTTGCCTGTTTGTTCATGTTGTATTATTAGTTGGAGTTTACATTATGTGACATTTGTGCCTCTGCTTCCTGTTTAACCATAGGTTCCTGATATGGGGTCATCCTTGTTGGGACCATTACCCTGCTTATAGGCAGGGGACCCCTCCCATTTTTGACCAGGGTTAGATTTCTCCTTGCTCCTATATGACAATATAGTTGTATATTGTGTACTTGTCTAGGGTATTAGTGTATCTTGATGCCACCAGAAAGTCCTGGTGGAGTCAAACTTGACAGGGGGTGAGGCCCCTCTCTACCTCATTGGCTGCAGACAACGGTCCCCTGCAGGTCCTGGCTGCCCACTATTCTTCTGCTGTTGCTGCTCACGGCGCAGATGGAAGTGTCCCTGCAGCTGCTGTGATTATACTTGGCCCTTCCCGGCTGCTCTTCCCGGTGTGCGTTGCTGGCTGGCCACTGTATTTTGGCAGTATGGGCTCCCTTCTGTCCCGGCTCTCAAGGAAGCTCCCCCTAGGTCTCATGTAACTGTGCATGGGCTCCCAGTGTCCACTGTGTCCTCCTGCATTGCGATCTTTGGGCAGCCATGTGGCGCTGAGGACTCCCTGCTTCCGACGGCAGTGAGCGTTGCGATGGGGAAGGCACTTCAGGCGGCTGTCCTCTCCCTTGTGGCGACAACCTCTGCTGTGAAATACAACGTGGGGGGCCTCTTCTGGTGCGACTGCGGGAAAGGCGCTTGTAGCTCTGGGGTGTACTCGCACGATATTTGCAGTGTTTTAGGGGGCGAGGTAGTGGGCAGATAACCTATTGTAGCTGCCAAGCAAGCTCCTAGCAGCGTACATTGGCTGCATACAGGCTGCTAGGACTTTCCATACTTGCGCCAATTGGGAGCTAGGGGTGTTAGAGGGGCATTCCTCCTGTCAACCCCCTAGCTTCTGGTGGTGTCAAAACACACTAATACCCTTGTCTAGTCTAATAACATTACGTGTTTCGTATGTCCATGTGGTGTCTATGTATGTCCAGAAACTTACTGTCCTGTGATGAACTGTAGGGGTTTGAAGGAAGTTGTTCCGTATAGTTTTAGCCATATGTACGTTCTTGCAGACAAGGCGAATAAGCCCTGTGATGAATGTGACGGTAGCTATTAGCATTGCATTTTCTGCATTTCTTTTTGTACTTTTAGGAATTATTTTATTTATTGTTGTACTTTTTAGGGACCTTTTCTCACAGGTGGAATTAGCCCTGCGGGTTTTGATGCAGAAGTCACAGCAGCAAATTTAGGTGCAATTTGATGGCTAATTTTAACCTGTCTGAAAGAATACTTAGCAGTTATTATAGTTGTCCACTTTTTGTACTTTTATGAGTCATTATTAGAGATGAGTATTAGCGTGTTCGAGATGCTCGTTACTCATAACGAGTACCACGCGATGTTCGAGTTACTTTCACTTTCATCTCTGAGACCTAAGCACGCTTTTCTGGCCAATTGAAAGATAGGGAAGGCATTAGAACTTCCCCCTGCGATGTTCAAGCCCTATACCACCCCCCTGCAGTGAGTGGCTGGCGAGATCAGGTGTCACCCGAGTATAAAAATCGGCCCCTCCCGCGGCTCGCCTCAGATGCGTTGTGACACAGCTGAGGGACAGTGCTATAGTGTTGGAGCTGCTGTAGGGAGAGTGTTAGGAGTTAGTGCAGGCTTCAAGAACCCAAACGGTCCTTCTTAGGGCCACATCTAACCGTGTGCAGTAGTGTGGAGGCTGCTTTTTGCAGTGTTGCACTTTTTTTTTTTTGGTATATCGGCCGTGCAGAGCATTGCGCCCTGCAGTAATACTCCAGGGACAGAAGTGTGTAGGCAGGGACAGAATACATATATTATTGATTGAATATACGCAGTGGGCCTTTTCTAAAAAATATTGGGTAAAAAATCTATTTGGCCTGCCTGTCACTGTGCTCAGTGTTCTGGGTCCGTGTGTGCTGGGGGTAGTAGTTCTCCAAAATCATATGCAGCCAGCTAAGTGTTACAGCAGGCTTGCGCCAAATTATTTCCTGGCGTTCCGTAAGCGAACTCAGCCTCCAACCACAGGCCAATAAGCGGCACATTTAATTACAGCGTTGTGTTTCTGCATTACTGGTAATACAGCATGCTGAGGGGTAGGGGTAGGCCTAGAGGACGTGGGCGCGGCCGAGGACGTGGAGGCCCTAGTCCGGGTGTGGGCACAGGCCGAGCTCCTGATCCAGGTGTATCGCAGCCGACTGCTGCGGGATTAGGAGAGAGGCACGTTTCTGGCGTCCCCACATTCATAGCACATTTAATGGGTCCACGCGGTAGACCTTTATTAGAAAATGAGCAGTGTGAGCAGGTCCTGTCGTGGATGGCAGAAAGTGCTTCCAGCAACCTATCATCCACCCAGAGTTCTGCGCCGTCCACTGCTGCAACTCAGAATCCTCTGGCTGCTGCTCCTCCTTCCTCCCAGCCTCCTCACTCCATGAAAATGAGACATTCTGAGGAGCGGGCAGACTCCCAGGAACTGTTCTCGGGCCCCTGCTCAGATTGGGCAGCAGTGGTTCCTCTCCCACCAGAGGAGTTTATCGTGACTGATGCCCAACCATTGCAAAGTTCCTGGGGTCCGGGGGATGAGGCTGGGGACTTCCGGCAACTGTCTCAAGACCTTTCAGTGGGTGAGGAGGCCGATGACGATGAGACACAGTTGTCTATCAGTGAGGTAGTAGTAAGGGCATTAAGTCTGAGGGAGGAGCGCACCGAGGATTCTGAGGAAGAGCAGCAGGACAATGAGGTGACTGACCCCACCTGGTTTGCTACGCCTACTGAGGACAGGTCTTCAGAGGGGGAGGCAAGGGCAGCAGCAGGGCAGGTTGCAAGAAGCAGTGCGGTGGCCAGGGGTAGAGGCAGGGCCAGACCGAATAATCCACCAACTGTTTCCCAAAGCACCCCCTCGCGCCATACCACCCTGCAGAGGCCGAGGTGCTCAAAGGTCCAGCAGTTTTTCACTGAGAGTGCAGACGACCGACGAACAGTGGTGTGCAACCTTTGTTGCGCCAAGATCAGCCGGGGAGCCACCACCACCAGCCTCACCACCACCAGCATGCGCAGACATATGATGGCCAAGCACCCCACAAGGTGGGACGAAGGCCGTTCACCACCTCCGGTTTGCACCGCTGCCTCTCCCCCTGTGCCCCAACCTGCCACTGAGATCCAACCCCGCTCTGAGGACACAGGCACTACCGTCTCCTGGCCTGCACCCACACCCTCACCTCCGCTGTCCTTGGCCCAATCCACCAATGTCTCGCACCGCACCGTCCAGCCGTCGCTAGCGCAAGTGTTTGAGCACAAGCGCAAGTACGCCGCCACGCACCCGCACGCTCAAGCGTTAACCGTCCACATAGCCAAATTTATCAGCCTTGAGATGCTGCCGTATAGGGTTGTGGAAACGGAGTCCTTCAAAAGTATGATGGCGGCGGCGGCCCCGCGCTACTCAGTTCCCAGTCGCCACTACTTTTCCCGATGTGCCGTCCCAGCCCTGCACGACCACATCTCCCGCAACATTGTACGCGCCCTCACCAACGCGGTTACTGCCAAGGTCCACTTAACAACGGACACGTGGACAAGCACAGGCGGGCAGGGCCACTATATCTCCCTGACGGCACATTGGGTGAATTTAGTGGAGGCTGGGACAGAGTCAGAGCCTGGGACCGCTCACGTCCTACCCACCCCCAGAATTGCGGGCCCCAGCTCGGTGGTGGTATCTGCGGCGGTGTATGCTTCCTCCACTAAAGCACCCCCCTCCTCCTCCAACGTAACCTCTGTCTCGCAATCAAGATGTGTCAGCAGCAGCAGCAGCACGTCGCCAGCAGTCGGTGTCGCGCGGCGTGGCAGCACAGCGGTGGGCAAGCGTCAGCAGGCCGTGCTGAAACTACTCAGCTTAGGAGATAAGAGACACACGGCCCACGAACTGCTGCAGGGTCTGACAGAGCAGACCGACCGCTGGCTTGCGCCGCTGAGCCTCCAACCGGGCATGGTCGTGTGTGACAACGGCCGTAACCTGGTGGCGGCTCTGCAGCTAGGCAGCCTCACGCACGTGCCATGCCTGGCCCTCGTCTTTAATTTGGTGGTTCAGCGCTTTCTGAAAAGCTACCCACGCTTGTCAGACCTGCTCGTAAAGGTGCGCCGGCTCTGCGCACATTTCCGCAAGTCCCACACGGACGCTGCCACCCTGCGGACCCTGCAACATCGGTTTAATCTGCCAGTGCACCGACTGCTGTGCGACGTGCCCATACGGTGGAACTCTACGCTCCACATGTTGGCCAGGCTCTATGAGCAGATTAGAGCTATAGTGGAATACCAACTCCAACATGGGCGGCGCAGTGGGAGTCAGCCTCCTCAATTCTTTTCAGAAGAGTGGGCCTGGTTGGCAGACATCTGCCAGGTCCTTCGAAACTTTGAGCAGTCTACCCAGGTGGTGAGCGGCGATGCTGCAATCATTAGCGTCACCATTCCTCTGCTATGCATCTTGAGAAGTTCCCTGCAAAGCATAAAGGCAGACGCTTTGCGCTCGGAAACAGAGCCGGGGGAAGACAGTATGTCGCTGGATAGTCAGAGCATCCTCCTGTCTATATCTCAGCGCGTTCAGGAGGAGGAGGAGCATGAGGAGGATGAGGAGGAGGGGGAAGAGACAGCTTGGCCCACTGCTGACGGTACCCATGCTGCTTGCCTGTCATCCTTTCAGCGTGTATGGCCTGAGGAGGAGGAGGAGGAGGAGGAGGAGGAGGAAGATCCTGAAAGTGATCTTCCTAGTGAAGACAGCCATGTGTTGCGTACAGGTACCCTGGCACACATGGCTGACTTCATGTTAGGATGCCTTTCTCGTGACCCTCGCGTTGCACGCATTCTGGCCACTATGGATTACTGGGTGTACACACTGCTTGACCCACGGTATAAGGAGAACCTTTCCACTCTCATTCCCGAAGAGGAAAGGGGTTCGAGAGTGTTGCTATACCACAGGACCCTGGCGGACAAGCTGATGGTAAAATTCCCATCCGACAGCGCTAGTGGCAGAAGGCGCACTTCCGAGGGCCAGGTAGCAGGGGAGGTGCGGAGATCGAGCAGCATGTACAGCACAGGCAATACAACAGTCTTTAAGGCCCTGGACAGCTTTATGGCTCCCCAGCAAGACTGTGTCACCGCTTCCCAGTCAAGGCTGAGTCGGCGGGAGCACTGTAAAAGGATGGTGAGGGAGTACGTAGCCCATCGCACGACCGTCCTCCCTGACGCCTCTGCCACCTACAACTACTGGGTGTCGAAGCTGGACACGTGGCCTGAACTCGCGCTGTATGCCCTGGAGGTGCTTGCTTGTCCTGCGGCTAGCGTCTTGTCAGAGAGGGTGTTTAGTGCGGCTGGGGGAATCATCACAGATAAGCGTACCCGCCTGTCAACCGACAGTGCCGACAGGCTTACACTCATCAAGATGAACAAAGCCTGGATTTCCCCAGACTTCTCTTCTCCACCAGCGGACAGCAGTGATACCTAAGCAATACGTAGGCTGCACCCGCGGATGGAAGCATCGTTCTCTCTCACCATCCAAAACGGGGACATTTCTGCTTCATCAATCTGTGTATAATATTCCTCCTCCTGCTCCTCCTCCTGCTCCTCCTCCTGAAACCTCATGTAATGACGCCGAACGGGCAATTTTTCTTAGGGCCACAAGGCTCACTCATATAATTTTTCTTAAAAATTTTTATACGTTTCAATGCTCTTAAAAGCGTTGAAACTTTAACTTGAACCAATTTTTCGTTAAACTGGGCTGCCTCCAGGCCTAGTTACCACTTAAAGGGGTTGTCCCGCGCCGAAACGTTTTTTTTTTTTTTTTCAACCCCCCCTCCCCCGTTCGGCGCGAGACAACCCCGATTTGGAGAAAGGGGTGGGCCAATACTGGAGGTCAGACGGCGTCCACTTAAATGATATTGGCATTGATCTATGGACGGAAGGATTACAGGAGGGCATTGAGCGTGCGCTATTGGTGTGGGGGGCGGCGCAGGCTCAAGGTGGTTGAGCCTCGCTTGCTGTGGCAGGGGAGGGGGAGGGGCCCTTGGAGCCCGTGTAGAAGGTTAGTGGGGGAAGGCAGGGGCTACATAGCCCCTTCCCCCCTTTTTTGTGTTTGGTGAATCCTGGCCTGTCGCCTCCTGGGTTACAGGGCGGAGCCCTGATAGTCGGTGGGAGAGGCTAGCCAGGGGTGGCTAGCTGGCCTCGGGGTCGGGAAGAAACGGCGGCCGGAGGTTAATTGGGAGTTTGCTTGGGCTCCCGAGTCTGCCACCTGCGGCGGGAGGAAAAAGGTTTATGGAAATAGCGTCGCCTGAGTCAGCCAAGTTGCGGCGGGTGACCGGGACAGCTATTTCCTTGTTGGTTTGAGGCGACAGGATATTTTAGAGGTGGGAGGGGCTCCAAGGTCCTCTTCTCAGGTTTTCATTGGGGGAATGTTTATTATATTTTAAAGGAAATGCGTTTAAAATGTATGTTAATGTTGTTTGTTTTAATAAATTGGCTGCTGTGGCCAAATTTTATCCAACAGATGGTGTCGGTGGTCTGTACGGGTAATGGTAGGTGGGGAGGGGGATATATGGGAGGGTCATAGCAGCGACGACTCCGTTATACCCGGGTCATGGCATTTAGCGGTTTAGGTTCCAAGACCGGGTGAGAAGCGTGCATCTGGCAACCGTTTTGTAGATACCTCCCTCTTATATGAGGTATTTGTGTGTGCTGCTACTAAACATATATTTGCAGAGCTCAGTGAGGAGGTGCAACAATACATAAGAACCAGCGCCCTCTAGCAGGAGGAGCCGGTATTTATGTCCACAGACCCCAGGTGATTGGCTGGGTGGAGCAATTCACACAACAGCCAGCCACTACTGCTTAAAGTAAAATAACAAAATAACAAAGCGCAATGACAAAAACTACTAAAACTACAACAATAAATGCAGAAAGTACAAGTCTGATAACTATTAATAGTATAAGAATAAATGCAGAAAACAACTAAAATAACTCCTAAAAGTATAACAATAAAGACACAAAGTGCAACACTAATATACAAGACGAAATGCAGAAAGTACAATAATAATATGTCCTAAAAGCATGGAAATGCAGACAGTACAACGATCATTCCAAGAAGTACAAGGAGAAATGCAGAAAGTACAATGATAACAACTTCTGTAAATACACCAATGACTGCAGAAGGTGCGACAATAATTCCTCCTGTCCGCGGGCCGCACCGATTCTGAGTGTGGAATCCCGCAGCAGAGTACAGCTATGGCCGCAGGCATGAGGCCGAAAAAGACATTTTCTCATCTGCCCGGACACGGCGCGGGTCTCCTCCGTGGCGGTCGGATCTTCTTTCTGCTGCACGGCGGATGAGCTCTGCAGGCCGGCTGATGTGCATTCACCGTACTTTTTTTTCTTTTTTAAAAATCCCTGGCTTTCCCATGGATCTGCGGTACGGACGCAGTGTCAGCTACGTCTGTGCCAGGGATCGGACAGCTTCCATTGACTTCTATAGAAGCTGTCCTTGCGGAATCTGCAAAAAATGGAGTATGCTGTGGCATTTTTCCTGAGCGTGCGGCCGGCACGCCAGGGAAAAAATGACATCCGCAGGTATTCAAATAGCTGCGGATGCCCAATCGTAGCTTATGAGCATATTGAACTGTGGATCATCTGTGTGGGCGAGATAGGCGGATTCCGCAATTCAATCATGCCCGTGGACATGAGGCCTAAATGTACAACAATAAATGCAGTAAATAAAGCTTTAATAAGGGGGTTCTTCTCACACAAGCGGATTTGAATTGCGGACAATGTGCGGTAATACACGGGCATTGAAAGGCATGGACTTTGGAAGTTTCATTCACACTTGCAGGTAGGAATTGCAGATCACGGCATGTTCTATTCTACCTTGGATTCCGTGTGCATGGTCTGCATTGCTCTATGAATGCGTTTGGTCCGCAGTGTATACGCAATTAACATTGTGAATAGGAGTGGATTACGAGAGAGAGAATGAATGTCGTCTGAGCGATGCTCGGCTACTTTCTGATATCTTTCCTTACTTGCGATCTTTCTTCCATGCGGACGATACACAGACCATACACATACATCTGCGACCGCCACCATACGCAATTTGTTTCCATGATCCTTCACAGGTCTTCCACTCCGGATATCCAGTCCCGGAATCCAACCCGCTCGTGTGAGCCCAGCCTAACTACTAAATGCAGAGAGGGTTACCATTAGGATTCCTAAAAGTAAAGCAATAAGTGCAGAAAATAAAACAATAAGAACTCCTAGAAGAACAAGAAGAAATGCAGAAAGTGCAACTCTGATAACTTCTATAAATGAAACCAAAAAACGCAGAATGTACAATAATAATTCCTAAATGTAGACAATGAATGCAGAAAATGTAGCAAAAATACCATCTAAAAGTGCATAAAGCGCTGCGGAATACGTTGGCGCTATTCAAAGAAAGATTATTTATTATGACATCAATAAATGTGAAAATTCTAGTGATAAAAACTCCTAAAAAAGTACAATAAATGCAGAAAATGCAGCAAAAATAACGTCTAAAAGTGCATCAAGCGCTGCGGAATACGTTGGCGCTATTCAAACAAAAATTATTTATTATGACATCAATAAATGTGAAAATTCTAGTGATAAAAACTCCTAAAAAAGTACAATAAATGCGGAAAGTGCAACAATAATAATCACTAAAAGTATAACAATAAATGCAGAAGAGAAGACAATAAGTCCTCAGGCCTCCTGCACAGGGCAGTATTTGCATTGCGGAGTCCGCGGCAGTTGTCCGCCTCCAGACTCCGCAGCAAATAGTGCCCATAGTAGTCAATGGCAAAACGGCATTTCATGTCCACGAGCGGAGAATACATTGCAGCATGACGTGATTTTGTGCAGGCTACACATGGCCGATTTCCATTGAAGTCAATGCAGAAAATGCAATGATAACTACTAGAAATACAACAATAAGTGCAGAAAGTGCAACTATAATAACTGCTAAAAGTACAGCAAATGGAGAAAATATGATAATAACTGCTAAAAGTACAATAAGTGCAGAAAATACGAATAAAGGGCTTATTCCGACGTGCGTTGTGTTTTCACGCCCGGCCGATATATGCTGTTTCTTTCTGCAGGGGGAGGAGGGGGACTGCGCTCCCGCCCCTCGTCACTATTTGCAATGGGAAGGGGTGGGACAGGGGCAGAACTTAGCCCCGCCCCTCTTATTTGAAACAGTGGCAAGGGGCAGAGAGGGGGCGGGAGCTCAGTGCACTGCTCCAGGCCCAGAGGGGGGCAGCGTACAGTGGCCGGGCATGAAAACCCGGCCTATATACGCACGTCGGGATAAGCCCTTAGTCATAAAAGTGCAAGAAGAAATGCAGAAAGCCACAATTACTACTAAGGCCCCCTGTCCACAGACATGATTTTGCCAGCAGTAAATCACCGGCGAGTCACGCAGTCTGAAGCTTTCCATAGTGTTGCTATAGAAAGCGCCGGCCCCGTGTCCACGAGCTGAGAATGATTGCGATTCTCCGCTCGCGGCCGGCACTTCGTAGCATGCTGTCAGATAGGCTGACTGGTGGAGACTCGTCTGCCGGCTCCGGCTCCAGGGCGGTGGCAGCTCCCGTGGCGGATCCGCTGCGCGGTACCGCAACGCCCGTGGACAGGGGGCCTAAAACTAAAACAACTAATGTACAAAGTGTAAGAATAATCACTAAAAGTACAACAATAATCGTTAACATCCCAAAAACTAACTCCTAAAGGTCCAAGTATAGGAGCTCCTCTGAGCCCGCTCACAGCTACAGTCAGTATAATGTAGGGATCCAGAATAGGAATAAGTGCAACCGGTGCCGGAGAATTAACAAGAACTTCACACACAGCAACCCTTCACAAAGGGATCCACAGAGGAACAAAGGAAGCTACAAGGGGAACTACATCAGGTGTAGCAGGCAGATCCCACCAGGTACAACACTGCTGTCAGCTGCCCCGGCCCCAGCACTGACCACAGAAAGCAAACCCCACCAGGTACAACACTGCTGTCAGCTGCCCCGGCCCCAGCACTGACTGCAGAAAGCAAATCCCACCAGGTACAACACTGCTGTCAGCTGCCCCGGCCCCAGCACTGACTACAGAAAGCAAAGCCCACCAGGTACAACACTGCTGTCAGCTGCCCCGGCCCCAGCACTGACCACAGAAAGCTAATCCCATCAGGTACAACACTGCTGTCAGCTGCCCCGGCCCCAGCACTGACCACAGAAAGCAAATCCAATCCCACCAGGTACAACACTGCTGTCAGCTGCCCCGGCCCCAACACTGACCACAGAAAGCTAATCCCACCAGGTACAACACTGCTGTCAGCTGCCCCAGCCCCAGCACTGACTGCATAAAGCTAATCCCATCAGGTACAACACTGCTGTCAGCTGCCCCGGCCCAGCACTGACTGCAGAAAGCAAAGCCCACCAGGTACAACACTGCTGTCAGCTGCCCCGGCCCCAGCACTGACCACAGAAAGCAAAGCCCACCAGGTACAACACTGCTGTCAGCTGCCCCGGCCCCAGCACTGACCACAGAAAGCTAATCCCACCAGGTACAACACTGCTGTCAGCTGCCCCGGCCACAGCACAGACTGCAGAAAGTCCTTCTGATGGGACAGCGAAGAAAGGCAACAACCACAGAACGGATACATGAGCCGAGCAATCACAATGCTAATACAATAACCACAAGAAGTCCAATAGCAGCAGCTACAGAAGGCAGAACTGCATCAAACACAAATCACAAGACGCCCCAGTAGCTGCTCCAGAGGGGGCAGGAGCACCATTATAAACTACTGGGCAATAGTAACCCATTCCAGATAGGGAAGAGCAACACCAATTACTGAAGACACCATGGCAACAGCTGAGGAAGGTTTTACAAGTACGATGTAAGAAATTACAGAAGACAAAACAGTAGCAGGTACCAATGTTACATCTATAGTGGCAACAAGTCCAACAGTCCTGACCTTGCATGGTTCCATAAATGACCTATAGAAGGTCCATGCAGAACGAAATAGAAGCTGCAACAACTAAAGGTACAGAAGTATCAATAAGATACACAGCAAGTGCATGTGATCACAACACGACATCCGTAACTACAGCTATCACAGCAGGGATGGCAGGCATTGCTTCAGGTGTTACAACAGAAAAGGAGTCAACACTAGGGGGTGCTATATCTCCAGTTATAGGAGCCACTGCCAAAATAAATATGGATGGTTGTACAGCATCACCTTACGTACTACAGCCGCCACATGTGGGAGTTCACTAAGAGCTACAGCGGGTACAACTGAAAAATCTAATACAGCTCCTGGTTCTACAAGCGATGTAGAGACAACCAGAACTACTGTGGACAATGTTGTCGGGGCAAGAGCCCCTGAAGAGGACAGACCAACTGATGTGGAGAATAACGTCAGGACAAGAGCCCCTGAAGAGGATATAGCAACTGCTGTGGAAAATAACACCAGGACAAGAGCACCTGAAGAGGACAGAGCAACTGCTATGGAGAATAACGCCAGGACAAGAGCCCCTGAAGAGGACAGGGCAACTGCTATGGAGAATAACACCAGGACAAGATCCCCTGAAGAGGACAGAGCAACTGCTATGGAGAATAACACCAGGACAAGAGCCCCTGAAGAGGACAGAGCAACTGCTATGGAGAATAACACCAGGACAAGAGCCCCTGAAGAGGACAGAGCAACTGCTATGGAGAATAACGCCAGGACAAGAGCCCCTGAAGAGGACAGGGCAACTGCTATGGAGAATAACACCAGGACAAGAGCCCCTGAAGAGGACGGGGCAACTGCTATGGAGAATAACGCCAGGACAAGAGGACCAGAAGAGGACAGGGCAACTGCTATGGAGAATAATGCCAGGACAAGAGCCCCTGAAGAGGATAATGCAACTGCTATGGAAATTAACGCCAGGACAAGAGCCCCTGAAGAGGATAATGCAACTGCCAGGACAGGAGGCCCTGAAACAAAGAATTGAGCAGTAAAAAACGCAGCATTTCCACAAAAAAAACTGAGTCGAAATCTGCTCCCCCCTCCAAATGTCTTTGCTCTGTCAGAGCTTCCTTCACCCGGCGGCCTCTAGTGAGCGCAGCTGTATCACAATCTAATGGAGCTCGGACACTTGAAAGCATCCTGAGAACTACAGCTGCAACTAGACTGGGTCCAAGAGGGGGAACCCTCAAATCTAGCAGAGAAGCAAATACTGAAGGGGCAAAATCAAAGAGAAGGACCATGGAGATCTCCCAACAAAGTACTGCACAAAAATTGTTTGTTTTGTTTTTCAAAGCTGGTCATTTTGCTCCACAACTGGGGATGGCAGTGCCAAGAGGAGAAGTGCGGACGGACATATTATTGTTTGTCCTATTACGTAGTGTTTGTGGATCCACTGTGTCATTCTACCGAATAGAAGCACCCGGCAGGATAGACAACTGACAACAGGGTACTAGAACGTCCATGCCCGCCTGTATCACATCTTGTATCCAAGCTAGAGGCAGTACAACAGGGTCCTAGAGCCTCCATGCCCAACTGTATCACATCTTGTATCCAAGCTAGAGGCAATACAACAGGGTCCTAGAGCCTCCTATGCCTGCCCACATGACATCCTGTATCCAAGCTAGAGGCGGTAAAACAGGGTACTAGAACCTCCATGACCGCCCATATCACATTTTGTATCCAAGCTAGAGGCACTACAACAGGGTACTAGAGCCTCCATGCCAGCCCGTATCACATCTTATATCCAAGCTAGAGGTGGTACAACAGGGTACTAGAGCCCCAGTGCCCGTCCGTATCACATCTTATATCCAAGCTAGAGGCAGTACAACAGGCTACTAGAGCCTCCATGTCTGCCAGTATCACATCTTGTATCCAAGCTAGAGGTGGTACAACAGGGTATTAGAACCTCCATCCCCACCCATATCACATCTTGTATCCAAGCTAGAGGTGGTACAATAGGGTACTAAAGCCTCCATGTTTGCCCATATCACATCTTGTATCCAAGCTAGAGGTGGTACAACAGGGTACTAGAGTCTCCATGCCGCTCATATCACGTCTTGTATCCAAGCTAAAGGTGGTAATACAGGGTACTAGAACCTCCATGCCCACCCATATCACATCTGGTAATCAAGCGAGAGGCAGTACAACAGGGTCCTTGAGCCTCCGTGCCTGCCAGTATTACATTTTGTATCCAAGCTAGAGGCGGCACAACAGGGTACTAGAGCCCCTATGCCCGCCCATATCACATATTGTATCCAAGCTAGAGGCCGTACAGCAGCGTCCTAGAGCCTGCATGTCCGCACGTATCACATATTGTATCAAAGCTAGAGGTGGTGTCAACAGAGTACTAGAACTCCCATGCCTGCCCGTATCACATTTTGTATCTAAGCTAGAGGCAGCACAACAGGGTACTAGAGCCCCTATGCCCGCCCTTATCACATCTTGTATACAAGCTAGAGGTGGTACAACAGGGTACTAGAACCTCAATTCCTGCCTGTATCACATCTTGTATCCAAGGTAGAGGCGGCACAACAGGGTACTAGAGCCGCTATGCCCGCCCATATCACATATTGTATCCAAGCTAGAGGCAGTACAACAGGGTCCTAGAGCCTGCATGTCCACACGTATCACATATTGTATCAAAGCTAGAGGTGGTGTCAACAGAGTACTGGAACTCCCATGCCTTCCCGTATCACATTTTGTATCTAAGCTAGAGGCAGCACAACAGGGTACTAGAGCCCTTATGCCTACCCATATCACACATTGTATCCAAGCCAGAGGTGGTACAAAAGGGTACTAGAGCCCTTATGCCTACCCATATCACATATTGTATCCAAGCTAGAGGCAGTACAACAGGGTCCTAGTGCCTGCATGTCCGCACGTATCACATATTGTATCAAAGCTAGAGGTGGTGTCAACAGAGTACTAGAACTCCCATGCCTGCCCGTATCACATATTGTATCTAAGCTAGAGGCAGTACAACAGGGTACTAGAGCCTCCATGCCAGCCCGTATCACATCTTATATCCAAGCTAGAGGTGGTACAACAGGGTACTAGAGCCCCAGTGCCCGTCCATATCACATCTTATATCCAAGCTAGAGGCAGTACAACAGGGTACTAGAGCCTCCATGTCTGTCAGTATCACATCTTGTATGCAAGCTAGAGGTGGTACAACAGGGTATTAGAACCTCCATCCCCACCCATATCACATCTTGTATCCAAGCTAGAGGTGGTACAATAGGGTACTAAAGCCTCCATGTTTGCCCATATCACATCTTGTATCCAAGCTAGAGGTGGTACAACAGGGTACTAGAACCTCCATGCCCACCCATATCACATCTGGTAATCAAGCGAGAGGCAGTACAACAGGGTCCTAGAGCCTCCGTGCCTGCCAGTATTACATTTTGTATACAAGCTAGAGGCGGCACAACAGGGTACTAGAGCCCCTATGCCCGCCCATATCACATATTGTATCCAAGCTAGAGGCAGTACAACAGGGTCCTAGAGCCTGCATGTCCGCACGTATCACATCTTGTATCCAAGCTAGAGGTGGTGTCAACAGAGTACTAGAACTCCCATGCCTGCCCGTATCACATTTTGTATCTAAGCTAGAGGCAGCACAACAGGGTACTAGAGCCCCTATGCCCGCCCTTATCACATCTTGTATCCAAGCTAGAGGTGGTACAACAGGGTACTAGAACCTCAATGCCTGCCTGTATCACATCTTGTATCCAAGGTAGAGGCAACACAACAGGGTACTAGAGCCCTTATGCCTACCCATATCACACATTGTATCCAAGCCGGAGGTGGTACAACAGGGTACTAGAGCCCTTATGCCTACCCATATCACATATTGTATCCAAGCTAGAGGCAGTACAACAGGGTCCTAGTGCCTGCATGTCTGCACGTGTCGCATCTTGTATCCAAGCTAGAGATGGTACAACAGGGTAATGGAACCTCCATGCCTGCCCGTATCACATATTGTAGCCAAGCTGAGGCAGCACAACAGGGTACTGGAGCCCCTATGCCCGCCCATATCACATCTTGTATCCAAGCTAGAGGCGGAACAACAAGGCAGTAGAGTCTTCATGCCATGTTTTCATACATCAAAGCACATAGATAGATTCTTCCTTGCGATAGCGCTCTAAATCTGTCGGATTGCGAGGGTATCTTGTGTGTAGCGCCCTCTTGAGGTTAACCCACATATTTTCAATGGGATTCGGGTCCTAGTTCTGGCTTGGCCATGCCAAAACTTTTGGTCGTTGTTGTGCTGAAAGGTGTAATTCCTCTTCATCTTCAGTTTTTTAGCCCATTTTATTGCATGCGGGTGACATGCGGATGCGTTTTTTTTCATGCGCATATGTACGCGGATACTATTTTTACGCTGGAGGTGTTTTGCCCACTTTACCCCACCTCCTAGTACTTTCCCCACCTCCAAACCTTAAAATCCGCTGCAACCCTGTTTGGGGGCCCTAGGCACATTCCTAATTGGCCGAATGGTTAAAAAGCCTCTAGCCATAAGGTGATATAAGTTTAGTTCACTTGAACTAGCTGGATGAGTGGGACGGGGACGGACGGACTTCCAGGTCTTGCAAACCTAATATGAGCATTTATTACCTATAAGAATTTACAGTTATGGTTGTAACCATTCCAAAAATCGAGAAACCGCTGGCCACATGCATCACATTTTAATAGATTTGGTGCAAATCACTCCAAATATCTCCTTTCCTTAGAATGGCATAAGTTATACTCGTCTTAGTAAATATGGGCCATTCTTTGCTAATACTGGTCATTGCTGAGTGGCGCTCCCTTCCAGGTTTTGTTATTGGGCCACCATGGCTGCTTGTTGCACCCTGTGAATGACACCTCTTTAGTGTGTTTCATGTTTTTCTATGAGGTCCCCCTATGTCTAATGTACTCAGTAATCCAGACAAAAGACAAACATCAGCGTGTAGATTTATAGAATTCTTTATTAGAATAGCAATAAGCAACACTGTAATTAAATATTACCGGCCCTTTAATAAATGACACAATGGTTACAGTGACTCTCAGGTCAGGCCGGTGGAGACCACAGAACTTGCTGCGGTCCTTCTGATCAGTCCAGCAATGTCCTGAGATGAGAGACACTGAACCCAAAGATCCAGAGGAAGGCGAAAATACCCCGCGGAGGGTTCTTCCGCGGGGGGGGGGAGGGGGGCAAAAAATTCCTTCCTGACCGCAGATGTGGCGATCGGCTATCACCCTGGATCCTGTCTGTGCTACTGTATATTGCTGAAATTATAGATGGCAGTCAGTGTACAGTCTCATGTTATGCTGCAGTCAGTCAGTGTACTATCTAGTATAATTCTGTAGTCAGTCAGTCTATAGGACAGTGTAATGCTACAGTATGTCTACTCTCTAGTGCACAGTCTAAATTTCGGACAGCCGGTCAAAAGTCCACCTTTAGTCAGGCAGTACACAGTCCAGCCTCTCTCAGCCAGTCCTCAGTCCAGCCTTGATCTTAACCAGTCCTCAGTCCAGTCTTAGTCATCCAGTCCACAGTCTGTCCTTGGTCAGCCAGTCCGCAGTCCGTCTCAATCAGCCAGTCTACAGTCCATCCTCAGTCAACTAGTCTGCAGCCCATCCTTCGTCAGCCAGTGCAACACCCCAGAGGGATGACCCCGGACTCTTGACTACTGTGCAGAGCTGGGAGGGATAGGTGTTAGCTTGTCACAGCGGCACTTACCAGGCTCTGGTCCCTGCGGGATAACACGTAGCCAAGGCCAGAGCAGGACTGCAGGCCACCTTCGACACCCCTAGGATAGGGAATGCCAACAAACAGGTTGATGGGGTAGTAGTAGTTATCACTCATGATGCCACTGTTCCCACACACCAGTATGCTACGCAGCAGAGAAATAACACAGAGACTTGTGTATTGTACCTCTGGTCCCCAGGAATGGTTAGGGCCCGGTATAACTTTACTTGATATAACTTTTGCAAAAACAGATATTTACAGAAAAGCAGGTATAATTCTTTTACGTGTAAGCAGGCTAAAGCTCAAAGGTCAGGGAGGATACACAGGATGAAACTGGTCCTACAGTCGACGTTATCTGTACGGTACCGTTCCTGGCCTAGGAGCACTCCAGAGGAGGAAGGGGGCAGGGGTCATTCCGGAGACGCTGTGGAAGACAATTATTCACTTGAAAGACTTAGCAATAACACCCCGCATGACAGGCATGTGGGTTTGTCTCAGTAATGATGTGTGGTGATCCTGACTTTGGACGGACGCACAGTAAAAATTGGTAGAGTGAATTGGTACTTGAACGATGGGTTCCTCTATAAAATCTTCTCTCTATTGAAAAACTCTCTCTCTCTAGGATCTTGGGACTCACCCCAATCACATCCAGACTCCTATCGCTACGGAATATCTCTCCTCTTCCTCCATCTTCACCTACATGGAAGCTAAAGGTGCTTTCATGTGGCTCTATGTTAGCACTCTCTCAGAAGACAAAATGGAAGCCCTCTTCCCGTTCTCAAGCACTCACATTTATACCTTATCTCATACTACGTGACATGACAATCTGATACATCTACATGCAGGCAATGATTTTATTACTGTTAACCTCTCAAGTGCCACACCTGCGCAACACACACTGAATATGACAGGACAAGTTTTGCACAGTGCATTTACATATGACATTTATGGAGGGGACCAGGATAGTGTTCTGCGCCACTACAATGAGCCTTGTGATGTCATCATAACTGCCAGTGTTGTTTTGTGTATCCAGGTTAAAGCAATAAAGAAGTATTAAATTACTGTATATTCCCGACTATGTGCACAGCTGAAAACTACAGGAAGCAGGAGTGCCACCAACGCAAAGTGTAGTTGAGCACCAGTGACAAGTCTGGCGGGTACATGTTTGGGAACATTATACAAGCTACTCAATCAAAAATTCACAGTTAGATCCGCGGATTTTGGTGTGGAATTCCACAACTGCAGATTTGGCCGTGTCCTGCGGTGTTATTCCGTCCTGGGTAAAAGGTCTCTCAGTAGTCTCGCTTTGTCTTCTTGTAAACCTAACTTCACATGGGCGAGCACAATATCGGACCGTGAATCCCCAACAGGCCTCGCATCTCTTCAAGGATCACAGAGTTTTTCCCATTGTTTTCAATGCATCTCTCTCTAGAGGACCTGGCACTTTTGGAACTGACCATGGAATAGCAGCAATGTAATACTTTATTTCTCCTGTGGAGGCAACAAAGGAAAAATGGACACTCAGTAGCAGGTTCCCCTATTTATGGCTGGAACCATCATCCTACTTTATGCAGTTAATTCTACCAAAAAACAAATGATCTAAGAGCTTATTCAGACGACCGTATATCAGCTGAGGTTTCACGCCTGGCCAATATACGCTGTCCCTCTCTGCAGGGGGAGGAGGCGGGATGGCACAGGAGCAGTGCACTGAGCTACCCCCCCCCCCCCCTCTCTGGTCCTCACCACTGTTTGCAATGGGAGGGCCAGAGTGGGGCGGTGCTAATTTCCGCCACCGCCCCTCCCATTGCAAATAGTGGCGAGGGGCGGAGAGTTCAGTGCACTGCTTCCATCCTGTCCCATCCCAAACTCTTCCCCTGTAAAGAGGGACAGCTCTCTGAAAACCCGGCCGATATACGGACATCTGAATAAGCCCTCAAGCAGACAACCCTTTTAAAAGTGATTAAAACAGCTTCTTACCACCTCTGTAAGGAAGATGATCTGCAGTGAAAATAATGTGGGCTGTGGAATTTCTCACTGTGGAAGTGCACTGTTAGCCCCTTAAGGACAAGGCTTATTTTGACCATGAGGACACCACAATTTTTGCGGGATTTTCATCTGCACTTTTCAAAAGCCATAACTTTTTTTTTCCATTGTGTTTTTAGCGCGGCGAACTGTAGTTTTTATTATTGTTACCATTTTTGGGTAAGATAATGTATTGTAAAACGTTTTTTTAAATTTGTTTTTGAGAGCAGGGAGAGAAAATCGATCAATTCTGCCATTGTTTTTTAATTTTTTTTTTATAGCATCAGGGCTTTTTGCACATGAGCATATATCGGACGCCGTTTTCACAGCCGGCCTATATACGCTATGATCTGGTGCATTGGATTCCAGTGCATCAGATCACACATGTGTGTTGTCGCGGCATAAAAGCGCCTGTGTGGGTGCTTTTATGCCGGGCAGGTAAGACAGTCCTGGAACTATCTTCCTGGCCGGACTACGGCTGCTGCTATAGACGTCTATGGGAGCCAATGACAGCGGCTGGAGAAGGGAGGTGGGAGGGAGTTTAACTGCTAAATTCCTTCCCCCTTCTCTCCTCTTTTCTCCTCCCCTCTAGCTGTTTACAATAAGAGGAGGCGGGGTGGGGGTGGGGCTTAGCCCTATCCCACTCCTTTCCCTCTTATTGTAAACAGCCAAAAGGGAGGAGAGAGGAGGTGAGCCGGCAAGGGGGAGGGAAGGAGGAGAAAAGCTTAGCAGAGCTATGCTGTCTCCCCCCACCCGATGGCATATACGCCAAGCCTGTGCATCACATGGTAGCATATATCGGTCAGCCGTAAACTCAGGTGAATAAGCCCTCAATCATACAGCACAAATGACACAATACATTTTTTCTGTAGGTCAGTACGATTGCAATGATACCAAAAATATTATCTTTTTTTTTAAAGTTTTTTCACTTTTGCACAATAAAAACCCTAATTATAATTACTTTTACATTGCTGCATTCAAAGTCCCATAACTTTCATATTTTTTCATGGATGGAGCTCTGTGAGGGCTTATGTTTTGTGTCATGAGCTATAGTCTTTATTTGTAACATTTTGGGCATTTATGATCACTTTTATTGTGCTTTTTGGGAGGTAAAACAAATATAATAAGCCTTTTGCCTCTCTTTTTTTACGTTTCTTGCTGTGCAGGATTAATAGTGCGCTCAATCCACCAGGGGTAGATACTGGATAACAGCCTGGAGGCTGATGGAGGTAATAATGAGTGATAATGATTTGGGATCACAAAACTTTTTTCTAAGTATCAGATATCAGGTTGTATAAAAATGACGAACATATCATAGAGGCGATTCCTTTTTTGGCTAACCAGAAATATTGTATTTGAAAGCTCTTGAGGTTAGACAAGAGTATCTATGAGTATTTAGATGGAGGTACTGGCATACTCTGTGCAGCTGACAGGAAGGGGTCATCGATTCATGCTACTTGTGTCTAATTCTGACCTCCCAAAATATCCAACACATCTTCCTGGTTCAATAGCATATGCTCCGGTTGTGACTGGAGTAGAAGACGCAATTTCAGTACAGCTCTGGATCCAACTGGAGCAAAAGACGCAATGTGACCGCAGTTCTGGGTGTAACCGGAGCAGAAGACATGATGTGACCGCAGCTCCAGGTGTAAACAGAGTAGAAGTCGCGACTGCAACAGAAAATGTGATTTGACTGGAGTAAAAGACATGATGCGACCACAGCCCTAGATGTAACTGGAGTAGAAGAAGTGTTCCTTTTCATCAGTGTCTTAGTACTTTACAAAGAGTAACCAAATAGGGCTATAGTCCATATCCCATATGGAATAGAATCCACCTAATGACTTCTGATGTCTACAATAATGGCATCTGTCTTCTTTTCCGAGCGTTGGATGCAGTTAAACTCCCTCCCTTTTATTTCAGACCATTGGAGTCTATGGACACTCCTGCGAATTGCACACTAAAGATACATCAGGTCCCATCTTTTCGTGTAGCAGGGAATTTCAGCCGCTCATGTACTAACTCTTTGGGTACAATTGTTTTTGTGTGGCTAAATTCCTTTGTCTGAATGTTTCCATAGGAAACCATTAGTTCTAATAGTCACGATTTTGCTCATGTAAGTTAGCTACGCCAATTCCCTTATGTGAATGAGCCCTACGTGTGCTGCTCTGTATTACGTGTATGTCTAGTCTAATGATATTCGCAGTGTTAAAACTGCTGAGTACATACAACGAGAGCAGAGAACCCAAATAATACAAGCAGTAGTGTAAGGATGCAATGGAAATAAAACCAGTCACACAAAGATATCGGGGTGAAAACAGAGAATTTTATTGATTTACAATTTTATTAATGAGGATGATTTGACGTGTATTATGAATAAAAGTCAAGGATATGTTAGATCTATTGATTTTCATTGATTCAAGGGAAGGCGAAAAAACCCCTGTAAGGGGAAAAATTCCTTCCCGACTCCACTGAGGGCAGTCAGACAAGTTCCCTGGATCATTTATTGAAATACATGAATCCAGGGGAAGGCGAAAAAACCTCAATGAGCCATCTGCCAATTCAGCTTCAATGAGGAAAAATTCCTTCCCGACTCCACATATGGCAGCCAGAACCGTCCCTGAATCAATGGATGACTCGTTTGTCCCAAGCAAGTGACAAAATATTGGGAAGTGGCCAAATGGGGGAGGGAGGGGTTTGGCAGTTATATTGATCCAGTGGAAGGCGAAAAACCCCACCGGAGAGTTCTACCTCAGGGGGGCAAAAAATTCCTTCCTGACCCCAGATGTGGCGATCGGCTATCACCCTGGATCCAATCTGTGCAGCTGCATATTGCTGTAATTATAAGATAGCAGTCAGTCTTCATTCTCATGTTATACTGTAGTCAGTCAGTGTACTATCTAGTATAATTCTGTAGTCAGTCAGTCTATAGGACACTGTAATGCTACAGTATGTCTACTCTCTAGTGCACAGTCTAAATTTCGGATAGCCGGTCGAAAGTCCACCTTTAGTCAGGCAGTACATAGTCCAGCCTCTCTCAGCCAGTCCTCAGTCCAGCCTTGATCAGATAATCCATAGTATGTCCTTGGTCAGTCAATCCACAATCCCTCCTCAGTCAGCAAGTCAACAAAACTGTCCTCTGTCACCAAGTCCACAGTCCGCCTTCGGTCACACGATGTGTGGACAAGGCATCAGCACTTACTGAGGAGCTACTTACCTGCACCCATCCTCTTCAAGATGTCACACTAAAGTCCACGGTCTGTCCTCGATCACCAGCTCCAGAGACCATCCTCGGTCACCAAGTCCGCAGTTAATCCTCGGTCACTAAGTCCACAGTCCATCCTCGGTCACTAAGTCCACAGTCCATCCTCGGTCACTAAGTCCACAGTCCGTCCTCGGTCACTAAGTCCACAGTCCGTCCTCGGTCACTAAGTCCAAAAAAATCTTTAGTCACCAAATCTACAGACCATCCTCGGTCACCAAGTCAACAGTATTTAGTTGGTTTTCGGAATGTGGCCAGGATTAAGTGGGCCGTGGCGGGGGGGGGGGGGGGGGGGGAAGGGGGCAGGGGCTTTCTTATTGTGTCATTTAAGGTGAAATTCTTGGACTGCCGCCAGACGGACCACTGCAAAAGCATTTGCTAAGAATGTTTTCATTGTTGGAGGAGGGGGATGTTTTTGAGGCAGTACGTGTCCTGTCCACATGTCCGTGGTTATATGCACCTTCCCAGTGACCGCGTCGCTGAAAAATTGTCGCGCCTGGGGACCTAGTAGCGCGGCCTCGTCACCATCATCTCTTTGGGAAGCCTCCGTTTCCACAGCCCTGTAACATAGCAGTAGCAGCAGTATATCAGCAGAGCCCAGAATTAGTAACATTTCAGTGGTAACAGTATAGGCAGACCCCAGTAACATTTCATTGGCAGCAGTAGGAACAGACCCCAGTAACATTTCATTTGCAGCAGTATAGACAGACCCCAGTAACATTTCAGTAGTATCAGTAGGTACAGGCCACAGTAACATTTCAGTTCCAGCAGTGCAGACAGACCCCAGTAACATTTCAGTAGTAGTAACAGTATAGACAGACCCCTTTACCATTTCCGTAGCAGCAGTGTAGGCTGACCCCAGTAACATTTCATTTGCAGCAGTGCAGACAGACCCAAGTAACATTTCAGTTCCAGCAGTGCAGACAGATCCCAGTAACATTTCAGTAGTAGTAACAGTATAGACAGACCCCTTTAACATTTCCGTAGCAGCAGTGTAAGCTGACCCCAGTAACATTTCATTTGCAGCAGTGCAGACAGACCCCAGTAACATTTCAGTTCCAGCAGTGCAGATAGACCCCAGTAACATTTCAGTAGTATCAGTAGGGATAGGCCCCAGTAACATTTCAGTTCCAGCTGTGCAGACAGACCCCAGTAACATTTCAGTTCCAGCAGTGCAGACAGACCCCAGTAACATTTCAGTTCCAGCAGTGCAGACAGGCCCCAGTAACATTTCAGTTCCAGCAGTGCAGACAGACCCCAGTAACATTTCAGTAGTAGTAACAGTATAGACAGACCCCTTAAACATTTTCGTAGCAGCACTGTAGGCTGACCCCAGTAACATTTCATTTGCAGCAGTATAGACAGACTCCAGTAACATTTCAGTAGCAGCAGTCTAGGCAGAGCCCAGTAACATTTTAGTTGTAACAGTATAGACAGACCCCAGTAACATTTCATTTGCAGCAGCATAGACAGACCCCTGTAACATTTCATTTGCAGCAGCATAGACAGACCCCAGTAACATTTCATTTACAGCAGTATTGACAGACCCCAGTAACATTTCAGTAGTAGTAACAGTATAGACAGACCCCTTTAACATTTCCGTAGCAGCAGTATAGGCAGAGCAGCACATTAACCTTTCCGTTGCAGCAGTATAGGCAGAGCCCAGTATTTGTAACATTTCAGTAGTAGCAGTATAGTTAGACCCCAGTAACGTTTACGTTGAAGCAGTATGGGCAAAGCAGCAGATTCACATTTCCCTTGCAGCAGTATAGGGAGAGCACAGCATTTGTAACATTTCAGTAGTAGCAGTATAGACAGGCCCCGGTAACATTTACGTAGAAGCAGTATGGGCAGAGCAGCAGATTCACATTTCCCTTGCAGCAGTATAGGGAGAGAACAGCATTTGTAACATTTCAGTATTTGCAGTATAGACAGACCCCAGTAACATTTACGTAGAAGCAGTATGGGCAAAGCAGCAGATTCACATTTCCCTTGCAGCAGTATAGGGAGAGCACAGCATTTGTAACATTTCAGTACTTGCAGTATAGACAGACCCCAGTAACATTTACGTAGAACCAGTATGGGCAAAGCAGCAGATTCGCATTTCCCTTGCAGCAGTATAGGGAGAGCACAGCATTTGTAACATTTTAGTACTTGCAGTATAGACAGACCCCAGTAACATTTACGTAGAACCAGTATGGGCAGAGCAGCAGATTCGCATTTCCCTTGCAGCAGTATAGGGAGAGCACAGTATTTGTAACATTTCAGTAGTAGCAGTATAGACAGGCCCCAGTAACATTTACGTAGAAGCAGTATGGGCAAAGCAGCAGATTCACATTTCCCTTGCAGCAGTATAGGGAGAGCACAGCATTTGTAACATTTCAGTACTTGCAGTATAGACAGACCCCAGTAACATTTACGTAGAACCAGTATGGGCAAAGCAGCAGATTCGCATTTCCCTTGCAGCAGTATAGGGAGAGCACAGCATTTGTAACATTTCAGTACTTGCAGTATAGACAGACCCCAGTAACATTTACGTAGAACCAGTATGGGCAAAGCAGCAGATTCGCATTTCCCTTGCAGCAGTATAGGGAGAGCACAGTATTTGTAACATTTCAGTAGTAGCAGTATAGACAGGCCCCAGTAACATTTACGTAGAAGCAATATGGGCAAAGCAGCAGATTCACATTTCCCTTGCAGCAGTATAGGGAGAGCACAGTATTTGTAACATTTCAGTAGTAGCAGTATAGACAGGCCCCAGTAACATTTACGTAGAAGCAGTATAGGGAGAGACCAGTATTAGTTACATTTCAGTAGTAGCAGTATAGACAGGCCCCAGTAACACTTCCGTTAAAGCAGTATGGGCAGAGCCCAGTATTAGTTACATTTCAGTTATAGCAGTATAGACAGGCCCCAGTAACATTTCCGTTGAAGCAGTATGGGCAGAGCCCAGTATTAGTAATATTAGAGTAGTAACAGTATACAGGGTTACTCACAAACCAAGGTAACATTTCAGGAGCAGAAGTATTGGCAGACCGAAGTTACATTTCTGTTGCAGAAGTATAGTCAGACCCCTCTAGCATTACTGTGACAGAAGAATAGGTAGGCAGAACAGAGTTACATTTCTGTAGCAAAAGTGTAGGCCAACCCCAGACACAGTGGTGTACCATGAGTGCAGGCGAAGCCCATAAAAATTACTTGGATTACATTCCAGGTGAGGCCCCGAAAAATTGGTGTACCAACAGTACAAATGTACCCCAGAAAAATTGCCCATGCCCAACCCAGAGGGCAGGTGAAACCAATTAATTGCTCAGCTTACTGTGGCTTAATTTGTAACTAGGCCTGGAGGCAGCCCAGTTAAAATAAAAATTGGTTCAGGTGGAAGTTTCAATGCTTTAATGAGAATTGAGACGTATAAATATTGTTTAGAAAAGTTATATGAGCCTTTTGGGCCACAGAAAAATTGCCCGTTCGGGGTGATTACGTGAGGTTTCAGGAGGAGGAGGAGGACGAATATCATACATATATTGGCAAAGGTAAAGGTCCCCATTTTTTAGGTGATAGAGAACAATGCTTGCATCCGCGGTTGCAGCGAAAATAATCTTTAGGTACCTCTGCTGTCCGCTGGTGGAGAAGAGAAGTCTGGGGAAATCCAGGCTTTGTTCATCTTTATGAGTGTAAGCCTGTCGGCACTGTCAGTTGACAGGCGGGTACGCTTGTCCGTGATGATTCCCCCAGCTGCACTAAACACCCTCTCTGACAAGACGCTAGCCGCAGGGCAAGCCAGCACCTCCAGGGCATACAGCACGAGTTCATGCCACGTGTCCAGCTTTGACACCCGGTAGTTGTACGGAGCAGAGGCGTCACGGAAGACGGTGGTACGATCGGCTACATACTCCCTCACCATATTCTTACAGTGCTCCCTCCGACTTAGCCTTTACTGGGGAGTTGTGACACAGTCTTGCTGGGGAGCCATAAAGCTGGCAAAGGCCTTGGAGAGTGTTCCCTTGTCTGCGCTGAATATACTGCCTGATCTCCGCGCCTCCCCTTCTACTTGGCCCTCGGAACTGCGCCTTCTGCCACTTGCGCTATCGGATGGGAAGTTTACCATCAGTTTGTCCACCAGGGCCCTGTGGTATTGCATCACTCTCAAACCCCTTTCCTCTTCGGGAATGAGAGTGGAAAAGTTCTCCTTATACCGTGGGTCAAGCAGTGTGTACACCCAGTAATCCGTAGTGGCCAGAATGCGTCTAACGCTAGGGTCATGAGAAAGGCATCCT
The DNA here is from genome assembly GCF_035609145.1 of Eleutherodactylus coqui. Classification (NCBI taxonomy): domain Eukaryota; kingdom Metazoa; phylum Chordata; class Amphibia; order Anura; family Eleutherodactylidae; genus Eleutherodactylus; species Eleutherodactylus coqui. The sequence goes on from NC_089846.1 coordinate 99,113,620, forward strand.
AATATGAAGTCAGCCATGTGGGCCAGGGTACCTCTACGCAACACATGGCTGTCCTCACTAGAAAGATCACTTTGAGGATCCTCCTCCTCCTCATCCACAGGCCATACACGCTGAATGGATGAGAAACAAGCAGCATGGGTACCCTCTGCAGTGGGCCCAGCTGTCTCTTCCTCCTCCTCCTCAGGCCCCTCCCCCTCCTCCTCAATGCGCTAAGATATAGACATGAGGGTGCTCTGACTATCCAGCGACATACTGTCTTCCCCTGCCTCCGTTTCCGACCGCAAAGCGTCAGCCTTTATGCTTTGCAGGGAACTTCTCAACAGGCATAGCAGGGGAATGGTGATGCTAATGATTGCAGCATCGCCGCTCACCATCTGGGTAGACTCCTCAAAGTTTCCAAGGACCTGGCAGATATCTGCCATCCAGGCCCACTCCTCTGTAAAGAATTGAGGAGGCTGACTCCCACTACGCCGCCCATGTTGGAGTTGGTATTCCACTATAGCTCTACGCTGCTCATACAGCCGGGCCAACATGTGGAGCGTAGAGTTCCACCGTGTGGGCACGTCGCAAAGCAGTCGTTGCACTGGCAGATTAAACCAATGTTGCAGGGTGGCAGCGTCCGTGTTGGACTTGCGGAAATGTGCGCTGACCCGGCGCACCTTGCCGAGGAGGTCTGACAAGTGTGGGTAGCCTTTCAGAAACCGCTGAACCACCAAATTAAAGACGTGGGCCAGGCATGGCACGTGCGTGAGACTGCCGAGCTGCAGAGCCGCCACCAGGTTATGGCCGTTGTCACACACGACCATGCCTGGTTGGAGGCTCAGTGGCAAAAGCCAGCGGTCGGTCTGCTCTCTCAGACCATGCAACAGTTCGTGGGCCGTGTGCCTCTTCTCTCCTAAGCTGAGTAGTTTCAGCACGGCATGCTGACGCTTGCCCACCGCTGTGCTGCCGGGCCACACTGACTGCTGGCGACGTGCTGCTGCTGACATGTCTTGATTGCGAGGTAGAGGTTGCGTTGGAGGAGGAAGGTTTAGTGGAGGTGGCATACACCGCCGAAGATACCAGCACCGATCTGGGGCCTGCAATTCTGGGGGGTGGGGTAGGACATGAGCGGTCCCAGGCTCTGACTCGGTCCCAGCCTCCACTAAATTCACCCATTGTGCCGTCAGGGAGATATAGTGGCCCTGCCTGCCTGTGCTTGTCCACGCGTCCATTGTTAAGTGGACCTTGCCAGTAACCGCGTTGGTGAGGGCGCGTACAATGTTGCATGGTCGTGCAGGGCTGGGACGGCACACCCAAATATAGTGGCGAAAAATAGTGGCGACTGGGGACAGAGTAGCGCGGAGCCGCCGCCGCCATTGTGTTTTTGAAAGCCTCAGTTTCCACAAGCCTGTACGGGAGCATCTCCAGGCTGATCAATTTGGCTATGTGGACATTTAAAGCTTCAGCGTGCGGGTGCGTGGCGGCGTATTTGCGCTTTCGCTCCAACAATTCTCTTAGCGACAGCTGGACGCTGCGCTGAGAGACATTGCTGGATGGGGCCGAGGACAGTGGAGGTGAGGGTGTGGGTCCAGGCCAGGAGATAGTCGTGCCTGTGTCGTTAGAGGTGGGTTGGATCTCAGTGGCAGCTTGGGGCCCAGGGGGAGAGGCAGTGGCGCAAGCCGAAGGCGGTGAAGACCTTCGTCCCACCTTGTGGGGTGCTTGGCCATCATATGCCTGCGCATGCTGGTGGTGTAGAGGCTGGTGGTGGTGGCTCCCCGGCTGATCTTGGTGCAACAAAGTTTGCACACCAGTGTTCGTCGGTCGTCCGCGGTCTCAGTGAAAAACTGCCACACCTTTGAGAACCTTGGCCTCTGCACGGTGGCTTGGCGCGAGGGGGTGCTTTGGGAAACAGCTGGTGGATTATTCTCTCTGGCCCTGCCTCTACCTCGACTGCCTCTTCCAACCTGTCCTGCGGCTGCAATTGCCTCCCCCTCTGAAGACCTGTCCTCAGTTGGCTTATCACACCAGGTGGGGTCAGTCACCTCATCGTCCAGCGGCTCTTCCTCCGAATCCTCTGTGCGCTCCTCCCTCGGACTTACTGCCCTTACTACTACCTCACTGATAAACAACTGTGTCTCATCGTCATCGGCCTCCTCACCCACTGAAAGCTCTTGAGACAGTTGCCGGAAGTCCCCAGCCTCATCCCCTGGACGCCGGGAACTTTCCAAAGGTTGGGCATCGGTCACGACAAACCATTGTTGCCCAATCTGGGCAGGGGCCCGAGAACACTTCCTGGGAGTCTGCCTGCTCCTCAGAATGTGTCATTTTCATGGAGTGAGGAGGCTGGGAGGAAGGAGGAGCAGCAGCCAGAGGATTCAGAGTTGCAGCAGTGGACGGCGTAGAAGACTGGGTGGTTGATAGATTGCTGAATGCACTTTCTGCCATCCACGACAGGACCTGCTCACACTGCTCGTTTTTTAATAAAGGTCTACGATGTGGACGCAAAAATTGTGATATGAAGCTGGGGACCCCAGAAACTGTCCTCTCTCCTACTCCCGCAGCAGCCGTCTGTGATTCGCCTGGACCAGGAACTCGGCCTATACCCACACCCTCACTTGGAACTCCGCGTCCTCGCCCGCGTCCACGTCCTCTACCCCTACCCCTACCTTTTAGCATGGTGGATTAAGAATCGAGCAGACACTGAGCGGTGTAAAAATGTTTGTGAATTATTGCCGCGCAGTTGCTGGCTGCCAGCGGTTATACGACGCAAAATGAAGCCAGAGATAAATTATAAGGAAGGATGCAAGCAGGACTAGCTGTGCAGTATGCAGTTGTGATGCACCTGAAGTCCCACAGGCCACGCAGTAATATGCACTGGGTTAGAAGCAGCCGTAAAAAGGATTTCTTTTTTTAAATTGTTTTTTTCCAATGCAATGCAGGCAATGGAGCGTGTATTGGAGTTTCCCTCTATGGCTGTCTGGCACCGTACACTGTGCCGGCAACTGACTGGTAACACAGAGCGGTGAAAAAAATTAGTGCTTTCTTGGCGTGCACTTGGAGGCAGAGAGCGCTAGCGTTACGCTAACTGCCCTCAGCAAAAAATGTAACTGAAGGCTGAACGCAGGCCTTGCTGTGCACTATGCAGTTGAGATGCACCTGAAGTCCCACAGGCCACGTAGTGATTGTCACTGGGTTACAAGCAGCCGTAAAAAGGATTTCTTTTTTTAAATAGTTTTTTTCCGATGCAATGCAGGCAATGGAGCGTGTATTGGACTCTCCCTCTATGGCTGTCTGGCACCGTACACTGTGCCGGCAACTGACTGGTGACACAGAGCGGTGAAAAAAATTAGTGCTTTCTTGGCGTGCACTTGCAGGCAGAGAGCGCTTATGTTACGCTAACTGCACCCAGCAAAAAATGTAACTGAAGGCTGAACTCAGGCCTTGCTGTGCAATACTGAGGTACTACAACTCCCAGCAACCACGGAGTTAAATGCACAGGTAGTCAAAAGAAGGAGCGTTGGGATTGTTGTAGACAGGATTCCACACTACCACTGTCACTGCCTCACCAATACTTCCCCTACACTACGTAGTACAGACTGCAGCCTGAGAACGCTATAGCTGTAATGGGGCTGCACGCCCGATATACAAAAAAAAAAAAAAAAAGAAGTGCAAAACTGCTCCAAGCAGCCACAACAGTAGTGCACTAGGTGAGCTGTGGCCCTAAGAAGGACCGTTGGGGTTCTTGTAGAGGCTAACACTATCCCTATGCCAGCAGCAGCAGCACTCTCCCTAATCTCTGCCAGCGTGACTCTGTGGCGAGCCGCGGGCGGCGCCACTTTATATACTCGGCGGTCACTTGATCTCTCCAGCCACACACTGCAGGGGGGTGGGATAGGGCTGGAACGTCACAGGAGAAAGTTATAATGCCTTCCCTGCATGTCTATTGGCCAGAAAATGGCGCAAATTTTTCAGGGAAGGAAATGGAACTGACTCGAACACCGCGTGGTGCTCGTCTCGAGTAACGAGCATCTCGAAGACCCTAATACTCGAACGAGCATCAAGCTCGGAAGAGTATGTTTGCTCATCTCTAATCCTTATCATCACATAAAGCTTCAAAAGGGCTCTGATGAGCAGCCGAAGCCTTGTGGTAAAACTATAGATTAATAAAAATTGCACAAGCGTGTTTGCTGCGGGCGCTATGTAGATATCACAGGGCACCTACGCTGTTTGCATAGTAGTCAGCAGAATTCAATAAGTTATGCCGATATTGTAAGGCACGTTAAACAGATGCCGCAGCCCAGCATTCGTTTGGTGCCTGTTACTTCTGTATCATTGGGGACATTCATACAGGACAGAATATTCCGCAACAGCATTGAGGAATATTCAGCACCAAACTCCGCACTGCTAACAAACGGAATCCTTCCAGCCATTCCCCATCAAAATCCACAGTTAGCCATGCAGATTTTGGTGCAGAGTTCAGGGACGGCGTATTCTACATCGCTGTTGCGGAATATTCCGTCCCATGTGAAGGGTTCCTTGAAGATATTGGACTGCTGCTTCTATTTCTTTAGTTTGACACAGCTGCTGTTGTTGGTGGGTTTCAGCTGTGAAAAACAGTCGACACCCGCATTGTATGCAGCAGGATCGGTTTCCAATCCCCCTCCATGCAAATGCCAATCACATAGGACGGAACTGTACATGTTGTGTCGTTAAGGGGTTAAATATACTGTGCCCCAAATATTGCACCAAAAGCTTTCCTGGTATCATTCGTGGGCTTTATATCTAAGCTGTAGCCTTTTAATCTAGTCAAGGCAACCGTTCACACCAAGACCTTACTGTGCAGTAGGCAGCAATGATGCCACTATCCACGTCATCTGACCAGGCTGCCAGATACCGAATACCAGGAAACTCTAACAGCACAAAGACCTCGGAGGGGAGCTCTCTATCTTCGGAGATCAGCTGGCAATATGTAGCTCATTTAGAGTCAAAATCTGTAACAATGTTGCAAATTTTGAGTCTGTTTTGCATGTGGAAATGCTGCAGAATTTTCAACAAGTTTTACAAGTTTTAGGCTGGGTTCACACAGGGCGTATTCCCGTCGGAAATCTCGCGGTTTGGCCGCAGCAAAAACCACGAGATTTCCGCCAGGAGAACCGCCGCGGTTTGAGCAGTGGTGGCTTTGAAGCGGCTTGCTTTTCTGTTGCGGCCGGCGCTCCATAGAGGAAAGCGCGGCCGCGACGAAAATAAACAAAAAAGAAAAGTAAATAGACGCGGTTTCAGACGGACTTACCGCAGCGGATTGGCCGTCCCGTTTGGCCGCGGCAAATCCGCCCTGTGTGAACCCAGCCTTAAGGGGTCAATATGATTTCAACTAGCTTCTGATAAGACACAGAGAGACTGGGGGCATACTAGTCCTAAGCATACGCTCGCTTACCATATAATAAAACATATCTTATAATAACCAATACTTACAACTTCTTGCTGAAAACGTGGGTTGGCCACAGCTTTATTAACATTTTAAAACATATATTATAACCTTTACTTTTAACCTAACTACCTAAGTCTAAATTCCTCACGCTTTCCCATGCCTAAACTGTCGAACTTTTATTACCGGAACGGCCACAGGACGTTCGTAAGCCCCTTGTTACCTCGGGCTTGCAAACCCTCCTCTAAGCCGTAGCCCGCATGGGAAGCTCCCGGCACGCGGTATGCGCCGTATTCCTATGGCGCATCCCGCCCCACCACGCCAACCCTAGCCAATGCCATTTCCACACCGTCCTGGAGTCCTGACAAAAACGTGTCCAAACCAACATCGTTAAGGTGCACTCCATCCTCCCTAAGTGCTCCTCTTTCCTTGTCCTCGAGTTCCCAATGGCGAACTGCCACTCCGCCCAACGATTTAACGAATTTGGACATCCTAAGGTTGATTAATCTTCTTACTCTCTCAATCGCGTCACCGTCTCTGGCACCCCGCCAGCATCTCCTGGCCACGATGTCTGACCATACGAGCACACAATCCTGGAAACAGTCCCGGAAACGCATCATGTCCTGTTTCATGAGTACTAGCAATTCGTTCATTTTTGTTTTTCCTAAGTCGTTCCCCCTGGCGTGAACGACCAGTATAACTCTCCGGGGGGTCCACCTGCTGATTTTGAGAACGAATTGCAGAATCCTGGGCCATAGAAGCCCCCGCACACCCATCCAGTTTACGAGCGCGCCACTCAGACCCAGATTCCGTCCCATCGGTCGAGTGGCCGCTCTTCTCTCCGCCCAATGTATAAACGAATGGCCGATGATCCAAACATGCCATGGGTCAGACGCTGAAACAAGAAAAACATAGCAAATACCCGCAAATTGCAAGAAAAAACGCCTACATAACGCTAAGTCTTTCGTACACATCCGTCCTATTCCAAAACCACGTCTACCGTACGATCCGGTCGTATATACGACTTGTACGCTTGCGATTTCCATCGCCCCAATCGTTTTAAACCGTCCTCCGACATACCATGGGCTTCCGCTGTCGTAGCGGCCCCAATCCTAAAAGAATGCGTCCCGAATTCCCCCGGCTCCAAACCGCACTTCTTTAACGCCGAACGTAAAACCGCCGAAAATTGGAAACGCGTGAGTGGGGAACCAGAGGAATGTACTAAAAACTGCCCACTCTGTGGGCGCTTTTTAAAGAACTCACTGATGACCTGAACCGGGCACCATCCTGCCCCTAATTGGTTAATGGTGAGCCATTCACCTCTTCCGTATACATCCGTTTTCGACTTCCTTATACCTATCCGTATGGCTGTTCCCGTAGCTATCACGTCGGCGGCCCGTAGGCCACCCAACTTGACTTTACTCGCCGGGACCATCTCCCCGATACGTAAGGCCGCAAAAAATGCTAATGAAAAAGCCGTTCTAAACAACAGTGTTTCGTATTCGTCCGCACAGACCGACTCCAAAACTGACAACAGGCTTGTCAATACTGGAAACGTGATTGGACGGCGTGTATCCGTCTGGACCTTTTCTTTTTTCCACCCGCGAATTATTTGCTGGAACACGAAATCCTTAGTAACATCAATCCTACCGTGTAATTTTAACAAAAACGCCACTCCCGCTAGATGCTTTTTGGCTGCTCCCACCGACAAACGCTTTTTCCGCAACTCCGTCAGCATATCCAAGGTTGCTGACTTTGCCCTTTCACCTCCTACCACTGCTCCCCCTGCAAATTTCAACCATAATAACCAGACTGAATTGTAATTTTTCCACGTTGCAGCCGCCACCGATGACTCCACCAGCTTCAACAACTCTCCTCTGCCAGATTCCATAAGGAAGGCGGGCAGCGTACCCCTTCGGCATCCGCCTGCGGGTACCGTTCCCTGAACAGCTCCATCTGTGAACGAGAGAGTGCATCAGCTGCTCTGTTGTCATATCCCGGGACATGCTTCGCACGCAAATACATATTGCCCTGTAAGCATCTCAGCACCACGTGTCTCAACAAAGCCAAAACCGGCGGGGAGGCCGACGATTGTTTGTTTATCGTCTGTACGACCGCCGCATTATCCGACCAAAAACAAACTCTCCGATCTCGTAACTCCGCTCCCCATAACTCAATTGCTACCACCACCGGGAAAAATTCCAGCAGAGTTACGTTCTTCGTCCACCGTTTTTCTCTCCATGACCTTGGCCAGGACTCCCTGCACCAATGGCTGTTGAAGATCACGCCAAAACCGCCCGAACCCGCTGCATCGGCAAACAAACTGATTTCAGTTCCCTCCACATCTTCCTTAGGGCATACCACCTGCCCGTTGAAAGAATGCAGGAAAACCGTCCATAAATGCAAGTCAGCCTTAATTCCTGCCGTCACACGTATAAAATGATGTGGTTCGCGGACCCCCACGGTTGCCAATGACAGTCTCCTGGCAAACGGCCGCCCCATGGGAATCACTTTGCAGGCGAAATTTAAAAGACCCAGCAAAACTTGCGCCTGCCGCAGCGTCACCTTTTTACATTTAGCCACTTCGCCCACTGTTTGCCGCAACCTGACCACTTTATCCGCCGGCAACCTGAACACCATTTCCACCGAATCGATTTCTATACCTAAAAACGTTAGGCATGTAACTGGGCCCATTGTCTTTTCCTCAGACAATGGGACCCCCGCTAAACGCATTAACCTCTTAAAATTTGTCATTAGAAAACCGCAATCACCCGATGTCTCTGAGCCGACGAACAAAAAATCGTCCAAGTAATGGATCACCGATGTGATGCCCGTCTCATACTTTAACATCCATTCAAGGAAGGAACTAAATAACTCAAAAAAATAGCATGAGATCGAGCATCCCATCGGTAAGCACATGTCGACGAAAAACTGGTCCTCGATTCTACAACCCAAAAGATGAAAGCACTCCGGATGAACCGGAAGCAAACGGAAAGCTGATTCAATATCAGCTTTAGCCAAATGCGCAAATCTACCCGCCGACCTTACCAGCCGAACCGCACAATCGAATGACGTGTAGGCTACTGCTGCTTCTTCTTTTGAGATGCCATCATTGACCGATCCCCCTATTGGGAACGATAAATGATGTATCAGTCGGAACTTCCCGGTTTCCTTCTTAGGTACCAGACCCAAAGGAGACACCCGCAAGTTCTCGAAAGGAGGAATACTGAAAGGGCCGGCCATCCGGCCCAACTCCACTTCCTTTTGAACCTTCTCTTTTACCAATTCGATATCGTCCCTTGCCGATTTCAAATTGGGGCATAACATAGTGGCAGGCTGATGCGCGTACGGAATTCTAAAGCCTTCTCGAAATCCTAACCTAAGGATTTCTGCTTCCTGTGGTACATGTTTAACCACGGATCCAGGTACTGGCTTCTCACCGGAGTTCGCATTTCCGCCGGTGCTACCCACCGCGGGTACCGACCTCTGTTTCTTGAAACAGCGGATCGCTGCATGCTGCCCCCCGCATACCGAGCACTCGTGCCGGAATTTGCAGGTTGCGTAAAATCGACAATGGCCCTCATTGTACAACCAACAGGAGCCATTCGGCCTTGGAGATGCCGCGGGTGGTTGAGATGCCCCTCCCGCGGCTCCCCCGGGAAAGGAAGTCCTAGCTGGACGCTGCGCTAGGATCAACTGAATCCATACATCCGTGGCCTTAGAGGCCCAACTCGTATGCGTTCCCGACACGCGACGCCGAAAATCTTCGTCGTAGCGCCACCATGCTGCACCTCCGTGCAACCGATACGCGCTATAAATGGTATTTAGATATACCATCATCTCCGTCGCTTTGCGCGGCTGAAACTGGCACGTTACATGAACCAAAATCACAAAAGCCTGCAACCAATTACCAAAAGTCTTTGCAATCTTCGGTTTTTTGTCAGCACCTCGCTCTGCCGACCGCTCCTTGTCAACCATGACGTGGTCCGAAGAAAGCAAAGACCATATATCAATATACAAGCCATTTTTAATCTTTTCCACTACATCATCGGGCAGACCCACCCCCAAAGGGGCAACACCACAAAACAACGAATCAGCATATTGTAAGCTATCCGTTGGAACACTTTCTGTGCCCGCTGCTGAGCAAGCACCAATATTACCCGCAGGCGGGCCTGCGCCCCCTGGAGCCACACAGGACACTGAAAGCCCCTTTTCTGAATCAACCTTGCTCAACAGCGACCTCAGAACCGACACCAAATCATCTTTTTCCGCACCCGCTGCGGGATCCGACACACTTTTAAGAACATTGTATAAGGTAGACTCACCGCCTGGACGGACCTCCGGCGTTGCCAAGGGTGACGCCCTCGCTGTACCGCTCCCTTGGTTCCGTCCTACTTCGTACGCGGACTGCCGACCAATCGATTGCCGAACCCTCCTCGTGTCATCCGATTGGGACGTGCCAGGCTGGTCCGGCCCTGACCGATCCTGCGCAAGCTCTTGCCACCTCCCGCGTTCCCGGACCTTCCGATAAAGGGATGACTGCGGGTCCGCCCTCCGTGGCTGCTCTCTTCGCACGCAATACTCGTCCTGGTCACTGCTAGGCACTTCGTCGCTTGACTCGCGCGGCCTGCCGCTGGCACTACGCACTACGCTGGCCTTCTCTAGCTGCGCCTGGAACTCTCTATCCTGCCTCTCCTGCCTGGCTCGCTCTTTCTGCCTCTGCCTAGCGCCTTGGCCCTGCTTCTTAGAACTCCGGCGTGGGACCTGGCTATGTGTGGGAAGGTAAACTGCGGGGTCTGCTGGAGGGGGAATGTAGTGGGGGTTCACGTAGCACTGTCTATATTCGTTGGACTGGGCTGGTGGGCGCTGGTACAGGGTATAGGAGGGTGGGAGTTGTTGTTGGTGGGGGTGGCAGGCCTGGAATGTGTCCATGTACCGGGGAGGGGGGGGGTTGTTGGCTAGGCCATGTGTCTAAATGTGCCCTCCCCGCTCCCCCCTGAGGGCTATGTGGGGTCCTGCCTGGCCTGTTTCCTTCCCTGTAATGTGCTGACGCTGCTACTTGTACTGGCACTGCAGGGTAGCGTGACCTGCCTCCCCCCTCCCTGCTGCTGCTGGACCCGCTGGTGCTACCCGGGCTATGTGTCAGGGGGGTGTTGCGTGGGCCCCAGCTTTCCCTGCTCCCCCTCTCTCTCACTCTCCCCCCACCCCCTCCCCCCCTGCCCGCCGGGCTTCTTCTTTTTCGCGCCCTCGGCGCTGCCTGTGCCGCCACGTGCGCTGTGCCGCCATCTTGCGGGGACGTGCGGCCGGACCGCGCGCTCCCCAGCTCCTCTCCGCTGCTTGCACTCGGCTCACCTCGGACTCCTCCGCTCATCCTGCGCCCGGCTGCGCGATGTTGACTCCGTTCGGCGCCCGCTGTCACTCCCGAGCGCCGTCCTACGAGCTCCGGACCCTCCGCTGGCACAGTCCTCTGAGCCTCCGATGCCGGTCCTCCCGCCGTACCTCTCAGTGCCGGCGCCGACTTCCGGTTGGCTCCTCCGTCCTTCCTGGTGCCTGCGCTGCCCTGGCTGGCTCTTCCTCCTCCCCTCTTCGGCGCGGGGCTCGGACTGAGCCTCGCCGGGGGCTGCTTTCGCCGGCGCGGTCTCCCTCGCGGTGCCTCTTGCGGGCTGCATGGCTCCTGTCCCGATCTCCGCTGCGGTCTCCCAGGCGGTGTATCTTGCGTGCTGGTTGGCCCCTTCCTCGGTCTCTGCTGCGGTCTTCCTCGTGGTGTAACTTGCGTGCTGGCTGGCTCCTTTCCAGGTCTCTGCTGCGGTCTTCCTTGCGGCGGTTCTTGCGTGCAGTCTGGCTCCTCTCCCGATCTCCGCTGCTGTCCTTCTTCTCCGGCTGGTTCTCTGGCTCCGGCGGTCGTCCTGCAGCTTGCCAGCACCTCTTCAAGCCATCCGGTGCCGTCTTGCATCACTGCCTCCTGGATCATGGCACGTAAGTCGTCCATTTTCTTTCTTCTTCCTCCGCTGTTACTGTCTTCCACCCGACTCTTCAAGCTTGTCAGCTGATGGCTTCTCTCTTCCCGACTCCTGTCTTCTGCGCTCCCCGACTTGCTTTTCGTTCTTTTGTCTTTTTCTGCTTCTATCTTTCTTCTGCTCGTCTGCTCTCCTCCTACGTCCTTCTTCTTCCACTCCTCGGTCGTTTGTGGCTTTTCCCGCTCTTCTCCTTACTACTTCCTGTTCTAACTCCTCCCACCCCACTACCTTGCTCGCTAATTGACTAAACCCCTCACCCCCCTGCCCCCAGTCCTACGCCGCCTCGTTAATCACTTTGCGGCTTGCAAAGTGCACGGCTGTATGCAGATGGCCGTATGCATGCATGTGCCTGAAAAAGGCGGGTGCAAGTCATATTAGACAGCACAGAGACACCCATTTGAGTGCTGTTCAACATATATGGAACTCACCCACAGCATGTGCTATTCTCATCTGAGAAAACAGCTGAGAATAGGACAGGCAACGATTTCTGCCAGTTCGATTCTGTTCGATACACAAACACATGGCATGAGCATACACCTGTCTGAATCCATGTTAGCTTACAGGTTCTCCTTGATTTTGCACAGGAGTGATAGTCGTTCTATGAAGGGAGGCACAGTGGGCCGAGGATGCTCCATTCACAGTAAACAGGCAGTCGCTCCAAGATTGAGCGACTCCTGTTTACATGGTCTGACAGTCACTTGGTTTTTAGAAGAGCTCCAACAATGAGCGATTTCTCGCTCAGTGCCCTGTTGGAGGCTGCTTGTACATGCAACGACCACTGACGAATTATTGCTGAAAACAGTGAACTCGGACAATAATCGCCCCGTGTGAAGGTACCTTTACCAACCCGGGCACTAACCTGTTCAGCACTGATTACTTATTCTTTATTTATGCCTTAAAGGGGTTGTCCCGCGCCGAAACGGGTTTTTTTTTTTTTCAACCCCCCCCCCGTTCGGCGCGAGACAACCCCGATGCAGGGAGGTAAAGAAAGCTCACCGGAGCGCTTACCTTAATCCCCGCGCTCCGGTGACTTCTCTACTCACCGCTGAAGATGGCCTCTTCCTCCGTGGACCGCAGCTCTTCTGTGCGGTCCACTGCCGATTCCAGCCTCCTGATTGGCTGGAATCGGCACGTGACGGGGCGGAGCTACACGGAGCTACACGGAGCCCCATAGAAGACTGCAGAAGACCCGGACTGCGCAAGCGCGGCTAATTTGGCCATCGGAGGCCAAAAATTAGTCGGCTCCATGGAGACGAGGACGCTAGCAACGGAGCAGGTAAGTATAAAACTTTTTATAACTTCTGTATGGCTCATAATTAATGCACAATGTACATTACAAAGTGCATTATTATGGCCATACAGAAGTGTATAGACCCACTTGCTGCCTCGGGACATCTCCTTTAATTAAGCTCACTAGTAAACATTCTGCAGAAAAATCTATACTTACAATTCCAGACTCATGTTTGGGTTTCACTATAATTGACGTCTTTTCTTTCTTCTTTTTATACACATCTTCTGCTTGTTTCAACCTGCAAAAGGTGCTAAAATTAATCCTGCAATTGTGTCATATTTTTCACCATTTAAACACAATTAAGCTTAGGGTTCATTCACATAAGCGTAGGCGTTTTTACGTTTGCTCGCCGGCACTGTAGAACTGTGTGAATAGGCATTTTTCCAAGATCCCGGCCTGCATTCTCTTACCCATCCACAGGTAGCGGCTTGTGGCCGAGACTCCGCCCAGCCATGACCGCTAATGGAAGTATAATCTTGCTGATAAGGTCATAAAGATCATGCGGCTATTGGCAGCTGTGGCTGAGCAGAGTCTCAGCCGCAAGTCAATACCTGTACGTGGGAGTGCAGCCTACTGCAGCCACAATGATACCATGTATAGAATTATTTCTCAGCACATAACAGCTCTCAGGGCTCTTATGATGACTGGGGGCATCAGCCTGACTGACGCTCCCTTACCATCTAACAAAAACTTACCAACAACTTCTTTAGTGTCAAATGTGGGGTAGGCCACAGCTTTATTAAAGATTTAACCTTTACTACCTATTATTTCTAAACTCGCTAACCCTTCCCATGCTCCAACCCGCTTAACTTAACTGAATTTAACTTTAACAGTTCCACTGGACGTTTGTAAGCCCGCTTTCCTTGGGCTTGTAAACCTTCCTTCTAGCCAGCATGGAAAGTTCAGGCCACGCGGCATGCGCCGTATTCCTCACGGCGCATTCCGCCCCACCCCACGAACCCAAGCTAGCGCAGCCTCGACTCCATCCTGCAGCCCTGACAAAAAAGTGTCCAAACCGACTTCGTTCAGGTGTACCCCGTCACTCCTCAGTGCACCTCTCTCTCTGTCCTCCAACTCCCAATGGCGTATAGCAATCCCACCCAGGGAATGCACAAACTTTGAAATCCTTTGGTTGACCACCTTTCGGACATTCTCAATCGCTTTGGGGCTTTTAGCCCCCCTCCAACATCTCCTGGCGATAATATCCGACCAGACCAGCACGGATTCCTGAAAGCACTCCCTAAAACGGAGCATGTCCTGTTTTATTAAGACGAGTAAATCACCCAGCTTCACTTTTCCTAGGTCGTTCCCCCCGGCGTGCACGACCGGAATGACTCGCCGGGGGGTCCACCTGCTGATTTCCGTAATGATTTTCAGCAAACTGGGCCACTGTAGGCCTCGACTTCCATACCAGTTTACCACCGTGTCCGTCATTCCCAGGCTCCTTCCTAGTGGCCGAGTTGCTGCCCTCTTTTCGGCCCAATATACAAATGAATGACCGACAATCCATATTTTCCACGGTTCCGCAGCTGAAAAATAGAAACAAAGAAAACAGAACCCATACCGGCCAACCGAAGCGAATTAACCAAAACAGAAACCTCACACCTCCGAATTCTTATAATACTAGGTGCGGTCTAATGTATGATTTATAGGCCTGCGACTTCCATCTACCCAGACGTTTTACGTCCTCTTCCTTAATACCATGTGCGTCAGCCATGGTTGCCGCCCCTATTCTAAACGAATGCGTACCGAATTCGGACGCATTCAGACCTGCCGCGTGTAGGGCTGAGCGGAAGACCGCCGAAAATTGGAACCGGGTAAGGGGTGTGCCCGACGAATGAACAAAAAATTGGTCACAGATGTTACGCGAGCTCATATACTCACGTACCGTGGCTACCGGGCACCACTTGGAGCCAAGGCTGTTAATCGGTATCCATTCGCCTCTGCCATACATGTCCGTTTTGGACTTTCTAATGCATACCCGCAACGACTCTCCCGATGAAATAACGTCGCTGTGGCGCAGGCCGCCCGGCTTGTTTTTACTTGCCGGGACCAACTCACCGATGCGCAATGCCGCGAAAAACGCCCCCGAAAAAGCTGCACTGAATAGCAACGCTTCCGAGCTATTGTCGCAAACACTTTTCAATAATTCAAATAGCCTTATTAACAGGGAAAACGTGATCGGTCGTCGTTTGTCAATGCGCGTCTTCTCCTTTTTCCAACCGCGTATTATTTGGCGGAAAATAAACTCCTTCGTGACATCCGCCTTGCAATGTAATTTTAATAAAAACGCTACGCCGGCTAAGTGTTTCTTAGCTACTCCGACGGACCGCCGTTTTTCCCGCAATACTGACAGCATGTCCAGCGTAGCTGCCCGCGCCTTTTCGCCGTCGGCCACGCAACCGCCTGACAATGAAAGCCAATGTAACCAAATGGAATTATAACTGTTCCACGTCGCGCGCGTGACCGATGCCTCCACCAGCTTCAGCAATCCTGCTCTGCCAGCTTCCATAAGTGAGGGGGGCATTGTGCCCCCTCGGCCTCCGCCTGGGGGTGACGGTCCCTGAACGCCTCCATCTGTAAACGAGAGAGTGCGTCAGCCGCCCCATTGTCACAACCCGGAACATGCCTGGCTCCCAAGTAAATATTGCTTTGTAGACATTTCAAAACCACATGTCTCAACAACGCCAACACGGGTGGAGAAGCCGAGGTCTGCTTATTGATGACATGGACCACCGCAGCATTATCTGACCAGAAACACACCTTGCGGTCCTGCAGCTCAGAGATCCACAATTCCAAAGCTACCACCAAAGGAAAGAATTCCAACAGTGTCACACTTTTGGTCCACTTTCTGTCCAACCAACTCTGAGGCCAGGGCTCCCGGCACCAATGGTTATTAAAGATGACCCCAAAACCTCCCGATCCCGCTGCGTCCGCAAACAGGCATATGTCGCTTCCGGTTACCTCCTCCTTTGGGCATATCACTTGCCCGTTGAAGGATTGCAAAAACACCTTCCAGATATGTAGGTCTGCTCTCATACCATGTGTCACCCGCACGAAATGATGGGGTTCCCGAACCCCCGTCATGGCTAAAGTCAGTCTTCTCGAGAAGACCCGCCCCATGGGGATAACTTTACACGCAAAGTTAAGCAGGCCTGCCAGCCTCTGGATCTGGCGCAGGATGACCTTCCTGCAGCTGGCCACTTCATTGACCACTTGGTTTAACCTTGCTATTTTCTCAACTGGGAGCCTAAAAACCATATCCTCGGAGTCGATCTCGATCCCGAGGAAAGTGATCCGTGTTAATGGGCCCACCGTTTTTTCTTCTGATAACGGGACCCCCACCCGACGCATGAGAGACTGGAAAGTTTTGAGCAAGAATACGCAATCGCCCGATTTTTCCGGGCCCACGAACAAAAAATCGTCTAAATAATGTATCACCGATGAGATGCCCGTCTCATGCTTGAGTAGCCACTCCAGAAAAGAACTGAACAATTCGAAATAGTAACACGAAATCGAGCATCCCATCGGTAGACACATGTCTATGAAAAATTGATTTTCTACCCGGCACCCCAGAAGGTGGAAACAATCGGGGTGTACTGGTAACAAACGGAAGACGGACTCAATGTCCGTCTTCACCAGCTGAGCTCGCTTGCCCACCGCCCTAACCAAACGCACCGCGCAATCAAATGACGTATACGTCACCGCTGCCTGATCTTTCGATATACCGTCGTTAACCGAGTCACTGGCAGGGAAAGAAAGGTGATGAATTAAACGGAATTTTCCGGTTTCTTTCTTAGGTACCAAACCCAAGGGGAAAACACGCAAATTGGTAAAGGGCGGTGTCTCGAAAGGGCCGGCCATGCGGCCCAGCTCCACTTCTTTAATCAACTTTTCTTTAACCAAATTAATGTTATCTAATGCCGGTTTTAAATTCCGGGAAAACATAGACGCGGGGGGAAAAACGAACGGAATCACGAAACCTTCAGAAAAACCATCTTTAAGCATTTTTGCGGCCTGCTTCCTGTGGTAACTGTCTAACCACTGATGCAGGACCCGACTTTTCACTGGGGTTCGGTGCTCCACCGGCACCACCCACTGTTGCAGGCGCTCTTTGTTTTTTAAAGCAGCGAACTGCTGTGTGCTGGCCACCGCAAACCGAGCATTCATGTCGGAATTTGCAGGTGGCGTAAAATCTGCAATGGCCCTCGTTATAGAGCCAACATGTGCCGTTAGGTCTCTGTGATGCCGCGGGGGGCTGTTGCCCGCCTCCCACGGCTCCCGTCGGAAAGGACGCTCTGGTGGGCCGTTGTGCTAGGATCAGCTGGATCCACACATCGGTTGCTTTCGTGGCCCAGCTTATGTGGCTCATTCCCGATACACGCCTTCGGAAATCCTCATCATAGCGCCACCAAGCTGACACACCGTGCAGCTTGTAGGCGCTGTATATTGTATTTAAATAGACCATCAACTCCGGTCCTTTACTCGGCTGATGCTGACACACCACATGAGCCAAAACCAAATAAGCTTGAAGCCAATTGCTGAACGTCTTAGCAATCTTCGGCTTCTTTTCTGTACCACGTTCGGACAACCGTTCCTTGTCTACCATAACGTGGTCCACCGACAATAAGGACCAAATATCCACATATAAACCTTTTTTGATCCTTTCCATAACATCATCCGCCAAACCTACCCCTAGCGGGGCAACACCGCAGAACATCGAATCTGCATATCTTAAACCTTTCGTTGGGTCACCATCTGTACACAATGTTGAGCTTCCAGACACATTACTCACAGGCGGGCCTCTGCCCCCTGGTGAACCACAGGACCCTGAAGGCCCTTCTTGCGGATCCACCTTGCTCAACAATGACCTTAAAGGGGTTGTCCCGCGGCAGCAAGTGGGTCTATACACTTCTGTATGGCCATATTAATGCACTTTGTAATATACATTGTGCATTAATTATGAGCCATACAGAAGTTATAAAAAGTTTTATACTTACCTGCTCCGTTGCTAGCGTCCTCGTTCCCATGGTGCCGACTAATTTTCGCCCTCCGATGGCCAAATTAGCCGCGCTTGCGCAGTCCAGGTCTTCTCCTGTTCTCTATGGGGCTCCGTGTAGCTCCGTGTAGCTCCGCCCCGTCACGTGCCGATTCCAGCCAATCAGGAGGCTGGAATCGGCAGTGGACCGCACAGAAGAGCTGCGGTCCACGGAGGCAGAGGATCCCGGCGGCCATCTTCACAGGTAAGTATAGAAGTCACCGGAGCGCGGGGATTAAGGTAAGCGCTCCGGTGAGCTTTCTGTACGTCCCTGCATCGGGGTTGTCTCGCGCCGAACGGGGGGGGGGGGGGGGGGTTGAAAAAAAAAAAAACCCGTTTCGGCGCGGGACAACCCCTTTAACACCGTGACCAAATCTTGTTTCTCCGCGCCCTTCGCGGGATCCATCACATTACACCAAGCATTATGCAATGATAACTCACCAGCTCGACCGACCTCCGGCAATGCCAAGGGTGATGTCCCAGCTGTATCCCTCCTTCGAATCCTGTGGTCTGGCGTGGGCTGCCGACTGTCCTTACGCGTAGCCTCCTGCGCCCTCTGCTGATGGGCCAAACCAGGCTGGTATCCGCATGACCGTCCCTGCGAGTGGCCTTTACTTCTGTAGCTCCTGTAGTCTTTTGAACTTTGCTTAGCTTGTAAATTGAGTGGGTGCCGATGTTCTTCTGAGTCCCGTCTATCCTCTTCTGAGCTGCTCCTATCTATCCTGCCATCTCCTCTTGCCCTGCCGCTGCTGCTACTTGAAGCGCTGCTCGCCTGCTCTAGCTGCCTAGAACGCCTGGCGTCTTGTCTTATTGCCCTGGCTCTGTCCCTGCGCCTACGCCTAGCGCCCTGCCCTTGGCGGCTACTGCTAGCGTGATTGTCAGATGCTTGGGACGAATAACCCAACGTTTCTTGCAGCCGTGGGTCAAGGTATCTCGGGTTAACGAAACACCGGCGCTGCATGACCGTAGCGGGTGACTGCAATAGTGAATTGTGTCCGCTAGGCCTTTGGGTGGGGTATACCACCTCCTGCTGTCCCGGATATAGGGACGCCTCCGGTCTATGACTGAAATGGTAAGCTGGCATGCTGCGACTATGTCCCGTGTGGCTAGCTGCATGGGGGCCCGGGGTCGGGCTACGTGACCCCGAAAACGAGCTACCCCCCCCCTCGATGTGCCCTCCTTGGAGTTAAAGTGGCAGGGCCTGGGTTGCTAACAGGGCTGCTGGTGGGGGTGCTAAGGGGGGCTGCTGCTCGCGGGATGTTCACCCTTTTACTTGCCCCCCCTCCCTTCTGTCGCCTACCTTCTGCCGCGCTGCGCTCTGGTTGCGATGCTCTGTCGTCCTGGCGCGGTACGCGCCCTCCCCGCGTGTTCCCTCTCTCCTCTGACTGCATTCTAGTATGACCTCTCCTTCTCTGTGTTGTCTTGCGCTCCAGCGCTCGCTGCCCTGCCGTTGTGGAGGCTGCTGCTGCTGCTGCTGATTGGTGTAGCTCCGCTCTTCTGCTCCCGCTCGCCGGCGGTGAGCGCTGCCTCGTGGCGGGCCGTTTTCCCGCCACACGATTTGAACCCGGCGCCATCTTGTTTTCGGTGTTAGCGGCTCCCGCCGCTCTTTCTTCTCCTTTGCTGCTCCTCCGTCCGCGGCACTTGTTCGCTGGGCTCGGGCTGAGCCTCGCTGGCGGTTGTTTTTTTCGCTGCGGTCTTCCCCGCAACTGCTCCTCTGCTTCCGGCGGCGCTTCACTGGCTCCGCTCAGCTGCGTCCCGGATCCCTCCGGCCTAGCTGCACCCGCGGTCGTCCTGCAGCTCGACAGAAGTTCTTTGAGCCAGCCGTTACCGTCCTGCATGACCGCCGCTTGGATTTTCGCCCGCAGGTCCTCCATTATCTTCTTCTTATCTCGCTTGCCGACTCCCTTCTTCTCCACTTCGCCCGATGTCTCCCGACCTCCGCTGTAAGTCTTCTGATTTCTTTCTACTCCTCCGCTCCGCTTGCTCTGTTTTATAAAATTTGTAATCCTCCTGTCTCTTCTGTGTCTTGCCCGGCTCCGTCCTCTCCGTTCCTCGCTTCTTCACTTCTGCTCCTCTTCCTGTCTTCTTCCCCCCCTTCCGCTCTAAGCTCCTCCCCCCTCTAGCTCGCTATTAACATAAGCTCCGCCCCCAGTCCCCTGCAGCTGCGTTAATTACTATGCTGCACAAGATTCTATGCACACCTCCACTGTCTTCCTAAGGATGAATTCACACGAACGTATATCGGCTCGGTTTTCACGCCAAGCCGATATACGTCCTCCTCATCTGCAGGGGGGGGGGGGAGGCTGGAAGAGCCCAGGAGCAGGAACTGAGCTCCCGCCCCCTCTCTGCCTCCTCTCCACCCCCTCTCTGCCCCTCTGCACTATTTGCAATGAGAGGAGGCTGGAAGGGGGCGGGGCTAAGTGCCGTGAATTAGCCCCACCCCCGTCCCGCCTCTCCCCATTGAAAATAGTGCAGAGGGGTGGAGAGGAGGCAGAGAGGGGGCGGGAGCTCAGTTCCCGCTCCTGGGCTCTTCCAGCCTCCCCCCCCCTGCACATGAGGACAACGTATATCGGCTCGGCGTGAAAACCGAGCCGATATACGTTCGTGTGAATGCACCCTAAGGCCTGTTTCACATCTTTCGGCTAGGGGTTCCGTCACAGATCTGGATCAACATACCAGATCTGCATGCAGTACTTTTTCTTCCGTCCAGCTGTGCAGAAAGTGAACGGACCCCATTATAGTCAACGGGGTTTGTCTGGGCCTATTCAGTTCCAGAGATGGAGCCATTCGGCCATGGGGATTCCCCTAATGGAGCAGGAAAGAGGAACCCCGAGCGCAGATGTGAAGCCATCCTAAAGTAGTTTAGCAAAACATTATCACATCTATTCTATCTATAAACAAAATACATATACATATTTATTAAAACGGAGTCAAAAAAAAAGATTAGTACCAGAAATAGTAAATCATTCATGAAGCACTGGTAAGTGACTTACCTTTCTTGCAAAATCAGCCTGTTCTCCTTTTTCCAGCAATCTTTAAAATCAGTACTAAATTCATGCCAAATAGAAAAGAAAGAGCCTGGCGAGACCTCCTTTTCACCTATTTTTGGTTTTACATAAAAATAGGCTGCAGTTTCAAGAAATCTGTAAACCAAGAGTATATAAAACATGAGCAAGAGTAAAGACATGAGGAAAGAATTGCAGTGTCAGCTGATTCCATAAGACCGAAACAGTCATTTAACTCTGAAGTTATATTGTGGCTTTAACTAAATGAAACCAACCACCCAAAATTGCATTGAAAAGCGTCTTCTAGGAGTGGTCCTCTCAAAGAAAGTACGCAGAATATATGATGGAATTGAATATTTGTCAGAAAAAATCTAATCTAGAGAAACTGATGGACTTTTGGAGAGATGCTCTATGTATTATACATGCCAAAATGTCAACTTCTACTGCTCTAGGCAGCGAACATAAAACATGAAAACCAAGTGCCTAATATTGTGCTGGTCTTGCTCTTGCCACCAAAACAGCTGTAACCTATCGAGGTGTCTGTGGTATCTGGCACAAGATAATGGCTGCTAACTGCAGATTTTCACGTGGAATTGCCAGCAGCATTCTACTATTTTCAATTTTGCACCAAAATCTGCATGTTAGCAGTGTGGATTTGGGGTCTGAATATTCCGCAGGAGGGCATATTCCACAATGCTGTTGCAGAATATTCCTTCCTGTCTGAGAGGTCCCTTGGCCACTCTCACACAGGAAATTTTTCCAGCGTTTAACGCCGTGTTTTCAGCGCAGTGTTAAACGCTGTCAATCACTACCATTGATTTCAATGGGGCGTCTCAGACATGGGCTAAAATGCAGCGTTTTTAACGCTGTGTTTTTCGAGTGCTGTCTGAGCTATTTTCATTTTAAAACACGATGCTTTGCCCTTAGAAATGAATAGCGCGCGTTTTCAGCAGAGGTAGAATGTGGTTACCGCATGTTTGACTGCGTTTCTTCAGTTCTCCCATTATCAGCTTGCTTGGCTGCATTTATAACTGTGATGAAAATGCAGTCAAACGCTATCAAAAACGCTATAAAAATGCTATCAAAAACAGCTGAAAATGCAGTAAACGCAGCATTAAAAAAAACACAGCGTTTTTACAAGCGCATGTTGGAGAGAGGCCTGTAAGTTGCGAGGTGGCGCCTCCATAGATCGGACTAGTTCTTCAAGCACATCTCACAGATGCTCGATCTGACTGGGAATTTGCAGGTCGAGTCAATACCTTGAACTTTGTCATGTTGCTATAACCATTCCTGAACACTTTTTGCAGTGTGCGAGGGTGTATTATTCTGCTTATAGCTGTCACTGCCGTGATCATTTCTAGGTTCGGGTGATATGCTGTGGGGTCTTTCTTTAATATAACTTATATGTGAGTGTTTTGGCAAAGGATCATTAGCACTAGAAGTGTGCATCAGGAGCTCCATGAAATGGGTTTCCTTGGTCAAGCAGCTGCATACAAGTCTGAAATCACCATGTGCAATGTCCAGCATTGGCTGTTGTGGTAAAACATGCTGACACTGGACCCTGGAGCCGGGATAATGTGCGCAATTGAGTGAAGAATCAAGTTTCATAATCTGTCAGTCTGATGGGTGAGTCTGGGTTTCGTGGATACCCAGAGAACTCTACCTACTGGAATGCATGGTACCTGCTGTACTGGTCGCGGAGATGGCATGGCATGGGTATGAGCTCTACATTTTGGGCTAGGTATTTTATTTCCAGTGAAAAGGCAATGTTAATGGTACAACATACAAAGACATTTTAGATAATTGTACTCAGAGGCATAACTTGAAGCTTCTGGGCCCCAATGCAAAACCTGTAACGGGCCCCCAACTATAACGCTTTATTAATAGTACTGGGCTCCGTATATAGAGAAGAGGGGCGTTATGGGCCCCCTAAGGCTCCTGGGCCCGGGTGCAACCGCATCCCCTATAGTTACGCCCCTGATTGTACTCTTCCATCTATGTGGAAACTGAGAAAGGATTTTTATGTTCTAGTATGGCTAAATCCCTGTGCAAAAAAACAAAGTCTATAATGACAACTTTGATATATGTGAGAGCAAGCGCACCCAGTGACTGGGGTCAGGATGTCCTCAACAGACCACCAGTAAAGAGGATCATCTCACAACCACGAATGGTTCCAACTGTTTTGTTGTCCATCATCCAGAGACAGGTGGCACCATTGTTACAGTGCCATGTCTCTCTAATCTATTTCCAGGCGCTTGGCTGAAGGACATTTGGTGTTATGGCGCCCATTACATGTACTGCCTTTGACACCCACCCACCATTGCCTCCATTTGCAGTGGTGTCGTGAATGATGAAACTGGATGCTATGGAGTGGAATCGGGTTGTCTTCAGCGACAAATCCAGGATTAGTTTGGGGACTGACGATGGCCGTGTCCGGAGGCCTAGGAGTCAGCATCTTAATCCTGCTTCTGCTGTAGACTGGCATACAGAATCCAATGCTGGTGTGATGGTCTGTGGGGGTCATCGCATACGACAGTAGGTTACCCAAGGTAGTCGTACAAGGAACATATATATTCAGGACATCCTGCATCCACATGTGTTCCTCTCATGGCGGCTTCCAACAGGCATCTTCCAGCAGGATAATACTGGGCCACATACAACAAAGATGTCACAGGAATGCCTCCACAACATTGTCACACTTCCTTGGACTGCCTGGTCACCAGATTTATCACCAGTAGAACATGTATTGGCCCACCTTGTATGCCAACATTGACAGTCTACGAGTTTGCACGATCTAGATGTGGAGCGATATGACGCAGGATACCATACAAAACCTGTTTGCCTCCATGCTGCCTGTATTACATCTTGCTTCCAAGTCAGAAGTGACCCAACAGGGTACTAGAGCCTCCCTTCAAGTGTTCAGTTATCCGCAATAAATTACCATTTAGCTCTGACATTGTAATCACTTACTTATATCAATGTTACAATCACACGTATATGAGGTTTGATTTTATTCTAACAATTCCTAGGTGTGTGATTTTTTTTTATTTACAGTGAGTGTAAGTAGAATTAAACTGATAAATGAGGATTTTGAAGGTCATCGTTAGTCCAGGTTAAGTTAACTATTAGAGATGAGCGAACGTACTCGTCCGAGCTTGATACTCGTTCGAGTATTAGCGTGTTCGAGATGCTCGTTACTCGTAACGAGTACCACGCGATGTTCGGGTTACTTTCACTTTCATCTCTGAGACGTTAGCGCGCTTTTCTGGCCAATTGAAAGACAGGGAAGGCATTACAACTTCCCCCTGTGACGTTCAAGCCCTATACCACCCCCCTGCACTGAGTGGCTGGCTAGATCAGGTGTCACCCGAGTATAAAAATCGTCCCCTCCCGCGGCTCGCCACAGATGCGTTCTGACATAGCTGAGGGACAGTGCTATCGTGTTGGAGCTGCTATAGGGAGAGTGTTAGGAGTTATTGTAGGCTTCAAGAACCCCAACGGTCCTTCTTAGGGCCACATCTACCCGTGTGCAGTACTGTGGAGGCTGCTTTTTGCAGTGTTGCACATTTTTTTTTTTTTTGGTATATCGGCCGTGCAGAGCATTGCGCCCTGCAGTAATACTACAGGGACAGAAGTGCTTAGGCAGGGAGAGCGTTAGGAGTATTTTAGGCTTCAAGAACCCCAACGGTCCTTCTTAGGGCCACATCTAACCGTGTGCAGTACTGTGGAGTCTGCTTTTTGCAGTATTGCACATTATTTTTTTTTGGTATATCGCCCGTGCAGAGCATTGCGCCCTGCAGTAATACTCCAGGGACAGAAGTGTGGAGGCAGGGACAGAAGACATATTATTGATTGAATATAGGCAGTGGGCCTTTTCTAAAAAATATTGGGCAAAAAATTTATTTGGCCTGCCTGTCACTGTGCTCAGTGTTCTGGGTCTGTGTGTGCTGGGTGTAGTAGTTCTACAAAATCATACGCAGCCAGCTAAGTGTTACAGCAGGCTTGCGCCAAATTATTTCCTGGCGTTCCGTAAGCGAAGTCAGCCTCCAAACACAGGCCAATAAGCGGCACATTTAATTATAGCTTTCTGTTTCTGCATTACTGGTAATACAGCATGCTGAGGGGTAGGGGTAGGCCTAGAGGACGTGGGCGCGGCCGAGGACGCGGAGGCCCAAGTCCGGGTGTGGGCACAGGCCGAACTCCTGATCCAGGTGTATCGCAGCCGACTGCTGCGCGATTACGAGAGAGGCACGTTTCTGGCGTCCCCACATTCATCGCACATTTAATGGGTCCACGTCGTAGACCTTTATTAGAAAATGAGCAGTGTGAGCAGGTCCTGTCGTGGATGGCAGAAAGTGCTTCCAGCAATCTATCGTCCACCCACAGTTCTGCGCCGTCCACTGCTGCAACTCAGAATCCTCTGGCTGCTGCTCCTCCTTCCTCCCAGCCTCCTCACTCCATGAAAATGACACATTCTGAGGAGCGGGCAGACTCCCAGGAACTGTTCTCGGGCCCCTGCTCAGATTGGGCAGCAGTGGTTCCTCTCCCACCAGAGGAGTTTATCGTGACTGATGCCCAACCATTGGAAAGTTCCCGGGGTCCGGGGGATGAGGCTGGGGACTTCCGGCAACTGTCTCAAGAACTTTCAGTGGGTGAGGAGGCCGATGACGATGAGACACAGTTGTCTATCAGTGAGGTAGTAGTAAGGGCAGTAAGTCCGAGGGAGGAGCGCACAGAGGATTCAGAGGAAGAGCAGCAGGACAATGAGGTGACTGACCCCACCTGGTTTGCTACGCCAACTGAGGATAGGTCTTCAGAGGGGGAGGCAAGGGCAGCAGCAGGGCAGGTTGCAAGAGGCAGTGCGGTGTCCAGGGGTAGAGGCAGGGCCAGACCGAATAATCCACCAACTGTTTCCCAAAGCGCCCCCTCGCGCCATGCCACCCTGCAGAGGCCGAGGTGCTCAAAGGTCTGGCAGTTTTTCACTGAGAGTGCAGACGACTGACGAACAGTGGTGTGCAACCTTTGTCGCGCCAAGATCAGCCGGGGAGCCACCACCACCAGCCTCACCACCACCAGCATGTGCAGACATATGATGGCCAAGCACCTCACAAGGTGGGACGAAGGCCGTTCACCGCCTCCGGTTTGCACCACTGCCTCTCCCCCTGTGCCCCAACCTGCCACTGAGATCCAACCCCGCTCTGAGGACAGAGGCACTACCGTCTCCTGGCCTGCACCCACACCCTCACCTCCGCTGTCCTCGGCCCCATCCACCAATGTCTGTAAGCGCAGCGTCCAGCCGTCGCTAGCGCAAGTGTTTGAGCGCAAGCGCAAGTACGCCGCCACGCACCCGCACGCTCAAGCGTTAAACATGCACGTAGCCAAATTTATCAGCCTGGAGATGCTGCCGTATAGGGTTGTGGAAACGGAGTCCTTCAAAAGTATGATGGCGGCGGCGGTCCCGCGCTACTCAGTTCCCAGTCGCCACTACTTTTCCCGATGTGCCGTCCCAGCCCTGCACGACCACATCTCCCGCAACATTGTACGCGCCCTCACCAATGCGATTACTGCCAAGGTCCACTTAACAACGGACACGTGGACAAGCACAGGCGGGCAGGGCCACTATATCTCCCTGACGGCACATTGGGTGAATTTAGTGGAGGCTGGGACAGAGTCAGAGCCTGGGACCGCTCACGTCCTACCCACCCCCAGAATTGCGGGCCCCAGCTCGGTGGTGGTATCTGCGGCGGTGTATGCTTCCTCCACTAAAGCACCCTCCTCCTCCTCCAACGCAACCTCTGTCTCGCAATCAAGATGTGTCAGCAGCAGCAGCACGTCGCCAAAAGTCGGTGTCGCACGGCGTGGCAGCACAGCGGTGGGCAAGCGGCAGCAGGCCGTGCTGAAACTACTCAGCTTAGGAGATAAGAGGCACACGGCCCACGAACTGCTGCAGGGTCTGACAGAGCAGACCGACCGCTGGCTTGCGCCACTGAGCCTCCAACCGGGCATGGTCGTGTGTGACAACGGCCGTAACCTTGTGGCGGCTCTGCAGCTCGGCAGCCTCACGCACGTGCCATGCCTGGCCCACGTCTTTAATTTGGTGGTTCAGCGCTTTCTGAAAAGCTACCCACGCTTGTCAGACCTGCTCGGAAAGGTGCGCCGGCTCTGCGCACATTTCTGCAAGTCCCACACGGACGCTGCCACCCTGCGCACCCTGCAACATCGGTTTAATCTGCCAGTGCACCGACTGCTGTGCGACGTGCACACACGGTGGAACTCTACGCTCCACATGTTGGCCAGGCTCTATGAGCAGCGTAGAGCTATAGTGGAATACCAACTCCAACATGGGCGGCGCAGTGGGAGTCAGCCTCCTCAATTCTTTTCAGAAGAGTGGGCCTGGTTGGCAGACATCTGCCAGGTCCTTGGAAAGTTTGAGGAGTCTACCCAGGTGGTGAGCGGCGATGCTGCAATCATTAGTGTCACCATTCCTCTGCTATGCCTCTTGAGAAGTTCCCTGCAAAGCATAAAGGCAGACGCTTTGCGCTCGGAAACAGAGCCGGGGGAAGACAGTATGTCACTGGATAGTCAGAGCACCCTCCTGTCTATATCTCAGCGCGGTGAGGAGGAGGAGGAAGATGAGGAGGAGGGGGAAGAGACATCTTGGCCCACTGCTGACGGTACACATGCTGCTTGCCTGTCATCCTTTCAGCGTGTATGGCCGGAGGAGGAGGAAGAGGAGGAGGAGGATCCTGTAAGTGATCTTCCTAGTGAGGACAGCCATGTGTTGCATACAGGTACCCTGGCATACATGGCTGACTTCATGTTAGGATGCCTTTCTCGTGACCCTTGCGTTACACGCATTCTGGCCACTATGGATTACTGGGTGTACACACTGCTTGACCCACGGTATAAGGAGAACCTTTCCGCTCTCATACCCGAAGAGGAAAGGGGTTCGAGAGTGTTGCTATACCACAGGACCCTGGCGGACAAACTGATGGTAAAATTCCCATACGACAGCGCTAGTGGCCGAAGGCGCAGTTCTGAGGGCCAGGTAGCAGGGGAGGCGCGGAGATCAGGCAGCATGTACAGCACAGGCAGGGCAACACTCTATAAGGCCCTTGACAGCTTTATGGCTCCCCAGCAAGACTGTGTCACCGCTCCCCAGTCACGGCTGAGTCGGCGGGAGCACTGTAAAAGGATGGTGAGGGAGTACGTAGCCGATCGCACGACCGTCCTCCGTGACGTCTCTGCCCCCTACAACTACTGGGTGTCAAAGCTGGACACGTGGCCTGAACTCGCGCTGTATGCCCTGGAGGTGCTTGCTTGTCCTGCGGCTAGCGTCTTGTCAGAGAGGGTGTTTAGTGCGGCTGGGGGAATCATCACAGATAAGCGTACCCGCCTGTCAACCGACAGTGCCGACAGGCTAACACTCATCAAGATGAACAAATCCTGGATTTCCCCAGACTTCTCTTCTCCACCAGCGGACAGCAGCGATACCTAAACAATACGTAGGCTGCACCCGCGGGTGGAAGCATCGTTCTCTATCCCCATCAAAAACGGGGATCTTTTTGCTTCATCTATCTGTATATAATATTCCTCCTCCTCCGCCTGCTACTCCTCCTGAAACCTCACATAATCACGCCGAACGGGCAATTTTTCTTAGGCCCACAAGGCTCAGTCATATAATTTTTATAAACAATTTTTAGACGTTTCAATGCTCATTAAAGCGTTGAAACTTTCACCTCAACCAATTTTTATTTTAACTGGGCTGCCTCCTGGCCTAGTAGTTACCAATTAAGCCACATTAACCAAAGCGATTAATGGGTTTCACCTGCCCTCTTGGTTGGGCATGGGCAATTTTTCTGAGGTACATTAGTACTGTTGGTACACCAATTTTGGGGGGCCCTCGCCTACAGTGTAATCAAATTAATTTTTAGCCCACCTGCATTACAGCTGACGTTACATCAGCTGTGTTGGGCACTGCAATGGGATATATTTATGTACCGCCGGTGGGTTCCAGGGAGCCACCCATGCTGTGGGTCCACAGGGAGTTGTAACTGCATCTGTCCACTTCTAAAGAACCCCAGTCTGACTGGGGCATGCAGTGTGGGCCGAAGCCCACTTGCATTAAACATGACATTATTACCTCAGCTGTGTTGGGCACTGCAATGGGATGTATTTATGTACCGCCGGTGGCTTCCTGGCACCCACCCATGCTGTCGGTCCACACAGAGTTGTAACTACATGTATCCACTTCTAAAGAACCCCAGTCTGACTGGGGCATGCAGTGTGGGCCGAAGCCCACCTGCATTTAATCGGACGTTACCTCAGCTGTGATGGGCACTGCAATGGGATACATTTATGTACAGCCGGTGGGTTCCAGGGAGCCACCCATGCTGTGGGTGCACACGGAATTCCCATTGCGGAGTTGTACCTGCCTGTGACTATTTATAAAAAAACGCGGTCTGACTGGGGCATGCAGACACCTTGACAGAATGAATAGTGTGTGGCACATAGGTTCCCCATTGCTATGCCCACGTGTGCAGCTCCAGATGGAGGTGGCACAGGATTGGATTTCTCATTGCTTCTGTACAGCATTGTGGACTATCGCCCCGCCCCTTTTAAAGAGGATCGCTGCCTAGCCGTGCCAACCCTCTGCAGTGTGTGCCTGCTTTTCCTCTGGCAGACGCACTTATAAATAGACATGAGGGTGGCGTGGCATGAGGGCAGCTGAAGGCTGGGCAGGGACAGTTTGGTGTGCGCTGTGGACACTGGGTCGTTGGGGGGGGGGGGTTGGGCAGCATGTAACCCAGGAGAAGTGGCAGCGGAGTGCCATGCAGGCAGTGATTGTGCTTTGTTGGAGGTAGTGTGGTGCTTAGCTAAGGTATGCATTGCTAATGAGGGCTTTTCAGAAGTAAAAGTTGTTGGGGGGGGCCACTCTTGCCGCTATTGTGGCTTAATAGTGGGACCTGTGAACTTGAGATGCAGCCCAACATGTAGCCCCTCGCCTGCCCTATCCTTTCTGTGTCGTTCCCATCACTTTCTTGAATTGCCCAGATTTTCACAAACGAAAACCTTAGTGAGCATCGGCGATATACAAAAATGCTTGGGTCGCCCATTGACTTCAATGGGGTTCGTTACTCGAAACGAACCCTCGAGCATCGCGAAAAGTTCGTCCCGAGTAACGAGCACCCGAGCATTTTGGTGCTCGCTCATCTCTATTAACTATGCATTACAAATAAGAATTGATTTTTTTTATTTAGCTAGAAGGCACAGCAAGAGGCACGTTGTATTCAGGAGCACTACATGTAACTTAGGTGAGGTAGAATCTCCTCAATATATACACATAGAGGTGAGGTAGATTCTCCTCAGTGTATACAAATAGAAGAGCGTTAGATTCTCCTCAGTATATACTCATAGAGGTGAGGTAGATTCTCCTCAGCATAAACCCATAGATGTGAGGTAGATTCTCCTCAGTATATACTCATAGAGGTGAGGGAGATTCTCCTCAGTATAAACCCATAGATGTGAGGTAGATTCTCCTTAGTATAAACCCATAGAGGTGAGGTAGATTCTCCTCAGTGTAAACCCATAGAGGTGAGGTGATTCTCCTCAGTATAAACCCATAGAGGTGAGGTAGATTCTCCTCGGTATATACACATAGAGCTGAGGTAGATTCTCCTCAGTATATACACATAGATGTGAGGTAGATTCTCCTCAGTATATACTCATAGAGGTGAGGGAGATTCTCCTCAGTATAAACCCATAGATGTGAGGTAGATTCTCCTTAGTATAAACCCATAGAGGTGAGGTAGATTCTCCTCAGTGTAAACCCATAGAGGTGAGGTGATTCTCCTCAGTATATACCCATAGAGGTGAGGTAGATTCTTCTCAGTATAAACCTATAGAGGTGAGGTAGATTCTCCTCAGTATATAAACATAGAGGTGAGGGAGATTCTCCTCAGTATAAACCCATAGATGTGAGGTAGAATCTCCTCAGTATATACTCATAGAGGTGAGGTAGATTCTCCTCAGTGTAAACCCATAGAGGTGAGGTGATTCTCCTCAGTATAAACCCATAGAGGTGAGGTAGATTCTCCTCAGTATATACACATAGAGCTGAGGTAGATTCTCCTCAGTATATACACATAGAGGTGAGGGAGATTCTCCTCAGTATATACAAATAGAAGAGCGTTAGATTCTCCTCAGTATATACTCATAGAGGTGAGGTAGATTCTCCTCAGTATATACACGTATAGGTGACGTAGATTCTCCTCAGTATATACAAATAGAAGAGCGTTAGATTCTCCTCAGTATATACCCATAGAGGTGAGGTAGATTCTCCTCAGTATATACACGTATAGGTGACGTAGATTCTCCTTAGTATATACACATAGAGTTCAGGTAGATTCTCCTCAGTATATTCACACAGAGGTAAGGTAGATTCTCCTCAGTATATAAACATAGACGTGAGGTAATTTTTCCTCAGTATATACACGTAGAAGTGAGGTTGATTCTCCTCAGTTTATACACATATAGGTGCGGTAGATTCTCCTCAGAATTTACACACATAGGTAAGGTAGAATATCCTGAATACATACACATAGAGGTGAGGTAGATTCTCCTCAGTATAAACCTATAGAGGTGAAGTAGATTCTCCTCAGTATATACACGTATAGGTGACGTAGATTCTCCTCAGTATATACACATAGAGTTCAGGTAGATTCTCCTCAGTATATGCACACACAGGTGAGGTAGATTCTCCTCAGTATATAAACATAAAGGTGAGGTAATTTTTCCTCAGTATATACACATAAATGTGAGGTAGATTCTTCTCAGTATAAAACTATAGAGGTGAAGTAGATTCTCCTCAGTATATACACGTATAGGTGAGGTAGATTCTCCTCAGTATATACACATAGAGTTCAGGTAGATTCTCCTCAGTAAATTCACACAGAGTTGAGGTAGATTCTCCTCAGTATATACATATAGAGGTGAGGTAAATTTTCCTCAGTATATACACGTAGAAGTGAGGTTGATTCTCCTCAGTTTATACACATATAGGTGCGGTAGATTCTCCTCAGAATTTACACACATAGGTAAGGTAGAATATCCTGAATACATACACATAGAGGTGAGGTAGATTCTCCTCAGTATATACACGTATAGGTGACGTAGATTCTTCTCAGTATATACACATAGAGTTCAGGTAGACTCTCCTCAGTATATGCACACACAGGTGAGGTAGATTCTTCTCAGTATATAAACATAAAGGTGAGATAATTTTTCCTCAGTATATACACATAAAGGTGAGGTAGATTCTTCTCAGTATAAAACTATAGAGGTGAAGTAGATTCTCCTCAGTATATACACGTATAGGTGAGGTAGATTCTCCTCAGTATATACACATAGAGTTCAGGTAGATTCTCCTCAGTAAATTCACACAGAGTTGAGGTAGATTCTCCTCAGTATATACATATAGAGGTGAGGTAAATTTTCCTCAGTATATACACGTAGAAGTGAGGTTGATTCTCCTCAGTATATACACACATAAGTGCGGTAGATTCTCCTCAGTATATACACACATAGGTAAGGTAGAATATCCTGATTATATACACATAGAGGTGAGGTGATTCTCCCTAGTATAGAGACATAGAGGTGAGGTAGATTTTCCTCAGTATATACACACAGAGGTGAGGTGATTCTCCTCAGTATATACACGTAGAGGTGAGGTAGATTCTCCTCAGTATATACACATATAGGTGAGGTAGATTGTCCTCAGTATATACACACAGAGGTGAGGTAGATTCCCCTCACTATATACACTTGGAGGTGAGGTAGATTCTCCTCAGTATATACACACAGAGGTGAGGTGATTCTCCTCAGTATATAGACATAGAGGTGAGGTAGATTTTCCTCAGTATATACACACAGAGGTGAGGTGATTCTCCTCAGTATGTACACGTAGAGGTGAGGTAGATTCTCCTCAGTATATACATGTAGAGGTGAGGTAGATTCTCTTCAGTATATACACGTAGAGGTGAGGTAGATTCTCCTCAGTATATACGCACAGAGGTGAGGTAGATTCTCCTCAGTATATACACAAAGAGGTGAGATGATTCTCCTCAGTATATACACACATAGGTGAGGTAGATTTGATCTGGAATATGATTTTCTCCAGCAGGCATTGGGGTATTTTGTCGCTTCCGAATTATAACGTGTGCACACATCATCGAACCAGATCAGACACAAGTGCTGGTCTAAAACTGGGAGAGTCTCTACCATGTGTAGAGGCTCAGGCTTTTTATTATAACACATGACAACCGCCCTTCAATGGGCGTGCAACAGATTACATCAGTAACATATAAGATTCTCATTTGTCGGATCATATAGAATCCCCCACCTCTCTGCCCACCCCCTTCCAAGTGCTGAGGTAGTATGGACTTTTGTCCTAGCTGAAGTCAGCTCCGTGTAGTGATGAATCATTGTTTACCTAGCTTCAGGATAGGAGGGGTGGAGAGGGCTAGGAAGACACTCAGTATTGAATGCAGGTATATATATATAATCCTATGACCTTTAACTCTTAGAGGCTGGTTGTGTAATTCTATGTACTTAGAGCAAATACTATGATTAGATTGTGTGTGTGTCCTTTAAACTCCTCAGAGCTTAGAGTCATTACAACAGCAAAATACATTTGGGTTATACAAATCGATAGACATTTTATAAATGATCATCATGTCTATCACAATCCCCCCTTAAAATGTCTATCCTCTAATTCTCTATCTAATTTTCACAGTTTTCTGCGCATGAGCCTATAACTGGAGCGCGTTGAAGGTTCGTTTTAGGGTCTTCAAGGAGGTGTAGGACTTGTCCACTCCTTCTGGGGATGCATCCAGCAAACTCATGGTGGGAGCGGCTTTTCCAGCATCAGTTTCACAGGTCTCTCTGACACAGGGGATAACACAGCAGACTAGAACAGAAAAGGTAACCATCAGTTCACATACAACAGCGACGCCCATCTGTGCCAGGATCCTTTACCACCCGCTCATCCATGGCGAGTGCTGGTCCCAAAAGTTAGCTCTTTTTAGTTAGTGCGGTCAGCTTCTTAATGGCAACTGCGTCTTTACCCGCGGGTCACGTGTCGTCTAGGATGTAGGTACAACAAGTCTCCCCTATCATCTTTACAGACACTCCCCTTTTTAGCTAAAGTCATATCTAAGGTCACTCTATTTTTAAAAAAGTCATAGTCGAGGTAGGTCCTATTGGTCGACTAGTCCCTATAAGGCGTCTCTAGTATAATTTATAAACCACTGCTAATTATAATAAACATAATTAATCCAGTCAACATTTATTTACCCTAATGATCAGGAAAATGGACTCGAATCTAGTTTTAACTTGGTCTCTAATTTTTAAAACTTGTCAGGTACCCCCCTTGGCTATCCTATGACGTCAATGTACACGTGTAGATCAAAACTACCACCAGGGGTCTCTCTTCTCGCTCTAGCATAATGTTACAATACTAGTAGCGTGCACAGGTACGCACGGCGTGGGACTCCCTAATCTTCACCCACACCAATGTCCCTCCTGGAGATAGTCCTAATGGTGAACACGTCCAAGTCGCCTCACCCTTGCGTCAGGGTTTTCCCACTGCCCGTAAGTCCCTACTCCTAGGAGGGGGGGGGATCCCTACCTCACCTCAGAGGGAGGCCATGGATTCCCTGGGCTCATTTCCGGGCATCCATACCCTCTATCTGTACAAGTTAACACCCCACAGGGTGTGCCCTCGCCGGAACCTAAGGTCTTCTGCACTATCCCTTGGCAAATGGGAATTCCACTGACAATCCATCTTAGGAGATCGGGGCAGGCACAGTACTAGTACATTTCTCCTTTTCTTTGGTAGCGTATGTGGTTGGCATTATCGGAACTGGCTCTTCATCTTTTTTAAACAAGGGAAATATTGCTGAGTTCCCCAAAAATCTCCCTCCACCCTGCCTAATTGCCTGGCAGGTGTAGTTTCCAGGGTAGTCAGTAATACTCTCTCCGGTGCAAAACACTTAAGTAGTTATAGAGTATTCCTTCTTCCACTTCTCACGGACAGTGTAATTAGCGGAAATGTTCGTGAAGAGACTGATAAACCACTCTTCAGCATCTACAGGGAGATTTAGGGGGACCATCCCCGAGTGTAGTCGGGCACTACCGCACACGCAACAGTTAGACTTGTTGCTCCTGTTAGCATTGTACCTCATCAACTCCAACCAGAGATTCTGGTCAGAGTAGCCAGTCGCTACTGTCAAGGTGT
Organism: Eleutherodactylus coqui; assembly: GCF_035609145.1. Taxonomy (NCBI): domain Eukaryota; kingdom Metazoa; phylum Chordata; class Amphibia; order Anura; family Eleutherodactylidae; genus Eleutherodactylus; species Eleutherodactylus coqui. The sequence continues at coordinate 99,148,674 of NC_089846.1, forward strand.
CCTCAAAAGGTAGGGTTGGCTATGATCATCATGTTCGTCAAGGTCTTTATCTTACGGCGGAGGGGGTTAATTATGGGCACGGGACTAAGTGAAGGCTTCCATTCGGCTGCATCTACCATATCCCTTATTTTAAACTTCCCTAAGGGATCTGTCCTCCCGTACCGGTATGTCCCCAGACTATAAGTCTCCCCGTCTCCCGGGCTTGGATCTCCCATGGTTAATGTAAAAACCGCATAAAAATCAAGCAACATACTAAGTTCAGCCTTCCAATACCTGCTGTCCTTATTATTCTCAAGGAGGGTTATACGACTAATTAGGGATTTCCCGCTCTTATCTTTCTTATTTAAGGCACTTCGCGGTTTATAGGACCAGTCTATTCCTGTGTTACATCCCACTAATCCCCAATAACGGCAGTCTTCTCCCCAGACGTTATCAGTGGCGCAAACATATTGTATTCCCCGGGTATATAAGTCATATAACCAGCTGGGCTGAGTTAAATCTGGCCTGCGGTGGGATCTTGCGCCTAGACACGGGACCACAGTACAATAGTCGAAGGAATATGCGGCTACTTGAGCATTGAACGAGTTATACTAGAAGGTAACCATACCCTCATATTCTTCCGACTAAGGATTCCAGTTGCCACCCTCCTCTCTCACTAGCCCTAACCAGAGTAATGTCTTTGGCACAACTAAGACTGGTCTCCCGGATCTGAAGCTTTCTTACAGTATGAAGCATGGATCCATGTAAGTCTTTCGGCTAGTTTCACAGCTGTGGCAGTAGTCAGAAGCACCTGGTAGGGGCCATCAAATCGGGGCTCAGGAGGGTGCTTCCTGAGGAACTTCTTGACGCACACCCAATCCCCAGGCTGTAAGATATGTGTCCCAGTGTCTGCCTCTGAGTCTGGAAGAGAACACCTGTGCATAGGCTTTGGTTAGTTCTTTAACAACGGAAATCACATACTCAGTCAACACATCAGATTGTAATTGTAACTACTGAGGATAGTAACAACCTAGCCTTGGGGCTAGCCCAAACAATCTCGTAGGGAGATAATGTATAATCCCCCCTGGGTTCATATCTAACACTGTATAAGGCTATTGGATGACAGTCTTTCCAAAGTGGCGTCATTTTTAAGTATCTTACTTTTAGCGTGCCACTACGTCTCTCCACCTTTCCACTACTCTAAAGGTGGTACAGTATGTAAAAGGCCTGGGATACACCCAGAGCAGACATGACATTTTACATTCACCTGCGAAGTTTATACCTCTGTCTGACTCTGAATCACTTCTGGTACCCCATATTCACAGTTTACCTCGTTCATGAGCTTCTTTGCGGTTACCTACTTGTTTGCCTTGGTAACAGGGTCAGCCTCCAACCTGCAAAGACATCAACAACAACAAGCACGTATTCATACTTCCCAACAAGTGGGAGCTGAACGTAGTCAATTTGCAATCCCTGAAATGGGTAGAGTGGTCCCGGCAAGTGTGATGTGGCAAATTTACTTCTGCCCTGACTTACCCATGGCATAGATCATGCTAAACTGGACAAATGATGCAGCAGCTACAGAGAACCCAGAAGTCGCCCAACCTCTTTCAAGCGTCGTCGTCAGTGCTGCTTTACTAGGTGGGTCTTTGCGTCCATCAGCTGGGCCATCATGGGATACAGGAACTGTGGTGGGCAAGTGCTGTTGACCGTTCACCACACGCTGTCCTGTTTCTGCTGCTCCCATATTAGTCCATTTATTCTTTTCTTCCTTGCTGGCTTGTAACTGTAAAAGTCTTTAGCATATCAAAGTCCAAATTTTTATCAATGTCCAAAGTTTTTACCACTGACTCATGCCGTCAGTATCTTTTCTTCTTTCTTCCACGGCTTGAGGGCCGCTGCCTTTGCTGCGCTGTCAGCGAGGGTGTCGTCTCTCGCCTCTCCAGTGTAGGACTCGGTGCGAACTCTCAACTTTGTCAGGTAGAAGCAGGGCCTCCATGCGACTCTGTACCGCTGCACCATTCTCAATTGGTTGTCCTGCTAAGGTAAAAAAAACTGTCTGGCCTTCCATATTGGGCCGTAATCATGAGCTATGCCAAATGCATACCAGGAGTCAGTGTAAAGGATTGCCGGTCTTACCTCTCGCCACTCTACTCGCCTCAGTGAGGGCCTTCAATTCCGCTTCTTGTACTGAGACATGCGGAGGCAGAACTCCTGCTTCTAGGACATCTTGTTGTGTGACCACTGCATATCCGATGTGGAGTCATCAATCCTCACCCTGGTACCATCTGCAAAAAGCTCAACATATGCATTATCAACAGGGGTTCTGGTAACTGTTTGCATACCTGCAGTTTCTTACCGAATTAGTACTAAATAATCGTGCTGATGTTCTATTTCACATGGCTCAGAATCTTGTAGCACAAAATCATTTATTTTTATTTTCCCTTGGCCACTCTCACACAGGAAATTTTTCCAGCGTTTAACGCCGTGTTTTCAGCGCAGTGTTAAACGCTGTCAATCACTACCATTGATTTCAATGGGGCGTCTCAGACATGGGCTAAAATGCAGCGTTTTTAACGCTGTGTTTTTCGAGTGCTGTCTGAGCTATTTTCATTTTAAAACACGATGCTTTGCCCTTAGAAATGAATAGCGCGCGTTTTCAGCAGAGGTAGAATGTGGTTACCGCATGTTTGACTGCGTTTCTTCAGTTCTCCCATTATCAGCTTGCTTGGCTGCATTTATAACTGTGATGAAAATGCAGTCAAACGCTATCAAAAACGCTATAAAAATGCTATCAAAAACAGCTGAAAATGCAGTAAACGCAGCATTAAAAAAAACACAGCGTTTTTACAAGCGCATGTTGGAGAGAGGCCTGTAAGTTGCGAGGTGGCGCCTCCATAGATCGGACTAGTTCTTCAAGCACATCTCACAGATGCTCGATCTGACTGGGAATTTGCAGGTCGAGTCAATACCTTGAACTTTGTCATGTTGCTATAACCATTCCTGAACACTTTTTGCAGTGTGCGAGGGTGTATTATTCTGCTTATAGCTGTCACTGCCGTGATCATTTCTAGGTTCGGGTGATATGCTGTGGGGTCTTTCTTTAATATAACTTATATGTGAGTGTTTTGGCAAAGGATCATTAGCACTAGAAGTGTGCATCAGGAGCTCCATGAAATGGGTTTCCTTGGTCAAGCAGCTGCATACAAGTCTGAAATCACCATGTGCAATGTCCAGCATTGGCTGTTGTGGTAAAACATGCTGACACTGGACCCTGGAGCCGGGATAATGTGCGCAATTGAGTGAAGAATCAAGTTTCATAATCTGTCAGTCTGATGGGTGAGTCTGGGTTTCGTGGATACCCAGAGAACTCTACCTACTGGAATGCATGGTACCTGCTGTACTGGTCGCGGAGATGGCATGGCATGGGTATGAGCTCTACATTTTGGGCTAGGTATTTTATTTCCAGTGAAAAGGCAATGTTAATGGTACAACATACAAAGACATTTTAGATAATTGTACTCAGAGGCATAACTTGAAGCTTCTGGGCCCCAATGCAAAACCTGTAACGGGCCCCCAACTATAACGCTTTATTAATAGTACTGGGCTCCGTATATAGAGAAGAGGGGCGTTATGGGCCCCCTAAGGCTCCTGGGCCCGGGTGCAACCGCATCCCCTATAGTTACGCCCCTGATTGTACTCTTCCATCTATGTGGAAACTGAGAAAGGATTTTTATGTTCTAGTATGGCTAAATCCCTGTGCAAAAAAACAAAGTCTATAATGACAACTTTGATATATGTGAGAGCAAGCGCACCCAGTGACTGGGGTCAGGATGTCCTCAACAGACCACCAGTAAAGAGGATCATCTCACAACCACGAATGGTTCCAACTGTTTTGTTGTCCATCATCCAGAGACAGGTGGCACCATTGTTACAGTGCCATGTCTCTCTAATCTATTTCCAGGCGCTTGGCTGAAGGACATTTGGTGTTATGGCGCCCATTACATGTACTGCCTTTGACACCCACCCACCATTGCCTCCATTTGCAGTGGTGTCGTGAATGATGAAACTGGATGCTATGGAGTGGAATCGGGTTGTCTTCAGCGACAAATCCAGGATTAGTTTGGGGACTGACGATGGCCGTGTCCGGAGGCCTAGGAGTCAGCATCTTAATCCTGCTTCTGCTGTAGACTGGCATACAGAATCCAATGCTGGTGTGATGGTCTGTGGGGGTCATCGCATACGACAGTAGGTTACCCAAGGTAGTCGTACAAGGAACATATATATTCAGGACATCCTGCATCCACATGTGTTCCTCTCATGGCGGCTTCCAACAGGCATCTTCCAGCAGGATAATACTGGGCCACATACAACAAAGATGTCACAGGAATGCCTCCACAACATTGTCACACTTCCTTGGACTGCCTGGTCACCAGATTTATCACCAGTAGAACATGTATTGGCCCACCTTGTATGCCAACATTGACAGTCTACGAGTTTGCACGATCTAGATGTGGAGCGATATGACGCAGGATACCATACAAAACCTGTTTGCCTCCATGCTGCCTGTATTACATCTTGCTTCCAAGTCAGAAGTGACCCAACAGGGTACTAGAGCCTCCCTTCAAGTGTTCAGTTATCCGCAATAAATTACCATTTAGCTCTGACATTGTAATCACTTACTTATATCAATGTTACAATCACACGTATATGAGGTTTGATTTTATTCTAACAATTCCTAGGTGTGTGATTTTTTTTTATTTACAGTGAGTGTAAGTAGAATTAAACTGATAAATGAGGATTTTGAAGGTCATCGTTAGTCCAGGTTAAGTTAACTATTAGAGATGAGCGAACGTACTCGTCCGAGCTTGATACTCGTTCGAGTATTAGCGTGTTCGAGATGCTCGTTACTCGTAACGAGTACCACGCGATGTTCGGGTTACTTTCACTTTCATCTCTGAGACGTTAGCGCGCTTTTCTGGCCAATTGAAAGACAGGGAAGGCATTACAACTTCCCCCTGTGACGTTCAAGCCCTATACCACCCCCCTGCACTGAGTGGCTGGCTAGATCAGGTGTCACCCGAGTATAAAAATCGTCCCCTCCCGCGGCTCGCCACAGATGCGTTCTGACATAGCTGAGGGACAGTGCTATCGTGTTGGAGCTGCTATAGGGAGAGTGTTAGGAGTTATTGTAGGCTTCAAGAACCCCAACGGTCCTTCTTAGGGCCACATCTACCCGTGTGCAGTACTGTGGAGGCTGCTTTTTGCAGTGTTGCACATTTTTTTTTTTTTTGGTATATCGGCCGTGCAGAGCATTGCGCCCTGCAGTAATACTACAGGGACAGAAGTGCTTAGGCAGGGAGAGCGTTAGGAGTATTTTAGGCTTCAAGAACCCCAACGGTCCTTCTTAGGGCCACATCTAACCGTGTGCAGTACTGTGGAGTCTGCTTTTTGCAGTATTGCACATTATTTTTTTTTGGTATATCGCCCGTGCAGAGCATTGCGCCCTGCAGTAATACTCCAGGGACAGAAGTGTGGAGGCAGGGACAGAAGACATATTATTGATTGAATATAGGCAGTGGGCCTTTTCTAAAAAATATTGGGCAAAAAATTTATTTGGCCTGCCTGTCACTGTGCTCAGTGTTCTGGGTCTGTGTGTGCTGGGTGTAGTAGTTCTACAAAATCATACGCAGCCAGCTAAGTGTTACAGCAGGCTTGCGCCAAATTATTTCCTGGCGTTCCGTAAGCGAAGTCAGCCTCCAAACACAGGCCAATAAGCGGCACATTTAATTATAGCTTTCTGTTTCTGCATTACTGGTAATACAGCATGCTGAGGGGTAGGGGTAGGCCTAGAGGACGTGGGCGCGGCCGAGGACGCGGAGGCCCAAGTCCGGGTGTGGGCACAGGCCGAACTCCTGATCCAGGTGTATCGCAGCCGACTGCTGCGCGATTACGAGAGAGGCACGTTTCTGGCGTCCCCACATTCATCGCACATTTAATGGGTCCACGTCGTAGACCTTTATTAGAAAATGAGCAGTGTGAGCAGGTCCTGTCGTGGATGGCAGAAAGTGCTTCCAGCAATCTATCGTCCACCCACAGTTCTGCGCCGTCCACTGCTGCAACTCAGAATCCTCTGGCTGCTGCTCCTCCTTCCTCCCAGCCTCCTCACTCCATGAAAATGACACATTCTGAGGAGCGGGCAGACTCCCAGGAACTGTTCTCGGGCCCCTGCTCAGATTGGGCAGCAGTGGTTCCTCTCCCACCAGAGGAGTTTATCGTGACTGATGCCCAACCATTGGAAAGTTCCCGGGGTCCGGGGGATGAGGCTGGGGACTTCCGGCAACTGTCTCAAGAACTTTCAGTGGGTGAGGAGGCCGATGACGATGAGACACAGTTGTCTATCAGTGAGGTAGTAGTAAGGGCAGTAAGTCCGAGGGAGGAGCGCACAGAGGATTCAGAGGAAGAGCAGCAGGACAATGAGGTGACTGACCCCACCTGGTTTGCTACGCCAACTGAGGATAGGTCTTCAGAGGGGGAGGCAAGGGCAGCAGCAGGGCAGGTTGCAAGAGGCAGTGCGGTGTCCAGGGGTAGAGGCAGGGCCAGACCGAATAATCCACCAACTGTTTCCCAAAGCGCCCCCTCGCGCCATGCCACCCTGCAGAGGCCGAGGTGCTCAAAGGTCTGGCAGTTTTTCACTGAGAGTGCAGACGACTGACGAACAGTGGTGTGCAACCTTTGTCGCGCCAAGATCAGCCGGGGAGCCACCACCACCAGCCTCACCACCACCAGCATGTGCAGACATATGATGGCCAAGCACCTCACAAGGTGGGACGAAGGCCGTTCACCGCCTCCGGTTTGCACCACTGCCTCTCCCCCTGTGCCCCAACCTGCCACTGAGATCCAACCCCGCTCTGAGGACAGAGGCACTACCGTCTCCTGGCCTGCACCCACACCCTCACCTCCGCTGTCCTCGGCCCCATCCACCAATGTCTGTAAGCGCAGCGTCCAGCCGTCGCTAGCGCAAGTGTTTGAGCGCAAGCGCAAGTACGCCGCCACGCACCCGCACGCTCAAGCGTTAAACATGCACGTAGCCAAATTTATCAGCCTGGAGATGCTGCCGTATAGGGTTGTGGAAACGGAGTCCTTCAAAAGTATGATGGCGGCGGCGGTCCCGCGCTACTCAGTTCCCAGTCGCCACTACTTTTCCCGATGTGCCGTCCCAGCCCTGCACGACCACATCTCCCGCAACATTGTACGCGCCCTCACCAATGCGATTACTGCCAAGGTCCACTTAACAACGGACACGTGGACAAGCACAGGCGGGCAGGGCCACTATATCTCCCTGACGGCACATTGGGTGAATTTAGTGGAGGCTGGGACAGAGTCAGAGCCTGGGACCGCTCACGTCCTACCCACCCCCAGAATTGCGGGCCCCAGCTCGGTGGTGGTATCTGCGGCGGTGTATGCTTCCTCCACTAAAGCACCCTCCTCCTCCTCCAACGCAACCTCTGTCTCGCAATCAAGATGTGTCAGCAGCAGCAGCACGTCGCCAAAAGTCGGTGTCGCACGGCGTGGCAGCACAGCGGTGGGCAAGCGGCAGCAGGCCGTGCTGAAACTACTCAGCTTAGGAGATAAGAGGCACACGGCCCACGAACTGCTGCAGGGTCTGACAGAGCAGACCGACCGCTGGCTTGCGCCACTGAGCCTCCAACCGGGCATGGTCGTGTGTGACAACGGCCGTAACCTTGTGGCGGCTCTGCAGCTCGGCAGCCTCACGCACGTGCCATGCCTGGCCCACGTCTTTAATTTGGTGGTTCAGCGCTTTCTGAAAAGCTACCCACGCTTGTCAGACCTGCTCGGAAAGGTGCGCCGGCTCTGCGCACATTTCTGCAAGTCCCACACGGACGCTGCCACCCTGCGCACCCTGCAACATCGGTTTAATCTGCCAGTGCACCGACTGCTGTGCGACGTGCACACACGGTGGAACTCTACGCTCCACATGTTGGCCAGGCTCTATGAGCAGCGTAGAGCTATAGTGGAATACCAACTCCAACATGGGCGGCGCAGTGGGAGTCAGCCTCCTCAATTCTTTTCAGAAGAGTGGGCCTGGTTGGCAGACATCTGCCAGGTCCTTGGAAAGTTTGAGGAGTCTACCCAGGTGGTGAGCGGCGATGCTGCAATCATTAGTGTCACCATTCCTCTGCTATGCCTCTTGAGAAGTTCCCTGCAAAGCATAAAGGCAGACGCTTTGCGCTCGGAAACAGAGCCGGGGGAAGACAGTATGTCACTGGATAGTCAGAGCACCCTCCTGTCTATATCTCAGCGCGGTGAGGAGGAGGAGGAAGATGAGGAGGAGGGGGAAGAGACATCTTGGCCCACTGCTGACGGTACACATGCTGCTTGCCTGTCATCCTTTCAGCGTGTATGGCCGGAGGAGGAGGAAGAGGAGGAGGAGGATCCTGTAAGTGATCTTCCTAGTGAGGACAGCCATGTGTTGCATACAGGTACCCTGGCATACATGGCTGACTTCATGTTAGGATGCCTTTCTCGTGACCCTTGCGTTACACGCATTCTGGCCACTATGGATTACTGGGTGTACACACTGCTTGACCCACGGTATAAGGAGAACCTTTCCGCTCTCATACCCGAAGAGGAAAGGGGTTCGAGAGTGTTGCTATACCACAGGACCCTGGCGGACAAACTGATGGTAAAATTCCCATACGACAGCGCTAGTGGCCGAAGGCGCAGTTCTGAGGGCCAGGTAGCAGGGGAGGCGCGGAGATCAGGCAGCATGTACAGCACAGGCAGGGCAACACTCTATAAGGCCCTTGACAGCTTTATGGCTCCCCAGCAAGACTGTGTCACCGCTCCCCAGTCACGGCTGAGTCGGCGGGAGCACTGTAAAAGGATGGTGAGGGAGTACGTAGCCGATCGCACGACCGTCCTCCGTGACGTCTCTGCCCCCTACAACTACTGGGTGTCAAAGCTGGACACGTGGCCTGAACTCGCGCTGTATGCCCTGGAGGTGCTTGCTTGTCCTGCGGCTAGCGTCTTGTCAGAGAGGGTGTTTAGTGCGGCTGGGGGAATCATCACAGATAAGCGTACCCGCCTGTCAACCGACAGTGCCGACAGGCTAACACTCATCAAGATGAACAAATCCTGGATTTCCCCAGACTTCTCTTCTCCACCAGCGGACAGCAGCGATACCTAAACAATACGTAGGCTGCACCCGCGGGTGGAAGCATCGTTCTCTATCCCCATCAAAAACGGGGATCTTTTTGCTTCATCTATCTGTATATAATATTCCTCCTCCTCCGCCTGCTACTCCTCCTGAAACCTCACATAATCACGCCGAACGGGCAATTTTTCTTAGGCCCACAAGGCTCAGTCATATAATTTTTATAAACAATTTTTAGACGTTTCAATGCTCATTAAAGCGTTGAAACTTTCACCTCAACCAATTTTTATTTTAACTGGGCTGCCTCCTGGCCTAGTAGTTACCAATTAAGCCACATTAACCAAAGCGATTAATGGGTTTCACCTGCCCTCTTGGTTGGGCATGGGCAATTTTTCTGAGGTACATTAGTACTGTTGGTACACCAATTTTGGGGGGCCCTCGCCTACAGTGTAATCAAATTAATTTTTAGCCCACCTGCATTACAGCTGACGTTACATCAGCTGTGTTGGGCACTGCAATGGGATATATTTATGTACCGCCGGTGGGTTCCAGGGAGCCACCCATGCTGTGGGTCCACAGGGAGTTGTAACTGCATCTGTCCACTTCTAAAGAACCCCAGTCTGACTGGGGCATGCAGTGTGGGCCGAAGCCCACTTGCATTAAACATGACATTATTACCTCAGCTGTGTTGGGCACTGCAATGGGATGTATTTATGTACCGCCGGTGGCTTCCTGGCACCCACCCATGCTGTCGGTCCACACAGAGTTGTAACTACATGTATCCACTTCTAAAGAACCCCAGTCTGACTGGGGCATGCAGTGTGGGCCGAAGCCCACCTGCATTTAATCGGACGTTACCTCAGCTGTGATGGGCACTGCAATGGGATACATTTATGTACAGCCGGTGGGTTCCAGGGAGCCACCCATGCTGTGGGTGCACACGGAATTCCCATTGCGGAGTTGTACCTGCCTGTGACTATTTATAAAAAAACGCGGTCTGACTGGGGCATGCAGACACCTTGACAGAATGAATAGTGTGTGGCACATAGGTTCCCCATTGCTATGCCCACGTGTGCAGCTCCAGATGGAGGTGGCACAGGATTGGATTTCTCATTGCTTCTGTACAGCATTGTGGACTATCGCCCCGCCCCTTTTAAAGAGGATCGCTGCCTAGCCGTGCCAACCCTCTGCAGTGTGTGCCTGCTTTTCCTCTGGCAGACGCACTTATAAATAGACATGAGGGTGGCGTGGCATGAGGGCAGCTGAAGGCTGGGCAGGGACAGTTTGGTGTGCGCTGTGGACACTGGGTCGTTGGGGGGGGGGGGTTGGGCAGCATGTAACCCAGGAGAAGTGGCAGCGGAGTGCCATGCAGGCAGTGATTGTGCTTTGTTGGAGGTAGTGTGGTGCTTAGCTAAGGTATGCATTGCTAATGAGGGCTTTTCAGAAGTAAAAGTTGTTGGGGGGGGCCACTCTTGCCGCTATTGTGGCTTAATAGTGGGACCTGTGAACTTGAGATGCAGCCCAACATGTAGCCCCTCGCCTGCCCTATCCTTTCTGTGTCGTTCCCATCACTTTCTTGAATTGCCCAGATTTTCACAAACGAAAACCTTAGTGAGCATCGGCGATATACAAAAATGCTTGGGTCGCCCATTGACTTCAATGGGGTTCGTTACTCGAAACGAACCCTCGAGCATCGCGAAAAGTTCGTCCCGAGTAACGAGCACCCGAGCATTTTGGTGCTCGCTCATCTCTATTAACTATGCATTACAAATAAGAATTGATTTTTTTTATTTAGCTAGAAGGCACAGCAAGAGGCACGTTGTATTCAGGAGCACTACATGTAACTTAGGTGAGGTAGAATCTCCTCAATATATACACATAGAGGTGAGGTAGATTCTCCTCAGTGTATACAAATAGAAGAGCGTTAGATTCTCCTCAGTATATACTCATAGAGGTGAGGTAGATTCTCCTCAGCATAAACCCATAGATGTGAGGTAGATTCTCCTCAGTATATACTCATAGAGGTGAGGGAGATTCTCCTCAGTATAAACCCATAGATGTGAGGTAGATTCTCCTTAGTATAAACCCATAGAGGTGAGGTAGATTCTCCTCAGTGTAAACCCATAGAGGTGAGGTGATTCTCCTCAGTATAAACCCATAGAGGTGAGGTAGATTCTCCTCGGTATATACACATAGAGCTGAGGTAGATTCTCCTCAGTATATACACATAGATGTGAGGTAGATTCTCCTCAGTATATACTCATAGAGGTGAGGGAGATTCTCCTCAGTATAAACCCATAGATGTGAGGTAGATTCTCCTTAGTATAAACCCATAGAGGTGAGGTAGATTCTCCTCAGTGTAAACCCATAGAGGTGAGGTGATTCTCCTCAGTATATACCCATAGAGGTGAGGTAGATTCTTCTCAGTATAAACCTATAGAGGTGAGGTAGATTCTCCTCAGTATATAAACATAGAGGTGAGGGAGATTCTCCTCAGTATAAACCCATAGATGTGAGGTAGAATCTCCTCAGTATATACTCATAGAGGTGAGGTAGATTCTCCTCAGTGTAAACCCATAGAGGTGAGGTGATTCTCCTCAGTATAAACCCATAGAGGTGAGGTAGATTCTCCTCAGTATATACACATAGAGCTGAGGTAGATTCTCCTCAGTATATACACATAGAGGTGAGGGAGATTCTCCTCAGTATATACAAATAGAAGAGCGTTAGATTCTCCTCAGTATATACTCATAGAGGTGAGGTAGATTCTCCTCAGTATATACACGTATAGGTGACGTAGATTCTCCTCAGTATATACAAATAGAAGAGCGTTAGATTCTCCTCAGTATATACCCATAGAGGTGAGGTAGATTCTCCTCAGTATATACACGTATAGGTGACGTAGATTCTCCTTAGTATATACACATAGAGTTCAGGTAGATTCTCCTCAGTATATTCACACAGAGGTAAGGTAGATTCTCCTCAGTATATAAACATAGACGTGAGGTAATTTTTCCTCAGTATATACACGTAGAAGTGAGGTTGATTCTCCTCAGTTTATACACATATAGGTGCGGTAGATTCTCCTCAGAATTTACACACATAGGTAAGGTAGAATATCCTGAATACATACACATAGAGGTGAGGTAGATTCTCCTCAGTATAAACCTATAGAGGTGAAGTAGATTCTCCTCAGTATATACACGTATAGGTGACGTAGATTCTCCTCAGTATATACACATAGAGTTCAGGTAGATTCTCCTCAGTATATGCACACACAGGTGAGGTAGATTCTCCTCAGTATATAAACATAAAGGTGAGGTAATTTTTCCTCAGTATATACACATAAATGTGAGGTAGATTCTTCTCAGTATAAAACTATAGAGGTGAAGTAGATTCTCCTCAGTATATACACGTATAGGTGAGGTAGATTCTCCTCAGTATATACACATAGAGTTCAGGTAGATTCTCCTCAGTAAATTCACACAGAGTTGAGGTAGATTCTCCTCAGTATATACATATAGAGGTGAGGTAAATTTTCCTCAGTATATACACGTAGAAGTGAGGTTGATTCTCCTCAGTTTATACACATATAGGTGCGGTAGATTCTCCTCAGAATTTACACACATAGGTAAGGTAGAATATCCTGAATACATACACATAGAGGTGAGGTAGATTCTCCTCAGTATATACACGTATAGGTGACGTAGATTCTTCTCAGTATATACACATAGAGTTCAGGTAGACTCTCCTCAGTATATGCACACACAGGTGAGGTAGATTCTTCTCAGTATATAAACATAAAGGTGAGATAATTTTTCCTCAGTATATACACATAAAGGTGAGGTAGATTCTTCTCAGTATAAAACTATAGAGGTGAAGTAGATTCTCCTCAGTATATACACGTATAGGTGAGGTAGATTCTCCTCAGTATATACACATAGAGTTCAGGTAGATTCTCCTCAGTAAATTCACACAGAGTTGAGGTAGATTCTCCTCAGTATATACATATAGAGGTGAGGTAAATTTTCCTCAGTATATACACGTAGAAGTGAGGTTGATTCTCCTCAGTATATACACACATAAGTGCGGTAGATTCTCCTCAGTATATACACACATAGGTAAGGTAGAATATCCTGATTATATACACATAGAGGTGAGGTGATTCTCCCTAGTATAGAGACATAGAGGTGAGGTAGATTTTCCTCAGTATATACACACAGAGGTGAGGTGATTCTCCTCAGTATATACACGTAGAGGTGAGGTAGATTCTCCTCAGTATATACACATATAGGTGAGGTAGATTGTCCTCAGTATATACACACAGAGGTGAGGTAGATTCCCCTCACTATATACACTTGGAGGTGAGGTAGATTCTCCTCAGTATATACACACAGAGGTGAGGTGATTCTCCTCAGTATATAGACATAGAGGTGAGGTAGATTTTCCTCAGTATATACACACAGAGGTGAGGTGATTCTCCTCAGTATGTACACGTAGAGGTGAGGTAGATTCTCCTCAGTATATACATGTAGAGGTGAGGTAGATTCTCTTCAGTATATACACGTAGAGGTGAGGTAGATTCTCCTCAGTATATACGCACAGAGGTGAGGTAGATTCTCCTCAGTATATACACAAAGAGGTGAGATGATTCTCCTCAGTATATACACACATAGGTGAGGTAGATTTGATCTGGAATATGATTTTCTCCAGCAGGCATTGGGGTATTTTGTCGCTTCCGAATTATAACGTGTGCACACATCATCGAACCAGATCAGACACAAGTGCTGGTCTAAAACTGGGAGAGTCTCTACCATGTGTAGAGGCTCAGGCTTTTTATTATAACACATGACAACCGCCCTTCAATGGGCGTGCAACAGATTACATCAGTAACATATAAGATTCTCATTTGTCGGATCATATAGAATCCCCCACCTCTCTGCCCACCCCCTTCCAAGTGCTGAGGTAGTATGGACTTTTGTCCTAGCTGAAGTCAGCTCCGTGTAGTGATGAATCATTGTTTACCTAGCTTCAGGATAGGAGGGGTGGAGAGGGCTAGGAAGACACTCAGTATTGAATGCAGGTATATATATATAATCCTATGACCTTTAACTCTTAGAGGCTGGTTGTGTAATTCTATGTACTTAGAGCAAATACTATGATTAGATTGTGTGTGTGTCCTTTAAACTCCTCAGAGCTTAGAGTCATTACAACAGCAAAATACATTTGGGTTATACAAATCGATAGACATTTTATAAATGATCATCATGTCTATCACAATCCCCCCTTAAAATGTCTATCCTCTAATTCTCTATCTAATTTTCACAGTTTTCTGCGCATGAGCCTATAACTGGAGCGCGTTGAAGGTTCGTTTTAGGGTCTTCAAGGAGGTGTAGGACTTGTCCACTCCTTCTGGGGATGCATCCAGCAAACTCATGGTGGGAGCGGCTTTTCCAGCATCAGTTTCACAGGTCTCTCTGACACAGGGGATAACACAGCAGACTAGAACAGAAAAGGTAACCATCAGTTCACATACAACAGCGACGCCCATCTGTGCCAGGATCCTTTACCACCCGCTCATCCATGGCGAGTGCTGGTCCCAAAAGTTAGCTCTTTTTAGTTAGTGCGGTCAGCTTCTTAATGGCAACTGCGTCTTTACCCGCGGGTCACGTGTCGTCTAGGATGTAGGTACAACAAGTCTCCCCTATCATCTTTACAGACACTCCCCTTTTTAGCTAAAGTCATATCTAAGGTCACTCTATTTTTAAAAAAGTCATAGTCGAGGTAGGTCCTATTGGTCGACTAGTCCCTATAAGGCGTCTCTAGTATAATTTATAAACCACTGCTAATTATAATAAACATAATTAATCCAGTCAACATTTATTTACCCTAATGATCAGGAAAATGGACTCGAATCTAGTTTTAACTTGGTCTCTAATTTTTAAAACTTGTCAGGTACCCCCCTTGGCTATCCTATGACGTCAATGTACACGTGTAGATCAAAACTACCACCAGGGGTCTCTCTTCTCGCTCTAGCATAATGTTACAATACTAGTAGCGTGCACAGGTACGCACGGCGTGGGACTCCCTAATCTTCACCCACACCAATGTCCCTCCTGGAGATAGTCCTAATGGTGAACACGTCCAAGTCGCCTCACCCTTGCGTCAGGGTTTTCCCACTGCCCGTAAGTCCCTACTCCTAGGAGGGGGGGGGATCCCTACCTCACCTCAGAGGGAGGCCATGGATTCCCTGGGCTCATTTCCGGGCATCCATACCCTCTATCTGTACAAGTTAACACCCCACAGGGTGTGCCCTCGCCGGAACCTAAGGTCTTCTGCACTATCCCTTGGCAAATGGGAATTCCACTGACAATCCATCTTAGGAGATCGGGGCAGGCACAGTACTAGTACATTTCTCCTTTTCTTTGGTAGCGTATGTGGTTGGCATTATCGGAACTGGCTCTTCATCTTTTTTAAACAAGGGAAATATTGCTGAGTTCCCCAAAAATCTCCCTCCACCCTGCCTAATTGCCTGGCAGGTGTAGTTTCCAGGGTAGTCAGTAATACTCTCTCCGGTGCAAAACACTTAAGTAGTTATAGAGTATTCCTTCTTCCACTTCTCACGGACAGTGTAATTAGCGGAAATGTTCGTGAAGAGACTGATAAACCACTCTTCAGCATCTACAGGGAGATTTAGGGGGACCATCCCCGAGTGTAGTCGGGCACTACCGCACACGCAACAGTTAGACTTGTTGCTCCTGTTAGCATTGTACCTCATCAACTCCAACCAGAGATTCTGGTCAGAGTAGCCAGTCGCTACTGTCAAGGTGTCCTCAAAAGGTAGGGTTGGCTATGATCATCATGTTCGTCAAGGTCTTTATCTTACGGCGGAGGGGGTTAATTATGGGCACGGGACTAAGTGAAGGCTTCCATTCGGCTGCATCTACCATATCCCTTATTTTAAACTTCCCTAAGGGATCTGTCCTCCCGTACCGGTATGTCCCCAGACTATAAGTCTCCCCGTCTCCCGGGCTTGGATCTCCCATGGTTAATGTAAAAACCGCATAAAAATCAAGCAACATACTAAGTTCAGCCTTCCAATACCTGCTGTCCTTATTATTCTCAAGGAGGGTTATACGACTAATTAGGGATTTCCCGCTCTTATCTTTCTTATTTAAGGCACTTCGCGGTTTATAGGACCAGTCTATTCCTGTGTTACATCCCACTAATCCCCAATAACGGCAGTCTTCTCCCCAGACGTTATCAGTGGCGCAAACATATTGTATTCCCCGGGTATATAAGTCATATAACCAGCTGGGCTGAGTTAAATCTGGCCTGCGGTGGGATCTTGCGCCTAGACACGGGACCACAGTACAATAGTCGAAGGAATATGCGGCTACTTGAGCATTGAACGAGTTATACTAGAAGGTAACCATACCCTCATATTCTTCCGACTAAGGATTCCAGTTGCCACCCTCCTCTCTCACTAGCCCTAACCAGAGTAATGTCTTTGGCACAACTAAGACTGGTCTCCCGGATCTGAAGCTTTCTTACAGTATGAAGCATGGATCCATGTAAGTCTTTCGGCTAGTTTCACAGCTGTGGCAGTAGTCAGAAGCACCTGGTAGGGGCCATCAAATCGGGGCTCAGGAGGGTGCTTCCTGAGGAACTTCTTGACGCACACCCAATCCCCAGGCTGTAAGATATGTGTCCCAGTGTCTGCCTCTGAGTCTGGAAGAGAACACCTGTGCATAGGCTTTGGTTAGTTCTTTAACAACGGAAATCACATACTCAGTCAACACATCAGATTGTAATTGTAACTACTGAGGATAGTAACAACCTAGCCTTGGGGCTAGCCCAAACAATCTCGTAGGGAGATAATGTATAATCCCCCCTGGGTTCATATCTAACACTGTATAAGGCTATTGGATGACAGTCTTTCCAAAGTGGCGTCATTTTTAAGTATCTTACTTTTAGCGTGCCACTACGTCTCTCCACCTTTCCACTACTCTAAAGGTGGTACAGTATGTAAAAGGCCTGGGATACACCCAGAGCAGACATGACATTTTACATTCACCTGCGAAGTTTATACCTCTGTCTGACTCTGAATCACTTCTGGTACCCCATATTCACAGTTTACCTCGTTCATGAGCTTCTTTGCGGTTACCTACTTGTTTGCCTTGGTAACAGGGTCAGCCTCCAACCTGCAAAGACATCAACAACAACAAGCACGTATTCATACTTCCCAACAAGTGGGAGCTGAACGTAGTCAATTTGCAATCCCTGAAATGGGTAGAGTGGTCCCGGCAAGTGTGATGTGGCAAATTTACTTCTGCCCTGACTTACCCATGGCATAGATCATGCTAAACTGGACAAATGATGCAGCAGCTACAGAGAACCCAGAAGTCGCCCAACCTCTTTCAAGCGTCGTCGTCAGTGCTGCTTTACTAGGTGGGTCTTTGCGTCCATCAGCTGGGCCATCATGGGATACAGGAACTGTGGTGGGCAAGTGCTGTTGACCGTTCACCACACGCTGTCCTGTTTCTGCTGCTCCCATATTAGTCCATTTATTCTTTTCTTCCTTGCTGGCTTGTAACTGTAAAAGTCTTTAGCATATCAAAGTCCAAATTTTTATCAATGTCCAAAGTTTTTACCACTGACTCATGCCGTCAGTATCTTTTCTTCTTTCTTCCACGGCTTGAGGGCCGCTGCCTTTGCTGCGCTGTCAGCGAGGGTGTCGTCTCTCGCCTCTCCAGTGTAGGACTCGGTGCGAACTCTCAACTTTGTCAGGTAGAAGCAGGGCCTCCATGCGACTCTGTACCGCTGCACCATTCTCAATTGGTTGTCCTGCTAAGGTAAAAAAAACTGTCTGGCCTTCCATATTGGGCCGTAATCATGAGCTATGCCAAATGCATACCAGGAGTCAGTGTAAAGGATTGCCGGTCTTACCTCTCGCCACTCTACTCGCCTCAGTGAGGGCCTTCAATTCCGCTTCTTGTACTGAGACATGCGGAGGCAGAACTCCTGCTTCTAGGACATCTTGTTGTGTGACCACTGCATATCCGATGTGGAGTCATCAATCCTCACCCTGGTACCATCTGCAAAAAGCTCAACATATGCATTATCAACAGGGGTTCTGGTAACTGTTTGCATACCTGCAGTTTCTTACCGAATTAGTACTAAATAATCGTGCTGATGTTCTATTTCACATGGCTCAGAATCTTGTAGCACAAAATCATTTATTTTTATTTTATTTTTTTCTTTTCAAACCCAATAGCTGATCTACAACACCTAGATCATCTATGACCCAGATCACCTATGCCTCCCCCCTTTTGAACCGGAATACTCAATGGAAAAAGAGTCATTGCGTTCAAACTAGTAAACCAAGAGGCACAAAAACAAGCACTTTGTAGGTCAAGATGACATTGTATGCAGCGAAGTCTGAGCGAAAATATCCTTTAGATTTTTTTATTTTTTTTCAGGTTGCAGTTAGCATTTTTTAACACAAGGGGGCGCCACACAATTCAAATTTTACGTCACCCAGTGTAATAGTATTTCAGGGTATGGCCAGCGTTTAGCTTTTACTCTCCTGTCGGAATATAATTATAGCTTCAGTGTAGACTGACACTAGAATATACAAAAGACTTAAAGAAAAACTAAAGAATACGGATGAATTAACATCCTACTCTGGGCAATTCAGTCCCTCTTTCTTCACATAAAAAGTAAAATTACTTCACCAAATTGCATGAAAAAGTTTGCTGGGTGACTATAGGGAAATTATTTCATCTGTAGGAGCCTTCCGTAACATCATCTGTCTGAGTATCCATTGGAGAAGCGGGCAGTGGAAAACAGAGCCCCTGGGAACATGAGAGAGCGTCCCCTGTCATGTATTCCTGGTCTCTGCCCCCCATGCATCAACTCCAATCTTCCATGCACTATAAACCAGCTTAGTCATCTACTATGTCCCAAGCTGCATCTTCACAAAGGTTTGTTTCCCTGAACTTATCACACATCCAAAGTGGCCACATCTTGGAGCGTAACAAAGTCTGGTCAAACAAAACCTTACTTCAGACAATCATGATGTTAGCACTGGATACAGTGGCATTGGGGAATGTAGGCCTCCCAAATGCAGCAAAATGGCCACCAGAGGCAGAAAGGGGCGGGGCTACAGATCTCCCAGGTGAGGCAAGATGGCTGCCGGAGGAATGGGCGGGGCCAGGGGCAGCAGCACTTCCAGGTGAGGCAAAATGGCCGCTGGAGGAGGAAGGGGCGGGGCCAGGTCCTGTCCCGGATGGGGGAGGGACCGGAAGTAACATCACACACCCTGAAAGTGAGCACATGGGGGGAAGTAACTTCAGGGTGGGGGCAGGCCTCACTACATTTACTGCAGAGTCACACTATGTTGGATTGTAAACATTGCAAGCACGGCCGCCATTACAGGGAGGGGCTGTAGTCAACACAAAGGCATTACATTGTTCATTAGCAATACACATACCCCACTACATGCTTTCCCCTCTTCAATCTCTTAACTACATTATACCTCCTCCTAGCAATCTAAAAACACCTTTCTTTCTGCTAGGCTTCCTGCTCATCTTCTGAAAACTTTCTACAGCCTATCTTATCTGTCCATGACCTGACATTTCTTCCTGCAACTTTTCCTGGTCCTTTCCCATCAGCAACCAAATCACAAGCTCTATGACCTTTGTCCTTGCTCACTTTGCTCAACTCTATTCTATTCGAAGTTTCTGGACACAATAGTGTTTCTCTTGTAAAATCTGCTTTCTTCAAATCCTTCCAATATAACCTCTCTTTCCCACTCAGATTACAATGCACATTAATTCTACAAGACACAGGGAAAGACAAAGTAAACAGAAAGGGTTAATTGGAAAAAGCTTTCAGTTCACTCTTATCAGCAGCCCTCCCCCCAACAATAAACACTGCACATTCTTTCTATAGTACCAAACAGACGGGATTACTGGAGAATACCCACAACGGCTCAAGGTATATATCTCATCTACCTTTATAACAGCCCACCGTATACTAGTAATCCCCAAGAGCACTCCTTGTACACGATCTAGACAGGACATTTAGCTATACACAGAGACTGACGATTATTTTCAATGACCAAGAGTTTTCTGGAAGCTTCAGCCGTCACAAAGCACGGCTATACCTTTCCACATATGAGAACATAACACGCTCAATCATAAATGTAAGTATACGTATCATAAATCTTCCTAACCTCACACTAGTTTTACCTAGGAGCACGTGTCACTGGCGTGTTCCCTCAGACTTAAACAGCCGAGTCCGCCCTCCTGACACATTAACCCTCACAGAATTTATCTCTTGGTCTTGTATACACAATGTTTAACCATCTCAGACACAACAGCATACAAAATACCCCTAGACAGGTAACATGGTGATTTTTCCGAGTGGACAGAACTAGAGTTATTACCTGTCTTTCAGTGAAGGTCCAGTCTGGATCAGGAACAGGCAGAAAAGCAGTCAGAACCCAGCTCACGTCGGTAGATTTACATAAAGCAATCTTACCGTGTTCTGTAGATTTTCGAGCCCCTGAGTTCTGCGTGCCATCTGCCGGTCTCCATACGTTCCAGGCTGTGACCTCACAGATCCACTCGCCCACCCAGGGACGCCACTGATCTGGAATATGATTTTCTCCAGCAGGCTTTGGGGCATTTTGTCGCTTCCGAATTATAACGTGTGCACACATCATCGAACCAGATCAGACACAAGTGCTGGTCTAAAACTGGGAGAGTCTCTACCATGTGTAGAGGCTCAGGCTTTTTATTATAACACATGACAACCGCCCTTCAATGGGCGTGCAACAGATTACATCAGTAACATATAAGATTCTCATTTGTCGGATCATATAGAATCCCCCACCTCTCTGCCCACCCCCTTCCAAGTGCTGAGGTAGTATGGACTTTTGTCCTAGCTGAAGTCAGCTCCGTGTAGTGATGAATCATTGTTTACCTAGCTTCAGGATGGGAGGGGTGGAGAGGGCTAGGAAGACACTCAGTATTGAATGCAGGTATATATATATAATCCTATGACCTTTAACTCTTAGAGGCTGGTTGTGTAATTCTATGTACTTAGAGCAAATACTATGATTAGATTGTGTGTGTGTCCTTTAAACTCCTCAGAGCTTAGAGTCATTACAACAGCAAAATACATTTGGGTTATACAAATCGATAGACATTTTATAAATAATCATCATGTCTATCACAGATTCTCCTCAGTATATAGACATAGAGGTGAGGTAGATTCTCCTCAGTATATACGCACAGAGGTGAGGTAGATCCTCCTCAGTATATACACGTAGAGGTGAGGTAGATTCTCCTCAGTATATACACACAGAGGTGAGGTAGATTCTTCTCAGTATATACACATAGAGCTGTGGTAGATTCTCCTCAGTATATACACACAGAGGTGAGGTAGATTCTCCTCAGTATATACACAGAGAGGTGAGGTAGATTCTCCTCAGTATATACACGTAGAGGTGAGGTAGATTCTCCTCAAATACAAATCATTTCCCTAGGCTTTATGGTTTCTGTGTAATGAGCTATATGATGTATTGTGGATATTTTCACACTTAGAATTGAATATTGAAGTTGTGACCCCTTTACTTTTCCTATTTAGGACCTAAAGAATAGTTGTGCAAAATTTCATGTTTGTACGACAGCGGGAAGTAAGGGCTCCCGCTCATGGCTGGATATTTGCTGTGGAATCCATGGTCATCGTTTGCGCCGCAGATCCGCAGCAAATGACACCCATAGCATGCTATGAGAAATCGATTCTTCTTGCACACTTGTGGAAACCAATTGCGGTTTCCACATGCGGAGGAAAATGGAAGCCGTCTGATTTGCGGTCCTTCCGCAATTACATTGTGGAAAGGTCACGGATTCTGCGTCTTCCCTAGGCGATGACACGGGAAAAGCAGGAGTTTAAAAAAAATCTTTACTGCACATGTCCGACGGCGAGCTGTGCTGACCATCCGCAGTACGGGTAAAAATGAAAGTAAGGAGGTATGCGCGGATACCGCAGTGCCAAGAGCCGGATTCCGCTTCGGGATTCCAGATGCGGAGTCCGGCTCTGCCGCTTGCAGAAGCCCTTAGGCTGGGTTCACACAGGGCAGATTTGTAATGGAATTTCCCTGCAGCAAATCCGCCTGCGGGCGCTAACCCCGGGGTTAGCCAGCCATGTGGATGAGATTTGTCAAAAATCTCGTCCACACGGGGCGAACAATCCATTGCTGCAAAGTCGGTACTGCGGCACAGATTCCCGGGATGTAGCATATCCATTCTTTTTTTTTTCTGTTGCGGCCTCGCTCCTCTCTATGGGAGAGCCGGTCGCAGCGGAAAAGCATGCGGCGAAGTCGCTCCAAAGCCTGCGGCTAAGTGCTGCGGGTTTTAGAGCTGCGCTTATGCCATGGAAATCTCGCAGTTTGTCGCTGCGGCAAAACCGAAAGATTTCCGCGGTGAAGCTGCCCCGTCGTAACCCAGCATTAGAGAGTCAGTCAGTCAGTGAGGGCTTTCATCTTTATGTATATATTTTATATATAGGAGGAGGATAGCAGGTCGCATATAGATTGCATTTACTATCAATAGTATTGAGGTCTAAGTGTAGAGTGGTTGTAATACCAGGTCCGGCCACTAGATGGGGACAGAGTGCTTACTATATTGCCGGCAGCTGAAGTTTTGCACTGATGCCGCAGCGCCCCGTTCACCGTCGCGGCGGTCCTGCTCACTGCACTCTCCAGTGCTCCACTCACCACCTCAGCACCCCCTGGCTGTCACCTCAGGGATCGGTGAGTACAGCTCGGCCCCCTCCTCTGGGAGGTCTCTCAGTGTAGTCGGGCATTCCGCTGGGGAAGGTGGAGGCTCTTGGCACGGGGACTCCGATGCTCTGATCGCCGGGATAGGGGGCCAGAGACCCCCTCTACCTCCTGCTGAGCTCCGGGGCCTCCTGTACACTGGCCCGTGTATCAGTGTAGTCGGTGGTGGCCTGTAAACGGAGGCCGCGGCTTCTAGCCTACAAGTAGTCGGCGATGATCCTGGTGACCTTGTATCCCCGGAGTGCTCCCCCCAGTGGGCTGCCTGGTGTGGGGGGGCTATAGGGGGCCACGTATGGTAGATATACCCCTTATTATCCGTCCAAACCACGCCCCCCGCGGCTAAATATCGGCGTATATACGGACGTGTGAATAAGGCCTAAATCTGATGGCCGGTAACTGATCTACGGAGGGGCTTATCAGTCATCGGGTCCCCTCTCTTCCTCTTGTATGGGATCATCGGCTCGCTCTGTTATTTGTGGTATTTGGTGCTTTCTATACGGTCCTGTCCCCTATATGATGACATGATGTCATGTCTGTTATGGATCTCTTCTTCACTTATTACATGATTTACCAGAATGGCTCCTGTAAGCGGCTCCAGTTCCATCCCCTACAGTCCGTGTCCCCACATCGCTGGGCATGTATTTGTGTCTGCAGGATATGGGCATGTATATGTGTCCACAGTACATGGGCATGTATACATGCATGTAAATGAGCATGTTTATGTGTCTGCGGTATATGTGCGCACGGTACATGGGCATGTATATGTGTCTGCAGGATATGGGCATGTATACATGCATGTATATGCGCCCATGGTAAATGGGCTTGTATATGTGCCCATGGTACATGGGCATTTATGTGTGTACGGTATGTTGGCATGTATATGCTTCTGCAGTATATGTGTCTGCGGTATATGGGCATGTACATGTGTCTGCGGTATATGGGCATGTATATGTGTCTGCGGTACATGGGCATGTATATGTGTCTGCGGTATATGGGCATGTATATGTGTCTGCGGTACATGGGCATGTATATGTGTCTGCGGTATATGGGCATGTATATGTGTCTGCGGTATATGGGCATGTATATGTGTCTGCGGTATATGGGCATGTATATGTGTCTGCGGTACATGGGCATGTATATGTGTCTGCGGTATATGGGCATGTATATGTGTCTGCGGTATATGGGCATGTATATGTGTCTGCGGTATATGGGCATGTATATGTGTCCATGGTATAACGTTATGTGATAAACTTGTGGCATAAACGCTCTTAAAGTGACAGTACCCTACATATGTTCTGGGACTCACAATGCACTGCACATCAAACAGCGTCCCTCCCTGACTCGTACATCTCTTATCTCTCGGCAGCAGTGAGGCACCAGACTGCACAACTACCAGCGTCTACTGCAACTCGTCTGCGGCGTTACCGCTAGATGCATCACCATGCTTTATGGCCGTAGGCCCCGAGCTCAGAAGCCCCGTAGGGAGCAGCGTCTATACCTGTCATAGACCTCATTTACTTATCCAGAGGTTGTCACATCATTAATGGCAGTTCAAGCCCCGCGTCACACCTTACTGGAATCCGTACACAACTGTATGTCCTGTGCCTCACTGCGCCAATCTATCTACTGCGTCAGATTCATCATATGCATTACACGTCGGAACACTTTACAGAATATATTACGCTTTACATTCCCAACATATTAACCCTTTACACAAGGCCTTTCTGTAACCTCTACCTATGGCACCATAACTCACAGGCCCCATGAGTCCATCACCCACACCCTGGCAAGGGATTTTACTTAAACGCGTCCCGGAAAAGAGGTCATGTATGAACATCCCAGCGGCATGTACCGGCTTCTTCGCTGCAGCATCAATCTCTTCAGCACTGCTCCCGCGGTATCAGGCAATTGTGGGAGGGAGGCTCCCTCTCTTCCCATGTGCTGCAGGGCGCTTCTACCCTGGAGTCTGGTTGCTTCTCCATCTTCAACGTCCCCCTGGACCTTAGGTAGGGTTGCCACCCGGTCGGTAAACCTCCAGCCTGGCCGGTATTTTCTCTCTCAGGCCGGTGACAGTATTTTTTTTTTACCAGCCCTATTACAGACCGGTATTTTCAGAGCCTGCACTACTCCCTAGCGTCGGTTAACTCCTCCCCAGCAGGGAAAACACAGACCTGCAGAGCCGACAGCTTCCAGGGCCTGCAAGGATGGCATGTCACGTGATACCATGTGTGGGAGGAGTCAGGGATCACATGACCACAAGGGCTAAGTGAATGTAGGACTCTGCAGCTGCAGGTGTCAGGATGGATGTAGTGGAGCTGTGGGATTCTGGATGGATGGATTGAATGAGTGAGAGGACTTGTGTGTGATGTGTGTGGGTCAGTATGGATGAAGCGGAGCTGTGTGTGATGTGTGGGGGTCAGGATGGATGTAGCAGTGGTGTGTGTGATGTGTGATGGTCAGGATGGATGTAGCAGAGCTGTGTGTGATGGTCAGGATGGATGTAGCAGAGCTGTGTGTGATTGTCAGGATGGATGTAGCAGTGGTGTGTGTGATGGTCAGGATGGATGTAGCAGAGCTGTGTGTGATGTGTGAGGGTCAGGATGGATGTAGCAGAGCTGTGTGTGATGATCAGGATGGATGTAGTAGAGCTGTGTGTGATTGTCAGGATGGATGTCTGGCGGGCGCTGCAGTGACAGTATCTGGACGCGAGGAGGAGTGCGGAGGAGCAGTACATGCAGTACGAGGTATGCACCATGTACTGCATGTAATCTTGTATGTTTAGGTGGTATACTTTATACCAGCTGTACATATAATTACATACAGGACATATCTACCTTACATCAGCATCACTATATACAGGGGAGGTATATGTCCTGTATATAGTCATATGGACCATGCTGGGGTAACCTGGGTATCTCATGTATATAGTTATATATGTGTAGATTGTATGCGATGCGAGTGTCTGCAGCGTGCACTCGCGAGTAGATGTGTGAATCACACTAAACGTCATCTACTCGTGAGAACACGCTGGACGGGATCCCGCACAAATGCTGGACAAGATCCAGGAGATAAAGTAGCGCAAAAATGCAGCGATAAGCCACGCCCCCAAGTCGCGCTCCCGACACCCCACTTTTTTTTTACCATGGCCGGTATTTTTTCATGACAAAGGTGGCAACCCTAACCTCAGGGCTTTTTTGTGCTCACTCTCACTCAGCATGGGGAAACCACCTACACTGCATCCCCTCTGTACCGGCCGTCACCACGATGCCCCGGCGCTGCCAGTCTCTGCTCTGTGCAGCACCGCTGACATCCGTGATGCAGCAGCTCCTTTTACTTTTATATGCGCCTCCTCGGCACCTAGAAATTTCTCCCGAGCTCAGGAAACGGGCCGGGCCTAGCCGGCATTATTCCCCATCAGGGGGCAGTCTCTCAGTGGTGACAGGGTAGCTGGGGGGGTGAGGGGGCAGCTGATCCGCTCGTAAAAACCGAAAGTCCCACAGTGTAAAAGGAGCAGCAGTAATGTATGTACAGAGTGACTCCACCAGAATAGTGAGTGCAGCTCTGGAGTATAATGCAGGATGTAACTCAGGTTAAGTAATGTCAAGTTTGTGCGATCCAGTGGATTTTTGAACAATCGGTCCATGTAAAAGCATCCTTAGTAAATGTGCGCCATTATATACAGATAGCGGTCATTGCGGAGTGGCGCTCCCTTCCAGGTTTTATCGGGTCACCATGGCTACTTTTTGCATCCCTGTGAAGGACACCTCTGTAGTCTGTGTTCTGTTTTATACAAGACCCCCTGTGTCTTCTGTACTCAGTTGCTCTTCCTGTCACAGTCCTCAGTCTCCCCTTGTGTAGGCATGAGGACACAGATAACATATCGCCCCCATCAGAGACTGAACCCCATAACACTTGTAACTGGAGATAGGAGCTGACAATATGGCATCACTAGGTGGAGTTCTATGTTCTCTGCCCTCTATATGGAGCCCCTATAGAGCCCTGCAGCAGCTGTCACCGTGTCTTTGGGAGATGATATAATAAAGTGTATGATGGATAAGTCTACTTCTGGTATATTACGCAGCAGCGATCACTCTCATCATGGTCGCTGTGTAAGAAGAAATCCAGACAAAAACCAAACACACGATGTAAATGTATAGAATTCTGTTTTATTAGAATAGCAATAGGCAACATTGTAATTAAATAGTACCGGCCCTTTAATAAATGACAATGATCACAGTGACTCAGGTTAGGACTGGTGGAGACCGCAGAACTTGCTGCGGCCCGTCTGACCAGTCCACCAATGTCCTAAGATGAGAGCCGCCGGAGCCAAAGATCCAGAGGAAGGGGGAAAAAAATGGCTTCCTGACCCCAAATGTGGCGATTGGCCATCACCCTGGATCTAATCTGTCTGGCTGCATGCTAACAATCTAATAGCATATCAGACATTCTGCTACTAAGGGATATGAGAGGCCCATTCACATTGTAGAGAACTGTAAAAAAGGCAAAAAACTCAACGCTGCGGCTGTTACCTGCGTGTTCACTGCGTTTATGCCAGAAGACAGCGTGTAGAAAAGGTGACGTCACTTGTGGGGGGTTTTTGCGTGAGTGAAAAATACACAAATTACACACAGACCAAAATTGCATCCGCCCGTGTGAATGAGCCCCAAAGCTGAGGTCCCGCTGTGTGGACATCTGAGGTATGAAATGAAAAAAAGATCAGAAAAAACAGATATAAAACATGTATTATGTAACATACGTGCGTCGTACAAGTCTGATCAGTGATAACGACCATCATTGGTCATATTATATATATATATATTACATCACACCACATGGAAAATGCGCTGCGTGAGGCCAACCTAGCTAAGGTTTTTAGATCATTAATATATATATATATATACACACACACACACACACACACACACACACATATATATATATATATATAAATATATATATATATACACACACACATATATATATATATAAATATATATATACACACACACACATATATATATATATAAATATATATATACACACACACACACACACACACATATAAATATATATATACACACACACACACACACACACACACATATATATATATATAAATATATATATACACACACACACACACACACATATATACACACACACACACACACACATTTTTTTTTACTGTTGTAAGGGGTGATTTTGGCCCTTTAATTTAGTTCTTGTAAGACAAGACATAACACTTAACCTGAATAGTGCAGTGAAGTGGGCGGAGCCTGGAGTGGGCGGAGCTTCCAGTGGGAAAAGTGGCAGTTGGTCAGTCAGACGCCATCTTGAAGCCAGATGAGAACTGCTGGTGCTGCTGACAAGATGTTAATATAACTGGATTGGATTTTGCCAGGAACAGCTGGAGAAGCCAGAAGAGGAGAAATGGTGCCAGTGGCAGACGGAGAAGAAAGAAGCGGCAACAGCAAGTCCTTCAGAGAGTCCAAGGAGATCTATCCTGTAGCAAAGACCAGGCAGACAAAGAGCGGAGACCCATCTAGGGGCCAAATACGTTGGAGGACAGACATTAAGGACTGGATTATTACCTGATGGGACCAGTGAACCGCAGCTGTCAGAGGGGAAGCCAGTGCCAGCCGCAGCGTCAGCCTCAAGGAGCGCCAGCGAGGGGGTCGCCTGGAGTCGTAAGCAACCAAGTCCCACAAAGATTAGCAGTCATTTAAGGCAGTTTAACGGGGAGGATTTTGTCTTGGATTTTGGTGTGGACTTTCTGCAGATTTCACCTTTTAGATTAAAAACCGTGAAATCTACAGCATATGCTGATTCCCCGTGCAGGAGTCCACACCGAAATCATTCGTGCCCCGTGTGGCGCACCCTTAGGCCTCCCTCACACAGGGCCTTTTATACAGCGTTTAGCACTGCCTTTTCAGCCCAGCGCTAAACGCTGTACAACACTCCCATTCATTTCAATGGGGCTGCTCACACAGGGCTGAAAATGCAGCGCCTCCCAACGCTGCGCTTTGACAGCGATGCAAGTTCTATTTTTGGGCGTTTTCAGCCCTGCGTCGCCCATTGAAATGAATGGGCAGCAGTTTTAGCACTGCTGAAAACGCAGCAATACTTGGTGCCGCGTTTTTGGCAGCGTTAAAGGGGTTGTCCCGAGGCAGCAAGTGGGTCTATACACTTCTGTATGGCCATAATAATGCACTTTGTAATATACATTGTGCATTAATTATGAGCCATACAGAAGTTATAAAAAGTTTTATACTTACCTGCTCCGTTGCTGGCGTCCTCGTCTCCATGGTGCCGACTAATTTTCGCCCTCCGATGGCCAAATTAGCCGCGCTTGCGCAGTCCGGGTCTTCTGCAGTCTTCTATGGAGCCGCTCGTGCAGAATGCAGGCTCCGTGTAGCTCCGCCCCGTCACGTGCCGATTCCAGCCAATCAGGAGGCTGGAATCGGCAATGGACCGCACAGAAGAGCTGCGGTCCACGGAGACAGAGGATCCCGGCGGCCATCTTCAGCGGTAAGTATTGAAGTCACCGGAGCGCGGGGATTAAGGTAAGCGCTCCGGTAAGCTTTCTTTACCTCCCTGCATCGGGGTTGTCTCGCGCCGACCGGGGGGGGGGGGGGTTGAAAAAAAAAAAAAACCCGTTTCGGCGCGGGACAACCCCTTTAACCGCTCGCCGATTTTCGGGGTGAGGGCTTGCAATAGAAGCCCTACCCCGAAAATCTGCCCCAGCTAGGTAGACAGAAAAAAAGAAAGTTAATACTCACCTAGCCGCTGCAGTCCGGGTCGCTGCCGCTGGTCTCTGCCGCTGATCCGGGCTTCTCCAACACTCCCAAGTCTATTGCTGGAGGGCAGGTTTGAGAACCCCGCCTCCGGCAATAGAGTGCTGTGATTGGGCATCGAGCGTGCTGATAACCAATCACAGCCCTTCATTGACTGTCTCAGCCAATCAGCGCCGGTAAGCTCTGATTGGCTGAGACAGTCAATGAAGGGCTGTGATTGGGCATCGAGCAAGCACCGACAACCAATCACAGCACTCTATTGCCGGAGGCGGGGTTCTCAAACCTGCCCTCCAGCAATAGACTTGGAAGTGCCGAGGAAGCCCGGATCAGCGGCAGAGACCCGGACTGCAGCGGCTAGTTGAATATTACTTTTTTTTTCTTTTCAGCATTCTTGGCTGCGTTTTCAGCCAAGTTTTCATGATAAAGTATGCCAGTGCTGCTGAAACGGGGCGGAATCTGCAGTAACGCAGCGTTGAAAAACGCCTTGTGTGAGGGAGGCCTAATGCTGTAGGAGGAGTCGGACGATATTCTACATGTAATATATTTGTGTGATTACATACAGAAGCAATAATCTATGTATATACACGCATACATCATATATTCTATATAAATAAAATAAACACACATACTGAATAGCCAGTGAGATATGAAAGAATAGAGGGAAAAGGGGTTTTCCGGTTTGGTACATTTTTTTGAAAACGAATAGATCAGTGGGGTCCTACTGCTGGGACCCCTCATTGATCGCCACAAGAAGGGTCCTGAGGTTTACCAAATAAAGTAGAGGCTCAAACAAGTTACAATGGCCACTGTAGCCGTCGTACTGCAATAAATGGAGCAGCAGCAGCGTGCGTGTACGGCCACCGCTCTATTCATTCTGCAAGCTTCAGGACTAACATTCTGGTGACTGGTGGGGATGCCGGCCGTCGGATCCCCACCGATCAGTTATCTCCTATCCAGAGGACAGAAAGAAAACATGAAAACATCACCTAACCAGAAAAGCCTTTACTACAGAAATATGACATTGTTGTACTTCCCTGTAATGGGCCGACACACAGGAGATGATTTCCTATGGAGATATTTGGCCTATATGGGATTCATTGAGGGTCCTTATCTATTGCATGCCTATGGAAAGAAACGGTTCTATAAGGGGCCGTCAGTCCACAAAAGACTATTTGTAGGTGTAAGTAGTTCCTGTTATTCTCCAATGACTGAAGCGCTTGTAGTGATGAAATACGGGGTCATTGGGACTTTTTCATAGGATATTGGTAAAAATCGCTTCTTTGGAAATTACAAAACTAAAATGCTGGTTATTTATAAGGTTGTACATGTATGGGAGCAGAGACCGCATCAAGCACAGAGGGTGCCAAATGTGTTAAATAGCAGACATCCCCCTTCATGTTCTGGGATCAGATGCCAGCTGCTTAACATATTTCACACTCAATGCTGAATGTGGCATCTAAGCAGCTAGAGGGAATCCCTCCATCCCTTCCCGCATCACGACTATAGGGTGCCCATGGGTTACTATGGCAACCCAAGGACTCGTTAATGCTCCTGGGACTAGTGGGTATTATAATAAGGCCTTTTAAGTCTCAACAGGGATAAGGCACAATTTTGTCAGCAATCGCATGTTCAAGGCCCCTAATGGGACTAAAAAAGTTTAATAACGTTTTTTAAGTAAAATATATTGAAAAAGTTAAAAACTTTATCTAAACCTAAATAATTATAATTGCTGTGACACAGAGAGGATCAGAGAATACTTCAAATCAGTGTTGCAGGTTGATCAGATATTGTACACACCTACATTGTATTTCAATGGAAAAAGTCTAAAGTAGAAAACGGCAACAAATAAGGCAATCTGCCAAAATGAATATTTCTATCTTGTCTAGAGTTCATGGCACTGTATGTATAAAGAGCGCTTTACGCACTCGTCCCTCGTATACAGTATGCAGAATAATGTGCCCTGATACAACAAACCTGTCAATTCACCCAAATTCAGGGCTACAAGCCATCCATAAACTAACGAAAAGTTCGCAAAAAATGTGACAGCAAGGTTCCGTTACTTCAGCCCACAGGAGAGGAGAGGAAGGCAGATGTGACGAGAGGGGAAGGGGGGGTGGATCTCATTTACCCAATCCCTGGTCTCTTTAATCCCTTATGGGCATGGCTTTCTTGGGCGTAAGGATGCAACAATTTGTGGCTTTTCGAAAGCCATAACTTATTTTTCCATGTTCAGGAGGGCTTGTGTTTTGCATGATGAGCTGATAGCATTTTGGGATACATACAGCTTCTTTGATCACTCATTGCGTTTGTGGGAGGCAAAAAGAAAATGAGCATTTTGCCTCCATTTATTTACGTTTGTGTTGTATATAATTTATTGTAGAATTATGGATATGATACGAAATGTAGTATTTTAAAAACAGTTTAATTTTATACAAAAGGGGGAGAGAGTGCAAAACAAAGGTTCTTTTTTGAAATTTTTGTTTTATGTTTACATGTCATGCTAACATCAAACTCCCGCTGCAAGATTGCACAGGCTCAACTTCTTATCACGCGTCATCTACATTATGTAAATTTATGTCCAGATGCATTAGGCACTACGCTGTCATGACTTAGACTTATGTCATATAGCGTTAAGGAGTTACAGTCTGATAGAAGACCTGCCCCCAGGACACTATATAAACACAAATTAGAGAATTATAAAATTACCCCACTATCTGGACAGGATGGTAGACTGGGTAATGTCTAGTAATGATATAGGACTGTGTAGAGATATATATTGATATACTGTGAATATTGTGAAGTGTATGTATTTGCCAGCGGAAAAAACAGTTAAGACTTCTTTCCCGATCACTTGCTCTATATCCTAGCACCCGTTCATTTCTAAGATGAGAGGCCCGACGCGGGACAGACCTGGCCGAGAGGCCCGACGCGGGACAGACCTGGCCGAGAGGCCCGACGCGGGACAGACCTGGCCGAGAGGCCCGACGCGGGACAGACCTGGCCGAGAGGCCCGACGCGGGACAGACCTGGCCGAGAGGCCCGACGCGGGACAGACCTGGCCGAGAGGCCCGACGCGGGACAGACCTGGCCGAGAGGCCCGACGCGGGACAGACCTGGCCGAGAGGCCCGACGCGGGACAGACCTGGCCGAGAGGCCCGACGCGGGACAGACCTGGCCGAGAGGCCCGACGCGGGACAGACCTGGCCGAGAGGCCCGACGCGGGACAGACCTGGCCGAGAGGCCCGACGCGGGACAGACCTGGCCGAGAGGCCCGACGCGGGACAGACCTGGCCGAGAGGCCCGACGCGGGACAGACCTGGCCGAGAGGCCCGACGCGGGACAGACCTGGCCGAGAGGCCCGACGCGGGACAGACCTGGCCGAGAGGCCCGACGCGGGACAGACCTGGCCGAGAGGCCCGACGCGGGACAGACCTGGCCGAGAGGCCCGACGCGGGACAGACCTGGCCGAGAGGCCCGACGCGGGACAGACCTGGCCGAGAGGCCCGACGCGGGACAGACCTGGCCGAGAGGCCCGACGCGGGACAGACCTGGCCGAGAGGCCCGACGCGGGACAGACCTGGCCGAGAGGCCCGACGCGGGACAGACCTGGCCGAGAGGCCCGACGCGGGACAGACCTGGCCGAGAGGCCCGACGCGGGACAGACCTGGCCGAGAGGCCCGACGCGGGACAGACCTGGCCGAGAGGCCCGACGCGGGACAGACCAGGCCGAGAGGCCCGACGCGGGACAGACCAGGCCGAGAGGCCCGACGCGGGACAGACCAGGCCGAGAGGCCCGACGCGGGACAGACCAGGCCGAGAGGCCCGACGCGGGACAGACCAGGCCGAGAGGCCCGACGCGGGACAGACCAGGCCGAGAGGCCCGACGCGGGACAGACCAGGCCGAGAGGCCCGACGCGGGACAGACCAGGCCGAGAGGCCCGACGCGGGACAGACCTGGCCGAGAGGCCCGACGCGGGACAGACCTGGCCGAGAGGCCCGACGCGGGACAGACCTGGCCGAGAGGCCCGACGCGGGACAGACCTGGCCGAGAGGCCCGACGCGGGACAGACCTGGCCGAGAGGCCCGACGCGGGACAGACCTGGCCGAGAGGCCCGACGCGGGACAGACCAGGCCGAGAGGCCCGACGCGGGACAGACCAGGCCGAGAGGCCCGACGCGGGACAGACCAGGCCGAGAGGCCCGACGCGGGACAGACCTGGCCGAGAGGCCCGACGCGGGACAGACCTGGCCGAGAGGCCCGACGCGGGACAGACCTGGCCGAGAGGCCCGACGCGGGACAGACCTGGCCGAGAGGCCCGACGCGGGACAGACCTGGCCGAGAGGCCCGACGCGGGACAGACCTGGCCGAGAGGCCCGACGCGGGACAGACCTGGCCGAGAGGCCCGACGCGGGACAGACCGAAAGATAATTTACTATATTCACTTATTTTTCTTTTTCCCCAGATGCTGGACAGCCTGGTACCCAAGACAGAGGCCTGGCCCCCGCTCCACCCAAGACAGAGGCCTGGCCCCCGCTCCACCCAAGACAGAAAGACTATTTGTACCTACAAAGCCTGGCTGGCAGGCAGAGACAGTGTTGCCAATAGAAAACCTAGCAGTACCAAATTATTTGAAAGTGTGCCAAGTTTATGACTAACGTTAATGCAGCTGCTAAGTAAAGACATTGTTTTCTTCAATGTGTGCTGTTTTTGAGTCCATTTACACGTGAGGTACACATACTTTCAGTAGGAGCCGGTCATCTGGCCCTTACCTTGAGCTAGGAGCCCTCTAGACTTAGAGGCTACTTACATACGGGCGAGAAAAATGTCAGGCCAGGAAGCTCAGCCAGATGTTGCGCTTGTGAACATGTGATTTACACATGGATGTGAGGTGATTTTTAGGCAAAACTGCATGACATCTGTGAAATTCTGATAGTCTTGCTTGAGTTTCATGTGCGAGAGAGAATTGAAAGTGTTTCTTATTGATTTCAAGGGGGAAACTGCATTGCACTCACATGTGAGAGCCATGCGATGCATTAAGGGTCCCTTTGCGATCAATGGGCTATGAAATCTGAGGAATGCTCAAAGATAGGATATGCCCAACGGGGTTTATAGTCACACAAGATTTGTGCGACTCGCAACGCACAAATCTTGCATGAGTTTCTTAGCTGTGTGAAACCGTCCAGAGCTAAAAACCACTGCCATGGCTGGTGGCCACCCATCCAGAGCATACAAGTAGAGTCAAGAGCTTAGCAGAGTGCTGTTTTCATAGCTTTCATTAAAGTGAATGCTACAGAAACAGCATAACACAGTGCCCTATGCTGCTTCTTACTCATACTCTGATGTCCTCTTTTCAACTTGAACAAAGTTTCCATGTTTTCACATCGCCATGGAAAGCAGAGATGTGGATTAGAGATGAGCGAACGTACTCGTAATGAGTACTTACGCACCCGAGTACCGCCATTTTCGAGTACTTCTGTACTCACGCGTAAAGATTCGGGGGGCGGGGAGAGGCGCGGCGGTGCGGGGGATAGCAGCGGGGAACAGGGGGGAGCCCTCTCTCTCTCTCCCTCTCCCCCCCACTCCCCGCTGCAACCCCCCGCGCCGCCACGGCGCCCCCCGAATTTTTTCGCCCGAGTACGGAAGTACTCGAAAATTGCGGTACTCGGGCGAAAAAGGGGCGGGGCCGAGCACGTTCACTCATCTCTAATATGGATATCACTTTTTGGAAGCTTCCTGGAACTTTTACTGCTGATGGCCTATCCACAGAATAGGTCAATAATACTTCAATGGTGGGGGATCTGCTGTTTGGGATCCTTGCTGACTGGTTGGTTGTCGGGCATCAATTGAAGGGGTTAAGTCTACTGCAGATCTTGATCAAAATGTGAGTGTTGCAGAAGTTGTCACAGATTTTCCTCTGTGTCAAGACTGCATAATTCAGTTATGTGTGAATGTACCCCTAATGGTACGTTCACATATGACCGATTTGCTGCAGATTTTTGTACACGTGTTCAGTAGATTCCACGCTTTCAATTTGATTTCCACCTGTAAAACCACAGCAGAAATCCGTAACTATTCTGCCATTGTTTTCGTAGCAGATCTACATGCAAAAGTAGAACAAAGAAAAGCCTTCTATATTTGGCAGCACCGTAATAGTACTGAGCCATAGAATACAGTTCCACATTATTGCCACATGGTACTGTAGGATTTACAATGCAAAAGAGCGACAGTTATGGCTGGCTGAAAATAGTGGCAAAATTGGCCTGGTCAGAAGTAGGAGAAAAGTGGTAATTGAGGAGTTTGGGCTCATTCACACCAGCGGTTGTGTCATTTTTGGAGTACAACAAAATTCCAACTGAACTAAATGGATCTTTTCAGCTGAAGAGTAAATAGATCGAAGGCAAAGAAAGGCTTCCGTTCACTTATCTGCAGAGTGGCTCCAGGAAAAACTGCCCCCCCCTATCCCCCTCACAGTTCCTAAAATCCCATTGAAAACAAAGCAGTGGGGGGGGGGGGGGCGGGGGTGGATCCATTTGATTCCATCTTAATTCCGTTACTCCGATCTAGTAAGAGAATCACAGAAAACCTGACAAAACTCAGTAACAACAGTGACCACCCCTCCCCCACTGGCCTCAGTAACAACAGTGACCACCCCTCCCCCAGTGGCCTCAGTAACAACAGTGACCCACCTCCAACCAACAGTGGCCTCAGTAATGACACACACCACCACAGTGGTCCCAGTAGTAATACTGTCTCTTACAGCAGCCCCCCCAGCTGGTAATCACTTTCATGGTGACCAAATATCGGTGCATGTGCCCAAAAAGAGGGCTCTGAGTGCCGCCTCTGGGACACATACCATAGGTTCACCACCACAGCAGTACATTATCTAGCTGTATGGAGGGGATATTTCTCACAGCAACCCAAATACCTCCTCAGTGCTAGCAGGGTCATACTAGCAGCACAGCCCCATCAGCAGTCTATGCCCTGGTCTTACCCCTCTTGTCTGCTCCAGTCTTACAGCCATCACTTCCTAGTACTCCTAAATAAAGAGTCAGCTCTTCTCACCTGGTCAATCAGAGTCGCAGGTGTAATTCCCCAAATGGCTCCAGGACCCCTTCCATGCTAGACTGGGACAGAACACGGTTTTCTTCTATGTTCAAACACAATGGAATGATTTGTAGTTGCCCAGAACAATAGGGCCCTTCCATTATAGTGTGCATGCATTTGTCTACTGTATTGTCAGTGTCTTCTGTGTTGCACTAATAATGTGTATTGTATAGCTTCAGCACTGTAAGGGTGCTTTCAGACGACCGTATATCGGCTGGGTTTTCACGCCCAGTCGTTATACGGCGTCTCTCTCTGCAGGGGGAGGAGGCTGGAAGAGTCGGGAGCAGTGCTCTGAGCTCCCGCCCCCTCTCTGCCTCCTCTCCACCCCCTCTCCGCCCCTCTGCACTATTTGCAATGAGAGGAGGCGGGGTGTGGGCGGGGCTATGTTTCTGGACTTAGCTCCGCCCCATCCTGCCTCTCCTCATTGAAAATAGTGCAAGGGGGTGGAGAGGAGGCAGAGAGGGGGTGGGAGCTCAGAGCACTGCTCCCGGCTATTCCAGCCTCCTCCCCCTGCAGAGAGAGATGCCGTATATCGGCTGGGCGTGAATACCCAGTCGATATACGGTCGTCTGAATGCACCCTAAGAGTGGGTTCACACTGTCGAGGGAATCTACGATTTCCCAGCGCTGCAAGGCTGCAAGAAATCGCAAAATTATGAAGCCAATGGCTTCAAATGGCTCCATGCATATGTGCGATGTGTTAACACTTGCAATGCAGCGTTAAAATAAAATCGCGGCATCTCCATTCTTTTTGCGATCTCGCCCATTCATTTCAATGGAGACCGGCGACAGCAGCGCCAGCCTCATTAAAATGAATGGGAGATGCTAGCGGTCCTTTGACACTGCTGTGACAGGCGAGGATTTTCATGGGTAGGGGGGGAGGGTTCACATATAACCCCCCCCCTCCCGAAAATAATACATGACTGTTGAAAAAAAACACCAAAAAACTAATACATCACCTGGGAAGCGCCATCATTTCTGGAGCGTCTTCTTGCAGTTGCCGACACTCTTCTTCTCCTTGTCTTCCGGCGAGGAATTTAAAAATCCACACCCCCTGAAAGCGCTGCCTCTGATTGGCTGAGCCCTGTGACTAAGCAGAGTCAGTGCACAGCTGTCATTCATTGACAGAGGACACTGAGCATCTCCCATTGATTTCAATGGGGCTGGCGCTGGCCCCATTGAAATACATGGGAAAAGATTACTATCTCCTGGCGCGGCTGTCACAGCCACAGCAGGAGGTTCCTTCAGCCCTGCTGGGATGAGAGGCTGTTTCCCTGTGGAAACGCCTCGCATCCAGGGCTTCTAGAAGAATTGCGAGAGCGATATCAGGGCGTCAATCATATCCTGTTATCACTCTCACTAGTGTGCAGGAGCCCTAAGAGTTAACTGTCTGGTATGTGAGCTGACTGTCTGGAAAATGTATCTGTTTGTTTGTCATGTGAACTCGTGATATATATGTGGAAGCAAGGTGCATGAATGGGAGTGAAGAGTTGAGTTCTGTTGAGTTCTATTCTGTTCTGGATCTGGATCTGCAAGAGGACCACATAGGCACCTTCAACCTGTGTGGCCCATAATGGAAGAGGCTAAAAGGAATCTACAGCCTGCTCTGGGCTTGCTGCACCCAGGAGATGTGAAAGTACTCATTTAATGCTAAGAGAGCGAGAGAATGAGGAGTTGCCATGCAGCATGCCTTTTCATAAATGTGAGTGTTGACCAGTAGAGAGTTAGAGAAGAGAATAGTGTCACTGGGATCAGGACCTACAGATAGCAGGACTGTGGTTTCTCCTGACCTCCCGTGATTCCTCCCTGTCACACCATCTTGAGTTTTTGCACTGTTCTGCTGCTGGGGTGTATTGATGGATTGTAACTAGAGATGAGCGAGTATACTCGGTAAGGCACATTACTCGAGCGAATAGTGCCTTAGCTGAGTATCTCCCCGCTCGTCTCTAAAGATTCGGGGGCCGGCGGGGGTGACAGGTGAGTTGCGGCGGGGAGCGAGGGAGAGAGAGATCTCCCCTTCGTTCCTCCCCGCTCTCCCTCGCGCCGGCCCCCGAATCTTTAGAGACGAGCGAGGAGATACTCCGCTAAGGCACTACTCGCTCAAGTAATGTGCCTTAGCGAGTATACTCGCTCATCTTCAATTGTAACCAAGTTGTTTTCAAGTAAACGAATTTTACCGACCGTTCTCGGTTTGGCTCAGAAAGTTAAAAGGGTTGTCCCGCGAAACAAAGTTGGGGTATACACTTCTGTATGGCCATATTAATGCACTTTGTAATGTACATTGTGCATTAATTATAAGCCATACAGAAGTTATTCACTTACCTGTTCCGTTGCTAGCGTCCCCGTCTCCATGGTGCCGTCTAATTTTCAGCGTCTAATCGCCCGATTAGACGCGCTTGCGCAGTCCGGTCTTCTCCCTTCTGAATGGGGCCGCTCGTGCTGGAGAGCAGCTCCTCGTAGCTCCGCCCCGTCACGTGTGCCGATTCCAGCCAATCAGGAGGCTGGAATCGGCAATGGACCGCACAGAAGACCTGCGGTCCACCGAGGGTGAAGATCCCGGCGGCCATCTTCACAAGGTAAGTAAGAAGTCACCGGAGCGCGGGGATTCGGGTAAGTACTATCCGTTTCTTTTTTTAAACGTCTGCATCGGGTTTGTCTCGCGCCGAACGGGGGGGCTATTGAAAAAAAACAAAAAACGTTTCGGCGCGGGACAACCCCTTTAACTCCCTGTGTGTGGACTCTTTATTACCAACAACTGGATTCACTGCAGACGATGGAACAATGGAGTCACGCGTGACACAAAGGAATAAGGTA
The DNA here is from genome assembly GCF_035609145.1 of Eleutherodactylus coqui. NCBI lineage: Eukaryota > Metazoa > Chordata > Amphibia > Anura > Eleutherodactylidae > Eleutherodactylus > Eleutherodactylus coqui. The sequence goes on from NC_089846.1 coordinate 99,188,394, forward strand.
ATCCATCATTGGGTTCCCCTGTTTAATGGTCTGCCCGCAGCTTGGACATATCACTGGTTACCCTCCAGGTGGGAGGCGGTAGAGCCACCGTGACAGGACCCAAGGGCCCAAACTCTACCCCGCTGTCTCCTAGGCTGGGGCTCGCTCCTCGGACGCTGCAGATTTATTAGGACTAGTAACTGTAACCAGTACTGTAACTGTATATCCTGTGGCATTAAGGGGTTACGAGGTGTATGCTACTTACTACATGTGTCTTGGGCTGCTCCTGTGCCAGAAGGGGAAATCTTTACCAGCTATGAGGCAGTTCTCTGGTGTAAATTATACTAATGTAGTGGGTGCCGACTTTTCTAAAAGTGTGGAGTGGTGTGCCCAAAAAAGCCCAAAAGTTACAAATCTTAGTGCAGGCTATATTTGTGAAAAAAACACTTGCTATTTATCTTTATTCACCACTTGTCCGAGTTAGGCCTCCTGCACATGTGCGAGTTGGACCCCGCATGCGAGATTCTTGCAACGGAGCTCAACGCAGTGCCCGGCCAGTGACCCCTCCGTACCTGTCCGGCATCTTCTGCATGCGCAGTAGGCGCTGGCTCTCTGCAATGACGCGTATCCCACGATACTTCTGCAGTGTTCATTGCAGAAGTGCCGCGAGACGGATGGCTTCCATTGACTTCAATGGTAGTCGGCCGTGCGTATCTTGCAGAAAATCGCAGCACGTTGCAATTTCTCACCTGTGAGCAGAAAATCGCAATCGATTTCCGCTTGTGGGCAGGAAAACGCATTTTGCCATTGCATGCTATGGGCTGGATTTGCTAGATGGAGTGCCTCCATAAATAGCATCAGATAGAGTACCCTCCATAAATAGCATCAGATAGAGTACCCCCCATAAATAGTGTCAGAATCCTCCTATAATGTAAACTGTCAGCCAGCATATCCAGTGTCCGGCAAAGAATGACCTGCGAAAGAGCAACCCCATAACCAGTGCCTGACAGTGACCCAGTAAAGAGTTCGAGCCCAACAGCAACCTGTTCACAATATCAGAATGCTGCACAGTGCCAGCCACGGAGTGCCCACATTAACAGTGCCATATAACAGACCTGGAGGCAGGTTCACATGGATGGTATAGTGATAGAATATCTCATCATTGTCTGATTAGGGAGGGGTCTGCTGTTGGGACCCCCTACAATCCCCACACCGTGCTGTAAAGGAAGTGCAGCTGCATTCACCAGTATTATTGTGAGGAAAGAGCTAAAGGGGCAGTTGGGCCGTTACCCGGGGGAGGTGGAAGACATCCATGGATATCACATAGTATTAGACATCACATAACATTCCATCAATGACATTATGTGTAGGGTAGGATTATCCCTTTAAATGCAGTTTATTAAGCAGACACCAGAGGGAGGCACTGAGCCAACATAGTTACTCCATACTCTACATGGCTGTGCCATCTATAGACATCAATGTCCTCCTCGTCTGCATTCTTGCCCAGTCCAGCGGTGGCACATGTAGACGATAGTGAGCCTCATCCATATGTAAAGGGATCATTAAAGAGGACTACCCTAAGGGGGTTTCTTAATGGCCATTTTTTGTTTTTACATTTTTTTTCCTCTCCATTTTCAAAAAATATATAACTTATTCATTTGTCCATCAACATAGCCACCGGGGGGCGTGTTTTTTGTAGTTGTATTTTTCAATGGTATCATTTAATGTAGCATATAATGTACTGACGAACCTTTAAAAATTACTACATGGGCTGAAATGGACAATAAACCCTTAGGGCTCTTACCACATTGTGTTTTCATTAACGCTGCAATATCGCTGCGTTTTTTTAACGCGATTGTCAATGGGTCTTTCAAATGTTAAAAACGCATCACAAGTTTGTGCGATTTTTGTGCGATGCGTTTTTAACATTAGAAAGTCCCATTGACAATTGTGTTAAAATATTGCAGCGGTAAGAGCCCCCAATTTTGCCACGTTTTGGGGGGTCTTGTTTTTACAGTAAACACCTTGCAGCAGAAATGACATGCTAACTTTATTCTGTCAGTATAATTACAACAATACCAAATGTATTTAGTTTTTTGTTGTACTACTTTTAAAAAATAAAATCTATATTTTTTAAAAAGGAATTGCTTGGTTTTTGAGATCCCTTAAAGGGGTTGTCCCACCGTGCAAAATGGCTCTATATACTTTTGTATGGCTATTACAAAGCACTTTGTAATATCATGTGTGCTTTGTAATTATGCCATACAGAAGATATATACTTACCTGATTCGATGCCCCCCCCCCTATATTTACCTGTCCGTTGCCTTGACTCCGACAATTCCAGTGGTCGCTCTTCTCCTCACAGTCGCGCAGGCGCAGTAGCTGGTCCTGGCTGGTCAGGTCCCTGTGAACGCGCCTGATGCAGGCGCATGCGCAGTCTGTAGCTGGTCCTGCTCTATGGCAACAGCTTCCCCTGGCTCCGGCAGAAGAGGAGTACCTTCCCCTGGCTCCGGCAGAAGAGGACCGTCCTTCTAGGTAAGTCACTGAGGGGGGAGGGGGCGGTCCGGGAGTCGGGCGGCCTGTCACTTAGGGGGGGGGGGCGGTCCAGGAGTCGGGCGGCCTGTCACTTTTTTGGGGGCGGGGCAGTGCGGGAGTTGGGCGGCCTGTCACATTGCGGGGGTGGAGGGGGGCTGTGCGGGAGTCGGGCGACTTGTCACTGTGCTGGGGGTTGGGGGGCGGTGCGGGAGTCCGGCGGCCTGTCACTTTGCGGGGGTGGGGAGGCAGTGCGGGAGTCCGGCGGCCTGTCACTTTGCGGGGGTGGGGAGGCAGTGCGGGAGTCCGGCGGCCTGTCACTTTACGGGGGTGGGGGGGCGGTGCGAGAGTCGGGCGGCCTGTCACTTTTTTTGGGGGGGGGCAGCGGTGTGGGAGTTGGGCGACCTGTCACTTTGCTGGGGGGGGGGGGGCGTTGCGGGAGTCTGACGGCCTGTCACTTTGCCGGGGTGGGGGGACGTTGCAAGAGTCGGGCGGCCTGTCACTTTTTTGGGGGGGGCAGCGGTGTGGGAGTTGGGTGACTTGTCACTTTGCGGGGGGTTGCGGTGCGGGAGTCGGGTGGCCTGTGACCTTGCGGAGGGGTGGGGGGCGGTGCGGGAGTCGGGCGGCCTGTGACTTTGCGGGATGGGTGTGCCGTCACATAGACTTCTGGCGGAGGTGGGGGTGCGGTCACATAGACTTCTGGCCGAGGTGGATGTGCGGCAAATAGACTTCTTGCGGGGTGGGTGTGCGGTCACATAGACTTATTGTGGGGTGGGTGTGCGGTCACATAGACTTCTTGCGGGGTGCAAATGCGGTCACATAGACTTCTGGCGGAGGTGGGTGTGCGGACACATAGAATTCTAGTGGGGTGAGTGTGCAGTCACATAGACTTCTTGCGGGGTGGGTATACAGTCACATAGACTTCTTGCGGGGTGCGTGTGCGGTCACATAGAATTCTTGCGGGGTGCGTGTGCGGTCACATAGACTTCTTGTGGGGTGCGTGTGTTCTGGATTATGATTTTCTCCAGCAGGCTTTGGGGTATTTTGCCGCTTCCGAATTGTTTCGTGTGCACACATCATCGAACCAGATCAGACACAAATGCTGGTCTAAAACTGGGAGAGTCTCTACAATGTATAGAGGCTCAAGCCTTTTATTATAACACATGACAACCACCCTTCAATGGGCGTGCAACAGATTACATCAGTAACATATAAGATTCTCATTTGTCGGATCATATAGAATCTCCCGCCTCTCTGCCCACCCTCCCTCACGTCCGCCATAGTATGGACTTTGTCTTCTTTAGCATGCAGACAGCCTTAAGGAATTCTGTGTAGTTGACAAATCATTGTTTAACTAGCTTGTGTGAGGAGTGGAAGGGGGCCTAGGTAAACACTCAGTATTGAACACAGGATATACACAACACTATGACCCTTAACTCTTAGAGGCTTTTTGTGTAATTCCTATGTACTTAGCTAACATTAACATCATACATCCATTGTCTAGCAAATACCATGATTAGATTGTGTGTGTGTCCTTTAAACTCCTCAGAGCTAAAAGTCATTACAACAGCAAAATACATTTACGTTATACAAATCGATAGACATTTTATACAAAATAATCATCATGTCTATCACACGTGTGCGGTCACATAGACTTCTTGCGGGGTGCGTGTGCGGTCACATAGACTTCTGGCGGAGGTACGTGTGCGGTCACATAGACTTCTGGCGGAGGTGGGTGTGCCGGCACATAGACTTCTTGCGGGGTGGGTGTGCGGTCACATAGACTTCTTGCAGGGCGGGTGTACGGTCACATAGACTTCTTGCGGGGTGCGTGTGCGGTCACATAGACTTCCGGCGGAGGTGGGTGTGCGGTCACATAGACTTCTGGCGGAGGTGGGTGTGCGGTCACATAGACTTCTTGTGGGGTGGATGTGCTGTCACATAGACTTCTTGCGGAGGTGGGTGTGCGGTCACATGGACTTCTGGTGGAGGTGGGTGTGCGGTCACATAGACTTCTTGTGGGGTGGATGTGCTGTCACATGGACTTTTTGTGGGGTGGATGTGCTGTCACATAGACTTCTGGCGGAGGTGGGTGTGCGGTCACATAGACTTCTGGCGGAGGTGGATGCAAGAGTGCACTTTGGGGGGGACTGGGGGAGGGCATTGTGGGGGGGGGGGGACAGGGGGAGGGCATTGTGGTGGGTGACACTGGAGGGGGGAACTGTGGTGGGGGCATTGTGGGAGGTGCACTGTGGAGGGGCATGTGTGTGGTGGGGGCACTGAGGGGGTGTACTGTGGAGGGCACTGTGGGGAGGTCATTGTGGGCGTGCACTGTGTGTGGGCACTTTGGGGGTGCATTGTGTGTGGATACTGAAGGGGGGACTGTGGAGGGGGCGCACTGGAGGGGGGGACAGTGGGGGGGCAGAGTGGAGGGGGCACTGTGAGGGGGGGCATGTGTGTGGGCGCTGGAGGGGGCACTGTGTGTGGGCACTGTGAGGGGGGGGCATGTGTGTGTGTGCCATGCTTAGTGCTACTTTCACTTTCAATAAGCAGAGGATCGCGATCCTCTGCTTATTAAAAGTCCTGCTACAGATCAGGATCTCTTGCTACTGCTCTGACAGCTGTAGCAGGAGATTCCTTCATCTCCCCAGCATGTCCCCTCGTCACTGGACACTAGGACACTGTTGTCTCAGTGTTCAGTGATGAGGGGACATGACAGGGAGATGAAGGAATCTCCTGCTAACAGCTGTCAGAGCAGTAGCAAGAGATCGCACTGCCCTCTCATTGCTTTGAATGGAGCCGGCCGGCTGCCGGCTCCATTCAAAGCAGTGAAGCGTGCGTCTCCATGACGCCGGTCCTCCAGTCATGTGACCGGCATCATCGGGAATGCGCACGCTGAGGAGAGGCAGCAGTGCATGATGGGAACTACCCAGCGGCGCCATCTTTAAAAAGTTCAGGCAAGCTTTTTATAAGGGGAAGAAAAGGAATAAAAAGGTGAGGAAAATATCGTTTTTTATGGGAAAGGCTGTTGTGTGTGATGCTTCTCCTCTACAGGGCATTCATGGGGAAAAAAAAATAGTTTGGGGGGTGGGACAACCCCTTTAAGGCTCCTTCACGCACTCGCCATCCGTGTGGAAACCCGTGGATGTCAGGTGTTCTCACATGGAAACAGTCTCGCATCAGTGCGGGGATGAAGGAGTGCGCGGAGTTCTCCCATTGAAAGCGATGGGGGTTATTGCAAAAAAATAGGATTTCCTGCTATTTTGTTTCCTGCATAGCATCACAATGCAGCGCCATGCAGGAAAACATTGAAATGTGAAAGAACTCATTCAAAAGAATGGGTTTCACAAATCTTGTACGATTTTCACGCCAGTGTGAAGCCACCCTTACCTAGTCATCCCCGCGTTCACCCAGCAACTAGTACTATGTTCCCACACTTTCCGCCAGTGAGATTGGCGAACAGTTCGAAAATCTGCCTCTTTTCAGACCACTCTCCCATAGACTGCTAAGGTGTTTGCTGCATGTTTATGTAAGCTGTTTATGGGTACAAATCGCACCGCCATTGCCTGCTTATCCTGTCCCCCATTTCTGATGTTTCCCCACCTCACTATTTTCAAAGATGGTCGCCGCATCCCTGCTGCCATGCAGCTTGACACTACATTTATCACAATTCCTGTGAATCGGGCTGGTGGTAATGAGATGGTGCAGCGGTGACAGACGGAGGCAGAGGCGGCACATCCTTACAAAAATATGCTTTTACTGAGCATAACTTGATTAAACATGGTTTCTCTCCATCGGAGGGCTTTACTACCTTAACGTTACGTGATAAACTTGTGGCATAAACGCTCTTAAAGTGACAGTACTCTACATATGTTCTGGGACGCATAATACACTCGTCATCAAACAGCGTTCCTCGCCGACTTGTACATGTCCCACGACTTGTCCCTCGCCGACTCTTATAATCTCTCGGCAGCAGCGAGGCACACGACTACGCAACTATCAGCCTCTTCTGATCTGCGGCGTTACTGCTACATGCATCATCATACTTTATGGCCGTAGGCCCCCGAGCTCAGAAGCCCTGTAGGGAGTAGCGTCCTTACTCACATGAAACTACGCATGACATATGTAGTGGCCCAGAACAATGGGCCCCTCCATAACTGTATGCATGCATTTGTCTATGTATAGTCAGTGTCTTCTGTGTTGCATGAATGATGTGTATTGCAAAGCTGCAGCACTAAGAGGGTTAACTGTCTGGTATGTGAGCTGACTGTCTGGAAAATGTATATGTTTGTCATGTGACCTGGTAATATATATGTGGATGCAAGGTGCATGAGTGGAGTTCCATTCTGGGCTTGCAAGAGAGAGGTGTTCTGTTCTGGAGAGTGCAGGAGGAACACCTAGGCACCTTCATCCTGTGTGGCCCAGAATGGAAGAGGCTGAAAGGAATCTACAGCCTACCCTGGGCCTGCCGTACCCAGGAGATGTGAAAGTACCCCTTCTATGCTATAAAAGTGAGAGAATGAGGAATCACCATGCAGCGTATCTTTTTCCTCAAATGTGAGTGTTGACCGGTAGAGAGTGTAAGAGAAGAGAATAGTATCACTGGGATCAGGACCCACAGATAACAAGGACTGTGGTTTCTCCTGTTCACCCGTGAATCTGCCGAGACCAGGACCCACAGATAACAAGGACTGTGGTTTCTCCTGTTCACCCGAGAATCCTCGCTGTCACACTACTTTGAAATTGGTACTGTGTTTTCCTGCTGGCATGTATTTTTCAAGTTGTTTCAAGTAAACGAGTCTCACTGACTGTTTCTGGTTTGACTCAGAAAGTTAAAGGGGTTGTCCCGCAGAAGCAAGTGCAGTTATGCACTTCTGTATGGCCATATTAATGCACTTTGTAATATACATCGTGCATTAAATATTGGCCATACAGAAGTTATATACTTACCCCCTCCCGCCCGTTGCTGGCGTCCCCGTCTCCATGGCGACGACCAAACTTCTCCTCTGGTCGCCGCAACAGTCGCACTTGCGCAGAGAGGAATCCTCTTCTGGCTGGTCCGGGCTCACTAGCTGCGTCCTGGCTCCTCCCCCTTCTCAGCGTCATCACGTAGCTCCGCCCCATCACATGGTGCCGATCAGCCAATGAGGTGGCTGAAATTGGCAGTGGAGCGCAGACAGCAGAAGAACATCCACGGTGCACCATGGGAGAAGACCTGCAGTGCACCGTGGGAGAAGACCAGCGGCAGCCATCTTGGAAAGAAGATTTTTTAAAGTTGCTGAACGGGGATTCAGGTAAGGGAATTTTTTGTTTTAGAACACCTGGCAGCAGTATTCCTTTACTGGTACTGGGGACTGGGAAAAAAAAAAATTTTCTCTTTAGGCGCGGGACAACCCCTTTAACTCCCTGTGTGTGAACTCTTTATTACCAACAACTGGATTCACCGCATAGGATGGAACGGTGACATCACACGTGGCATAAAGGAATAAGGTAATCCATCATTGGGTTTGTGATAGACATGATGATTAGTCAGTGTAAAATGTCTATTGATTTGTACTAAACTAGATGTATTTCGCAGCTGTAGTGACTTTAACTCTTTAAGAGGCTAATGACTGCATAATTTCATTATTGTAGTTGCTGGACAATGGCATGGTGAAAAGATGTGTGTGTGGTATAATGTTAGCCTAGTACATAAGTTGCACAAGCAGCCTCTAAGAGTTAAAGGTCATAGTATTACATGTATACCTGTATTCAATACTGAGTGTTTTCCTAGCCCTTTCCCACCCCCCACACAGACACTACTTAAACAATGACTTGTCACGTACACAGAAATTCCTTCAGCTAGACTGCATGCTAAAGAGGACAAAGTCCAAACTACACTGGACTTGAGGAAGGGTGGGCAGGGAGGTGGAGGATTCTATATAACCTAGTGAATAAGAATATATATATGTTACTGATGTAATCTGTTAAACGCCCATAAAGGGCAGGTATTATGTTTTCAATAAAAGGGGCTGTCTGGACGTCTCTACCCAGAGAGCCATTTTGGACATGAGACTGATACCTTACGTCTGATCTGGTCGATGATGTGTGCACACTATACGATTTGAAAGCTACAGAATACCCCGAAACCTGCTGGAGGAAAATATGATCCAGTTCAATTTGGTGTCCCTGTGGTGGGCCGAGTAGAGATTTTTGATTTCTTTTATTCTGGAAAAATACAGAGATCGGCAGATAACACGTAGAACTCAGGGTCCCGAAAATCTACAGAACACGGTAAGATTGCTTTATGTAAATCTACCGATGTGAGCTGATTTCAAACTGTCAATTTGCCTATGTCTAATCCAGAGTGATAAATCAATGAAAGGCAGGTAATATAGTCCTTTCTGCTCGGAAAAAAAACACCGTTTTAACCTGCCTAAGGGGTATTCTGTATGCTGGGTATGATATGTCTGAGACGGTTAAAGATTGTGTATACAAGACCAAGAGATAAATTCTGTGAGGGTTAATGTGTCAGAAGGGCGGACTTGGCTGTTTAAGTCTGAGGGAGCGCGCCAGAGACACTTACTCCTAGGTAACTAGTGTGAGGTTAGGAAAATTTATGATATGCATATGCACATGTATGATTGAGCGTGTTATGTTCTCATATGTGGAAAGGTATATACGTGGGAATTATAGCCGTGGTGTGACGGCTGAGGTCTCCGGATATTGTTGAGGTCTTGGTCATTGAAATTAATCGTCAGTCTTTGTGTGTTTCAGACGTTTAGTTTAAAGAATGTGCAGTGTTTATTATTGGGGGAGGGTTACTGATAAGAGAGTGGGCTGAAGTTAAAGGGGTTGTCCCGCGCCGAAACGTTTTTTTTTTTTTTTCAACCCCCCCCCCCCCCATTCGGCGCGAGACAACCCCGATGCAGGGACCTAAAGAAAAATCCGCACAGCGCTTACCTGAATCCCCGCGCTCCGGTGACTTCTTACTTACCGGCTGAAGATGGCCGCCGGGATCTTCTCCCTCGGTGGACCGCAGGGCTTCTGTGCGATCCATTGCCGATTCCAGCCTCCTGATTGGCTGGAATCGGCACATGACGGGGCGGAGCTACACGGAGCCGGCATCCTGCACGAGCGGCCCCATTGAGAAAAGAAGAAGACCCGGACTGCGCAAGCGCGTCTAATTTGGCCATTAGACGCCGAAAATTAGGCGGGCTCCATGGAAACGAGGACGCTAGCAACGGAGCAGGTAAGTGAAAAACTTCTTATAACTTCTGTATGGCTCATAATTAATGCACAATGTACATTACAAAGTGCATTAATATGGCCATACAGAAGTGTGTAGACCCACTTGCTGCCGCGGGACAACCCCTTTAAGCCACTGAAAGCATTTCCCAGTTAACCCGTTTGTTCCCTTTGTCTTGTGTTTTGTAATGTTAATGTGCATTGTGATTTAAGAGGGATATAAGAAGAGGTGGAATTTGGTAAAGGAGTTTTATTGTGTTCAGAAATTTCAAATAGGATAGAATAAGCAGGCAGAATAGAATACGGGATCAGTGCAGGATGTTTTGGAATATGCAAAACATGTAGAAATGATCCGAAAAGGATCAGGAAAAGTTGCAGAAAGAAATGTCGGGTTATGGACAGGTAAGCAGAAAGAAAGGTGTTTTTAGATTGCTGGGAGGAGGTATAATGTAGGAAAGAGATCCAAGATGAGAAAGTGTAGTGGGGGATGTGTATTGCCTGTATCATGAACACTGTAATGCCTTTGTGTTGACTACAGCCCCTCCCTATAATGGCGGCCGCACTTGCAATGTTTAAAACCCCACATAGTGTGCCTCTGCAGCAAGCGTGGTGAGCTCTGCCCCACCCTGAAATTACTTCCCCCCATGTGCTCACTTTCAGGGTGTGTGATGTTACTTCTGGCCACTCCAATCCGGGATAGGACTAAGCCCCGCCCCTTCCTCCTCCAGCGGCCATCTTGCCTCACCTGGGAGATTTGTAGCCCCGCCCCTTTCTGCCTCTGGTGGCCATTTTGCTGCACTTGGGAGGCCTACATTCCCCAATGCCACTGTATCCAGTGCTAACCTCATGATTGTCTGAAGTAAGGTTTTGTTTGACCAGACTTTGTTACACTCCAAGATGTGGCCACTTTGGATGTGTGATAAGTTCAGGGAAACAAACCTTTGTGAAGATGCAGCTTGGGACATAGTAGATGACTAAGCTGGTTTATAGTGTATGGAAGATTGGAGTTGATGCATGGGGGACAGAGGCCAGGGATCCATGACAGGGGATGCCCTCTCATGGTGTGTTCCCAGGGGCTCTGTTTTCCACTGCCTGCTTCTCCAATGGATGTTCAGACAGATGATGTTACGGAAGGCTCCTACAGATGGAATAATTTCCCTATAGTCACCCAGCAAACTTTTTCATGCAATTTGATGAAGTAATTTTACTTTTTATGTGAGAAAGAGGGACTGAATTGCCCAGAGTAGGATGTTAATTCATCCGTATTCTTTAGTTTTTTCCTTAAGTCTTTTGTATATTCTAGTGTCAGTCTACACTGAAGCTATAATTATATTCCGACAGGAGAGTGAAAGTTAAACGCTGGACGTTCCCTGAAATACTATTACACTGGGTGACGTAAATTTTACTTGTGTTGCGCCCCCTTGTGTTAAAAAATTCTAACTGCGACCTGAAAAAAAAAAAAATCTAAAGGATATTTTCGCTCAGACTTCGCTGCATACAATGCCACCTTGACCTACAAAGTGCTTGTTTTTGTGCCTCTTGCTTTCCTTTTTCTTTTTTTTTTTAAATCAGGTTTAATGGATTTTTTGATATTAATTATAATACAAACAAGTGAAATAGTCACGTATACTAAATTATAGTATCAGAAAAACTAAGTATATACTTTGCATTTTCTTTTGCATAAATACAAACTTTTAAATTCCAGGGCTGGATACTCAGAGTCCCTCCCCCTCCCCCAGGTCCGAACTTCCAGGGGAACCACAAACAAGGAGGCCCAAAAGGGGGGTGGGGCAGAGCCCAGTCCTAGAGCATACAAAATCTAGATAAACTTTGACAGATAGGGTAAGAACGGTATATGAGTATTAGGGGGGAAAGGGTGGGAGGATAATAGGAGGTAGGGAAAGGTGAGGACGGGGGGATAGGGAGGCTTGCGGGGTTGCGGAGGCTAAGCTGTAAATCCCCAAGATGCCAGCGCAGAGCAGTCGCTCTCTCTCTTACCACATGTCCAGGCGTTCTGCTACCCCAGTGCAACCTCACTCTTGAGTCCAGCGTCCGGGGTCCGATATGTTCCCCATGTCATGAGAAGATGTTAGTAACGGCATTTTAGCTTTCCACTCCCGGGGCTGGACCCCCTTTCCAGTCAGTCGACCCAAGGAGGTATGAGATTACTATTTGCCCTTTCTCAGCTCCTTCCAAGGGTACCATGTGAGGATGAAATCCTCCTGTGTGTTCCTAGACCAGCTTGTTAGTTCCTCTAAGTTGCAGATTGAGTCCACCTTCTCCCTCCATTGGTTTAAGGTGGGAGGGGATTGTTTGAGCTAGTGAAGTGGGATCAAGGCTTTTGCGGCATCCAACAGGTGAGCTATCAGTTTGTGTTTGTGTGGGTGGAAATTCGTGGAGGGTCTCCACAGGAAAATCATGTCCGGAGTGATTTTTAGATTTGGGGATAAGGCTCTCAGGTCGCTTTCCACTTCTTCCCAGAAGGGCACTATTTTTGGGCATTCCCACCAGATGTGGAGGTAGGATCCTACTTCGTTGTTGCATCTCCAACATTTATTGTGGGGCGCTAATTTGTAGTCATTTAACCATTGGGGAGTTTTGTACCACCGTACTAAAAGTTTATAGTGGCTTTCCTGCATTAGGACACAAGGGGATATTCCGTAAGCTGTTGTCAGTATGAGTTTAACTTCCGCTGCTGAAAGGGAAATCTTTAGTTCTTTTTCCCAGGAGCTTATGAAGCTGGGTTTGGAAGTTCGGGGTGGGGCTATGTAGTTCTTGCGAATATTGGAAATTTTTTTTTGTTTTGAACTACTCTCTTCCATTATTTTTTCAAAGGTAGTTTTTGGTCTAGTTGACCTGAATTTAGCTAGGAACTCGCTTATCACTTTTTTGGTGTGTGAAGCCTGGAGAAAGGAGAGTTTGATGTTGGGGGCTAGCGATGTCATAATGTCCTCTATAGGTTTGTGGGCCAGTAGCTGAATGTCATTAATTTTGGTTCCTTTAAATTGCTTCCATATGCTTGTTGAGCCAGGGTCTGGCTTTTTTCCGAGAAGTCTGCCCAGGCTTCGGATTGGTGTTAGGGCAGAGGGGTCTGGTGCTAGTTCTCCTTTGAATTTGTCCCATGTTTCGCACGGTCCCCTTATGAGTGGGTCAAAATTCTTTGCTCTGTACTGGGATTTCTTGGGAAACCACAAGTCCTCTATCAGGGACTCCCCTATGAGGCTAACGCTAATTCTTGTAGCAATGCGTCTCTAGAAGGGTGTGTTAGTTCCAACCAATAATTAATTTGGACGGAGTGAAAATAGTCTTGGAAGTTCGGTAAGTCTATGCCTCCTTCCGTTCTCCTCTTAGTCAACAGGTTGTATGCTAGTCTGGGTCTTTTTTGTTTCCAGACGAAACTAGTGCAGATAGAATGCAAAATTTTGAAGAACGCGGTTGGAAGGTATATTGGGATCATGCGCATTTTATATAGCGCCACTGGTAAAATGTACGCTTTTAGAATATTTTTTCTCCCAAACCACGAGAGGGAAGGAAGGTCATAGGCTCTCAATAAACTTTTTAGTTGGCCAACTAGAGGTCGGAAGTTTTGGGAGTAAAGGTCTTCTGTTTTCTTGGTCCATTTGACTCCCAGATAGTCCACTTCTGATTCAGACCACGTGAAGGGTGAGCTGGATCTCAGTGGGGGACACTGTGCTTCCGGGATTTAAATATTTAGGATTGTGGATTTGGCAAAGTTCACTTTGAAGTTTGACAGGGATCCGAAATCACGTAGTAGTGAGGCTAGTCTGGGTATGCTCCTCTCTGGTTTGGTAACTACGAACATCACATCGTCCGCGAACGCGGCCGCCGATAATGCGCTCGAGTTTATTCGCAAACCTTCTATAATCGGGTCTTGTCTTACCCACTGCAAAAGAGGTTCCATCGTGAGGATAAAGAGCGATGGGGAGAGAGGGCATCCCTGGCGTGTCCCGTTACGGATCTCGAATGTGGGGGATAGTGTTTTGTTGATTTTTAATCTGGCGTGGGGTGCTGCGTATAGGGAGAGAATGGCCGAGATAAATGTTGGGGGGAATTTAAGGCGGAGTAATACTCTTTCCATAAAGACCCAGCTCACCCTATCAAAGGCCTTCTCGGCATCTGTGCTGACAAAGGCCATTGCTATTTTCCAGCTGCGGGCAAATTTAGTGGCGTGAAGCAGTCTTAGGCAGTTTTCTTTGCCCTCTCTGCCCTTCACGAAGCCAGTTTGTTCCGGGTTTATCAGGTCTGGGATGAACTTCCCTATTCTTCTGGCGAGTAGTTTGGCCCAGATTTTTACATCTAGATTAATAAGCGAAATTGGCCTGAAACTACTGCACTGTTCGGGGTCCTTGCCCTCTTTATAAATGAGGGTGATGTGCGCCTCTTGCGCCTGTCTGGCTAGGTGGGCTCCGTTAAGTAGGGCGTTAAAGGTCTCGGTTAGTCGGGGTAAAAGCTGTGGTTTGAAGGTTTTGTAATAATTTAGAGAGAGACTGTCAGGTCCTGGACTTTTCCCTTGCGGAATAGAATCTATGACTTCTTCAACTTCCCTGCTCGTGATTGGGGACAGGAGCGTGTTCGCGTCTGTCTCATTGAGACCTTGTAGTTCTAGGGACCTCAAAAATGTGTCTATCCTCTCTGGGGTGTTTTGACTAGAGGAGAAGGGCTCCGAATCTTCCAAGTTGTACAACTGATAATGGAATTGGTTAAATTCTTTTGCTATATCAGTTGTAGTAGACACTTTGGTTCCTTCTCGTGTTTTTATTGAGAGGATTGCGTTTCTAGTTTTGGTTTTCTTCAACATTGCTGTTGTTAATTTGCTTCCTCGGTTCCCATGGGCATAAAAAGCCTGCTTAAGGTACATGTGTTTTTATTAAATTTTTCTGAGGCGGGAGCGGAGCTGATATCTCAAGGAGGCTAGCTCTTCGAGATTGTTTTTGGACTGGGAGAGTTTTGTAGCGCAATCTAGTTTTGAGATCTGTATTAACAGGTTATCAATTTCTCTTTGTTTTTGTCGCTTAACCCTTGTGCCCAGAGCTATGAGTAAGCCTCTAACGTAGGCCTTGTGGGCCTCCCACACCATAGGGACCTCGACGCTGCCTTCCATGTTTTTAAAATATTCTTCTAGCGAGTCTCCTAATTTAGTTTTTTCCTCTATAGGCACCAAAAGCGAATCGTTCAATCGCCATCTCCACTCTCCTGGATTCACCTGCTGTATGCGTATATCTGTATAGACAGGGGCATGGTCAGAGACCGTGGCCGAGCCCATGTTGGCTTTTTTCAGGTGGGGTACCAGGCTAGTGGAGGCAAAAAGATAGTCTAGTCTCTGATAGGTGGAATATATTGATGAGAAGTGGGAGAAGTCTTTGACAGAGGGGTGGAGGTATCTCCAGGTGTCCAGGACTCCCAGGTCTTATAGGGAACGATGTAGCCTTTTGAGTTTTGATTGGGGGATCTGTGAGCACCCTGTTGAGGAGTCTAGGAGTGCATTTAAGGTGACATTAAGATCACCTCCTAGTATTATGTGCCCTTCTGCGAACTGTTTGAGGATCTCCAGCTGTTTGACCAGCCAGGGGACTTGTTCGTTATTAGGCGCGTATAGGTTTGCGACAGTTAGTTTGGTGTTTTCTATTGTGCCTTTAATGACTATGACCCTTCCCTCTCCATCTGTATATTTGGAATCTAGTTTAAAAGGGATTGTTTTGTGTAGGAGGATGGCTACGCCCTTGGATGCTGAGCTTGGGTGGTTATTGTGAAAATGTTGTTGGAAGCCTATCCCCGGGAGTGGGAAGTGCCTGTCCTTTTTAAAATGCATCTCCTGAAGTAGGAGTATTTTGGGTTTACTTTTTTAAAAGATGAGCTATGTTGTGTCTATTACCTGGAGAGTTCAGACCCCGGACGTTGAACGTCGCGAACCGCACTGGCGCCATGGTCCCGTAGAGTATTCGCGTAAAGGTTTCGCCTGTTAGTTGGACAAGAAAACAGAGAGAGTGAGAGCACTGATATGCAAGGTCCTGTCTTCGGTGTCTAGATGCAGGCGCGTATGGGTTATGAGCGGAGGGGGAGGTATGCAGCGCGGGTGTTCCGGTGGAGGGGATGGGGTGTTAGGGTATGATATATGCACTGGATGAGATCCCGAGAAATCCCGGGGGTCTCGGTATCGATATATAGTGGAAGTACAATGGAATCTTAGGCGATTCTTTATAGCTCTTCTGTAGCTATGGTGTGGGGTTTTTGTTATTGGATAACGGTCTCAAATAGGGCCTGCCCGGGGATAGGGCCGGCTCCATCGCAGCATTGAGAGTTAGCAGGAGGGGGAGGAGAGTGTTAGTAGGAAAGAATAAACAGTAAAATGTCTCCATAGTATGAGTCAACATTTGTCAAACCATAGTATAACCGAACTTCAGATTTCAGAATTAGTAGTCCTCTGTGATACGAAGGTCGTTTGGCTTAACTCCCGAGGGAACGACGATGTCCTCCTCCTCATGTATCATCGTGGAGTGGTCCATCTTTGCTTTTCTTTCTCTTGCCCCTCGGGGATTTAAAGTTCCCCGTGGGGAGGTCCGTTCCCGGGGTGACCAACATGGGAAAGGACAGGAGGTCCGGCAGAGGGAGCCAGTTGGGTACTTCAATTGGTTGTATTTCTAAGAGATGCCAGCTTCTCTGGAGGTCATCTGGCATGCGGATGTTAATTCTTCGGCCTCTAAGATTAATTCCCAGGCCAAAAGGGAACAGCCAAGAGTATTTTATGTCTCTTGCTCTCAATGCCTCGAGTAGAGGTCTCATCAATCGGCGTTTAGACAGTGTAGTCGGGGCAAGATCCTGGTAGATATGTATTGCTGCCCCCTCGTATAGCAAGTCCTTGGTGTTTCTCGTCGCTTCCAAAATTGCTTGCGCATCAGGGAAGGTCAGAAGCTTACAGATTGTATCTCTAGGAGGGTCTGTTCCAGATGGTGGGGGTCTCAGAGACCTATGGATCCGCTCAATTGAAATCTGTGTGGCTCTCTCGCGTCCCAAGAGGAGGGTAAATATTTCCATGGCGACCTTTGGTAGCGCATCTGCAGCCCAAGATTCTGGTAGACCTTTTATTCTTATGTTATTTCGCCTGTTGCGATTTTCTAGGTCTTCCTGCATAGTAAGGCTTGGTTTAGGTAATGGTGTTGTTCTGTTACTGCCTGCGCCAGTTCCGTTGAGTGTGTAGTTAATTTTGCTGTGGAAGTCTCTAGAGCCTCTACCCTTCTTCCCATCGACTTTAGTTCCTCCTTGATATCTGAGAGGTCAGACATGATAGGTCTTACTGCACTTGTGATTAGGTCTCTCATGAAGCTTCGTGAGAGTTGTTCATTTTCCTCGCCTTCTGAGGAGACCTCTTCTTCCCTCTCAGTGTTGTGGGGGGCTGGTATCGAGAGGTTCAGTGCTTTCTTGCTAGTCGGGTGAGGCGATCTGGATGTTCTTTCTTTCAGAAATCTTTGCATGTCGGTTTGACTTTTGGTGGGGCGAGGAGTTCCTAGTGTGTCGCTACTCCTGTCCCTGTTGTTTTTCCCCATCCTGCTGTTGAGACGATTTATGAGTTGTGATTTTAAGTAGTACGATGAAGCCCGCTTCCCCGGTGCGCCCTCGCTAGGCGGCTATTATGCGCGAGAGTCTTTCGTCGTAAATCTGAAAGTGCCCGCTGTGGCTGTAAGTGCTAGTGGTAGTTGGCAGTTTTGACGCCTTACGTTGGGGGCTTTGCTAGTCTGGTAGTTCGCACTTAGGGTGGGTTTGTACACCCGGGTTCCAGATGTGGGGGGGTTTGGGTTTGCTGGTTTTTCTGGTGTAGCTGTGTGAGCTGAATATTTAATTCTCAGAGGAGCTCTCTCCAATAGGACGGGGGGAGCGGGGTTTGGGGACCCTCTCAAGGCGATGGAGCTCTATTTGTAGGGTTTCTTGCAGACGTTCAGAGACCTCCTGTGGAGAAGCTGTCTGAATATGTCTTTGGGAGCTCTGCTGTGTCTCTCCCCCTCAGTTTTTGTGACAAAGTCCAGCGAGACGGGGTTTAGTTGGCGCCGTTTACCTTTTCTTGTACTGCTCAGGAGGGGGGATTATGTTTGTTCTATGCGTGGGCAGGTGATGGGGATTCAGCCCACGCGTCCGGAATGAGAGCGGGATGGCAGCGGGGCTATGTTTATTAGATGGGAAGTACCTGCTTGGATGAGTCTCTGCCAGCCCGGGTGCATGGAGCGGAGCTCTGTCAGCGCTGTTTCCCCGCTGCTTGGAGGTGCTGGGTCGCCTACTTATTCCCCCTTCTCCTCCTGGTTGGGGGGTGAGCGTGTAAGCTCCTCGCTGGGGCGATTAATGGGGGTGCAGCTCCTGGTGGTGCTGGGTAATGGCGGGAACGCCGCGGCTGGTGGGGGTGTGGATAGGCCGCAGGGCCGTGCTTTTTAGGTATATAGTGCCTGCTTTTAGAGCTGCCTTGCTGGCCCTGGTGTGTGCAGGGTAGAACGCAGCTCTTGCTTTTCTCCCGCTGGTTAATGGCGCCGGTTCGCCTGCTTCTTCCCGCTTCCTCTCCTCTTATGTACCGCTGATTAGCCTCCCCCAGCCGCTTGTACATACCCCTTCACGCCGGGTTAAAGCTGGAGAGCCTCTGCAGATAGCCTCTTTGTAATCGCCGCTTGTTCCAGATAGGTGGAAAGCTGTTGCGCCGCGCACTTCCGGGTCGGCGCGAAAATTTAGTCCCCGGCTTCAGGCCGGGAACTACGCCTCAGCGGGTAACTTCTCCCGGGGGGGTCCGGAAGGTGTCCTTCTGCTCCCTAGGACTCAGAGAGGCTAATGCCGATAATAAGCAGTGGATCCAGGGGATGAACGGGCTGTAAACTCCGCTCAATCTCTTCTGGGTGCAGGAGAAGAAGGTCTGTGCGACTGCTCTCTCTGAACGCTAGGCCACGCCCCCCCCTTGGTTTCCTTTTTCAACATTGTACCAGTTTGAACGTGATTACTCTTTTTCCATTGAGTATTCCGGTTCAAAAGGGGGGAGGCATAGGTGATCTGGGTCATAGATGATCTAGATGTTGTAGATCAGCTATTGGATTTAAAAAAAATAAATAAATAAATGAAATAAGATAAAAAGGAAATAAATGATTTTGTGCTACAAGATTCCGAGCCATGTGAAATAGAACATCAACACGATTATTTAGTACTAATACAGTAAGAAACTGCAGGTATGCAAACAGTTACCGGAACCTCTGTTGACAATGCATATGTTGAGCTTTTTGCAGATGGTACCAGGGTGAGGATTGATGACTCCACATCAGATATGCAGTGGTCACACAACAAGATGTCCTAGAAGCAGAAACTCTGCCTCCGCATGTCTCAGCACAAGAAGCGGAACTGAAGGCCCTCACTGAGGCGAGTAGAGTGGCGAAAGGTAAGACGGCAATCCTTTACACTGACTCCTGGTATGCATTTGGCATAGCTCATGATTACGGCCCAATATGGAAGGCCAGACAGTTTTTTTTACCTTAGCAGGACAACCAATTGAGAATGGTGCAGCGGTGCAGAGTCTCATGGAGGCCCTACTTCCACCTGACAAAGTTGAGAGTTCGCACCGATTCCTACACTGGAGAAGCGAGAGACGACACCCTCGCCGACAGCGCAGCAAAGGCAGCGGCCCTCAAGCCGTGGAAGAAGGAAGAAAAGATACTGACGGCATGAGTCAGTGGTAAAAACTTTGGACATTGACAAAAATTTGGACTTTGATATGCTAAAGACTTTTACAGTTACAAGCCAGCAAGGAAGGAAAGAATAAATGGACTAATATGGGAGCAGCAGAAACAGGACAGCGTATGGTGAACAGTCAACAGCACTTGCCTACCACAGTTCCTGTATCCCATGATGGCCCAGCTGATGGACGGATAGACCCACCTAGTAAAGCAGCAATGACGTCGACGCTTGAAAGAGGACGGGCGACTCCTGGGTTCTCTGTAGCTGCTGCATCATTTGTCCAGTTTAGCATGATCTATGCCATAGGTGAGTCAGGGCAGAAGTAAATTTGCCACATCACACTTGCTGGGACCACTCTACCCATTTCAGGGATTGCAAATTGACTACGTTCAGCTCCCACTTGTTGGGAAGTATGAATACGTGCTTGTTGTTGTTGATGTCTTTGCAGGTTGGAGGCCGACCCTGTTACCAAGGCAAACAAGTAGGTAACCGCAAAAAAGCTCATGAACGAGGTAAACTGTGAATATGGGGTACCAGAAGTGATTCAGAGTCAGACAGAGGTATAAACTTCGCAGGTGAATGTAACATGTCATGTCTGCTCTGGGTGTATCCCAGGCCTTTTACATACTCTACCACCTTTAGAGTAGTGGAAAGGTGGAGAGACTTAGTGGCACGCTAAAAAGTAAGATACTTAAAAATGACGCCACTTTGGAAAGACTGTCATCCAATAGCCCTAGTCAGTGTTAGATATGAACCCAGGGGGGATCATGCATTATCTCCCTACGAGATTGTTTGGGCTAGCCCCAAGGCTAGGTTGCTACTATCCTCAGTAGTTACAATTACAATCTGATGTGTTGACTAAGTATGTGATTTCCGTTGTTAAAGCACTAATCAAAGTCTATGCACAGGTGTTCTCTTCCAGACTCAGAGGCAGACACTGGGACACATATCTTGCAGCCTGGGGATTGGGTGTGTGTCAAGAAGTTCCTCAGGAAGCACCCTCTTGAGCCCCGATTTGATGGCCCCTACCAGGTGCTTCTGACTACTTCCACAGCTGTGAAACTAGCCGAAAGACTTACATGGATCCATGCTTCATACTGTAAGAAAGCTTCAGATCCGGGAGACCAGTCTTAGTTGTGCCAAGGACATTACTCTGGTTAGGGCTAGTGAGAGAGGAGGGTGGCAACTGGAATCCTTAGTCGGAAGAATATGAGGGTATGGTTACCTTCTGGTATAACTCGTCCAATGCTCAAGTAGCCGCATATCCCTTCGACTATTGTACTGTGGTCCCGTGTCTAGGCGTGAGATCCCACCGCAGGCCAGATTTAGCTCAGTCCAGCTGGTTATATGACTTATATACCCGGGAAATACAATATGTTTGCGCCACTGATAACGTCTGGGGAGAAGACTGCCGTTATTGGGGATTAGTGGGATGGAACACAGGAACAGACTGGTCCTATAAACCGCGAAGTGCCTTAAAT
The DNA here is from genome assembly GCF_035609145.1 of Eleutherodactylus coqui. Taxonomy (NCBI): domain Eukaryota; kingdom Metazoa; phylum Chordata; class Amphibia; order Anura; family Eleutherodactylidae; genus Eleutherodactylus; species Eleutherodactylus coqui. Next base: position 99,209,327 of record NC_089846.1, read on the forward strand.
AAGAAAGATAAGAGCGGGAAATCCCTAATTAGTCATACAACCCTCCTTGAGAATAATAAGGACAGCAGGTATTGGAAGGCTGAACTTAGTATGTTGCTTGGTTTTAATGCGGTTTTTTACACTAACCATGGGAGATCCAAGCCCGGGGGACGGGGGGGACTTACAGTCTGGGGACATACCGGTACGGGAGGACAGATCCCTTAGGGAAGTTTAAAATAAGGGGTATGGTAGATGCACCCGAATGGAAGCCTTCACTTAGTCCCGTGCCCATAATTAACCCCCTCCGCCGTGAGATAAAGACCTTGACGAACATGATGATCATAGCCAACCCTACCTTTGAGGACACCTTGACAATAGCGACTGGCTACTCTGACCAGAATCTCTGCTTAGAATTGATGAGGTACAATGCTAACACGAGCAACAAGTCTAACTGTTGCGTGTGCGGTAGTGCCCGACTACACTCGGGGATGGTTCCCCTAAATCTCCCGGTAGATGCTGAAGAGTGGTTTCTTAGTCTCTTCACGAACATTTCCGCTAATTACACTGTCCGTGAGAAGTGGAAGAAGGAATATTCTATAACTACTTAAGTGTTTTGTACCGGAGAGAGTATTACTGACTACCCTGGAAACTACACCTGCCAGGCAAACAGGCAGGGTGGAGGGAGATTTTTGGGGAACTCACTAACGGGTATTGCTCCTCCTATGGTACGATAGGAGAGGAATGGATGCAGAATCAGGTCCAGTCCTTAGGAGACGTTTACTGGCTTTGTGGAGACATGAGGTAGAGGACCCGCCTGGAGGGTAATTGGACAGGGGAGTGTGCCTTAGTAAAGCCCTTATGCTCCTCCACATCCTGTCAGACAGCATTGAGGATAATGAGGTTACCCCCAATAGTTAATTTATCTCGATCCAACTCAGTCTGTGTTTTGTGGTTATCCTGTCATGTTGGTCTATCCTTGTTTTCCGCATAGGTATGGCGGTTCCTTCCAGTCTTGTCACTAGGTAGTGTAGGGTCAGTGTCAGTGTCGGCGGCCTGGACGTGTCCACCTTTGGGGCTATCTCCAGGAGGGACATTGGTGTGGGTGAAGATTAGGTACCTAATGCGTACCTGTGCACACTACTAGTATTGTAACATTATACTAGAGCGAGAAGAGAGACTCCTGGTGGTAGTTTTGATCTACACGTGTATATTGACGTCATAGGATAGCCAAGAAGGGTACCTGACGAGTTTTAAAAATTAGAGACCAAGTTAAAACTAGATTCGAGTCCATTTTCCTGATCATTATGGTAAATAAAACGTTGACTGGATTAATTATGTTTATTATAATTAGCAGTGGTTTATAGATTATACTAGAGACGCCTTATAGGGACTAGTCGACCAATAGGACCTACCTCGACTATGACTTTTCAAAATAGTATGGCCTTAGATATGATTTTAGCTAAAAAGGGGAGTGTCTGTAAGATTATAGGGGAGACTTGTTGTACCTACATCCCAGACGACACGTGACCCGCGGGTAAAGACGCAGTTGCCGTTAAAGAAGCTGACCGCACTAACTAAAAAGAGCTAACCTTTGGGACCAGTACTCTCCATGGATGAGCGGGTGGTAAAGGATCCTGGCACAGACGGGCGTCGCTGTTGTATGTGAACTGATTATCTTTTTCATTCTAGTCTGCTGTGTTATCCCCTGTGTCAGAGAGATCTGTGAAACGGATGCTGGAAAAGCCGCTCCCACAATGAGTTTGCTGGATGCATCCCCAGAAGGAGTGGACAAGTCCTACACCCCCTTGAAGACCCTAAATCGAACCTTCAACGCGCTCCGATTATAGGCTCACGCGCAGAGAACTGTGAAAATTTGACAGGAAGAGTTAGAGGATAGACATTTTAAGGGGGGATTGTGATAGACATGATGATTAGTCAGTGTAAAATGTCTATTGATTTGTACTAAACTAGATGTATTACGCAGCTGTAGTGACTTTAACTCTTTAAGAGGCTAATGACTGCATAATTTCATTATGGTAGTTGCTGGACAGTGGCATGGTGAAAAGATGTGTGTGTGGTATAATGTTAGCCTAGTACATAAGTTGCACAAGCAGCCTCTAAGAGTTAAAGGTCATAGTATTACATGTATACCTGTATTCAATACTGAGTGTTTTCCTAGCCCTTTCCCACCCCACACACAGACACTACTTAAACAATGACTTGTCACGTACACAGAAATTCCTTCAGCTAGACTGCATGCTAAAGAGGACAAAGTCCAAACTACACTGGACTTGAGGAAGGGTGGGCAGGGAGGCGGAGGATTCTATATAACCTAGCGAATAAGAATATATATATGTTACTAATGTAATCTGTTAAACGCCCATAAAGGGCAGGTATTATGTTTTCAATAAAAGGGGCTGTCTGGACGTCTCTACCCAGAGAGCCATTTTGGACATGAGACTGATACCTTACGTCTGATCTGGTCGATGATGTGTGCACACTATACGATTTGGAAGCTACAGAATACCCCGAAACCTGCTGGAGGAGAATATGATCCAGTTCAGGTTCCCCTGTTTAATAACCTGCCCTTGGTCCCTTGGACTTGTAACCGGTTACCCTCCGGGTGAAAGGCGGTAGAGCCATCATGACAAGGCTCAAACTCTACCCCGCTGTCTCCTAGGCTGCATTGCCATACAATTCAAGATAAAAATACTCATTTACCTGTGGTTAAAGATTGTTGTAGCCAAGAGCACAATGCAGAACATATACGAGTTGTTATATTAAAAGGCAATTTTAAATCCAAAAAAGACATGAGGGTCTGGGAATACAAATATATGACAATTTTTGATATACTGAACACATGACTGAATTTGTCCCAAAGGATTATGGCATGTTACAACATCTGAGGAATCTGCTCCAGAGATAGTGGGGTCTTCAGGTCTCTGAACTAACATCAATTTATTGGCAGTATGTTGGGGAGAATGTGGATCCACTGCGACAAACACTGGTTCTTCTATGTGACAGCGTTTAGGTGTAGTCAGCAGACTCCAGGATCAAGGCAGGTAGCATATATTTCAACACGTGGACAGTCCAGAGGTACAGAGTAGATAAAGCATGATATAAACAGGGCAGGTGGAAGACAGGAGAATGGTCAAAAAGCAAGCCAAGTTCAGGAGTGGAGAATAGTAAAGTAGTCAGGATAAGCCTGACCTAGGAAGCTAGAACAAACAAGCGCCTGTAGATGGATCAAGAAGACTAAAGCATAAGGGGCATTCACACAGGCAAGTTTCACATTCAAATTTCATCCAATAGCGATATAGACGAAACTTGTACATGAAAATAACACATTGATTTCAATGTGTTTGTTCACATGAGCAATTTTTCTCTTGCAACGGTGCTGTAAGACTTAGAATCACTTAATGTCCTATTTTTGGGTGAGTCGTTTGAAGGAATCATCGATTATTTCCTATGGGATCTTTTAAAAAAATCGCATTGCACTCGCCTGCCGTGTTGTTTGAATGCAAGTGTGATTTTTACCACTGAAATTATTGAAAACCACAAGCACATAGGTGCTCGCATCAAGATTCGCAAGTATAAGAAGGCAATATTGGTCTGAGTTCCTTGGACCAATATCACGCTTGCCCATGTGAATGCACCCTCTGGCACCTTCCTTTGGGAAAAACTGCTTGATGTAGACAGAGGTGGTCAGGGATTGGAGGGGGACAGATTTGCAGGACACATGCTGGCCCTTAAAGACTGCAGACACACTTCAGGCAACAGTGAGAGACTGAATTGAGGCTAGAGCACAGCATCTGCCAAAGACATGCGGGACAAGTTTGGCTGCAAATCATAACAGTGCCAGAGGGTGTGCGGACTCTAATTATTTCTACCGCCGAGGATTTGACAGTGTGAAAGGAATGGTGGCATCACGCGTGACAACTTCAAGTCCACTACACTTATTCAGGTAACCACCACCTGGCGTTGCCTGGAAGAGGTCTAGCGGTGCCTTGGCTGAGGTCCCATGTGTCCCTCCAGGAAGGAGTCTGGTAGAGTCACTGTGACAAGTGCAACCTCTACCCTGCCAGCTCCTCAGTGTAGCTGTATCACACTTGTAGCTGTATCCAGAATACTTAAAACTTGGGCACCTTGCTAAGTGTAAGGTGCTTGATAAAGACAGTTGTGGTCAGGGATAGGAAAGGGACGGATTTGCAGGATGGGCACTGGCCATTAAAGACTTCGGACATATGTGTGCCCCCTCTGGGCAGCAGTGAGAGACTGCCTGAAGGCCAGAGCACAGCAACAGCCATAGACAGGTAAGACAAGATGACATTCATAAATCGTAGCACAATACAACTCTTGCACTCTAATCTGTAAACTAATTAAGGATATACTCTCCAAGATCATTCTATGGTTGTTTTTTTAGGGTTTTTTTTATGCTCATGTATTGCACCATGTCTCTGCTGTTTTGCATATATGTGTTTCTTCAGATACTCAGTTATATCATTCTTGACAAAGGGACCTACGGTGGATATAAAAAGTCTAAACACCCCTGGATTTCTTTGTCATGTTAAAAAAAAACAACAAAGATGAATTATTTCAGATTTATTTCCACCTTCAATGTGACCCATTATCTGTACAATTCCATTCAAAAACAAACTGAAATTATTTAGGGTGGGAACATAAAAATAAGAAAACTAAAATAACGTGGTTGCATAAGTGTGGACACCCTCTTATATTTGGGCAGATTGTTGTGTTCAGGTTGGCTAACGGTACCAAACTTCTTGTTAAAAGAGGAGAGGTGTATCCTGGATTCTCTCACAAAGAAACTCAAAGACCAGGTGGATCTCACTTTGAGGCTCAAGAAGGAACCCAATTTTAACTCTGAGAAGGCAAATCTTTAAAATAATTTGACTAGACACCAGATTAGTATCAAAGAGCACAAACATAGTTTGTTTCTGAGAGATCAACAGGACTTCAAAGAATGCAAAGTGGGTATTATTGTATCTTGACACCACCGGAAGTACTGGTGAAGTCAAGATACAGGGGATTGATGCCCCCTGTTTGTGATTGGCTGCATGCTCTCACTTTCCTACAGGTCCTGTAGCCTGGCGCGTTGCAGCAGCACTGAATGTGATTGGCCCGACTCCGTGTTCGAGGTCCCGCGGTGTGTCAACAGGCTCCGTGTTGGACATCCCTAGGTATCTGTCCATGCTGCAGCCCATGTCTGCCCTTCCTCGGGCTCAAAGTTGCTGTAGGTGCCACCGGCCTCGCAGCATCGGTGAACTGCATGCGCTCCACTCCCTTTTCCCGCCCCATTGCTGACTCTCCCTGCCGGCTCTCTTCTCACACCTCCCTTTACATTCCGTACACAGGGTGTAAATCCCACGGAATGACCGCATGGAAGTAGCGCAAGATTTCCACGGCAGAAATGCAGTCTGTGTGGAGTTGTTTCTTCATGTACTTGTATTGTAGATGGAGCTTTGGGGTCTGTGTGGAGTCTCCTCTTCATGTACTTGTATTGTAGGTGGAGCTCTGGGGTCTGTGTGGAATTGTTTCTTCATGTACGTGTATTGTGGGTTGAGCTCTGAGGTTTCTGTGGAGTTGTCTGTTCATGTACTTGTATTGTAGGTGGAGCCCTTAAGTCTGTGTGGAGTTGTCTCTTCTTGTACTTGTATTGTGGGTGGAGCTCTCAGGTCTTTGTGGAGCTGTCTCTTCATGTACTTGTATTGTGGGTGAAGCTCTTAGGTCTGTGTGGAGGTGTCTTTTTATGTACTTGTATTGTAGGTGGAGATCTGGGGTCTGTATGGAGTTGTCTCTTCATGTACTTGTATTGTTGGTGGAGCTCTAGGGTCTGTATGGAGTTGTCTCTTCGTGTACTTGTATTCTAGGTGGAGCTCTCAGTTCTGTGTGGCATATTGTCTTCATGTACTTGTATTGAGGGTGGACTCTCCGGTCTGTGTGCAGTTGTCTCTTCATGTACTTGTATTGTGGGTGGAGCTCTCAGGTCTGTTTGGAGTTATTTCTTCATGTACTTGTATTGTAGGTGGAGCTCTCAGGTCTGTGTGGAGTCGTCCCTTCATGTACTTGTAGTGTGGGTGGAGCTCTCAGGTCTGTGTGGAGTCGTCTCTTCATGTACTTGTAGTGTGGGTGGAGCTCTCAGGTCTGTGTGGAGTCGTCTCTTCATGTACTTGTAGTGTGTGTGGAGCTCTCAGGTCTCTGGAGTTGTCGCTTCATGTACTTATATTGTAGGTTGAGCTCTCAGGTCTGTGTGGAGTCGTCTCTTCATGTACTTGTAGGTGGAGCTCTCAGGTCTGTGTGGAGTCGTCTCTTCATGTACTTGTATTGTAGGTGGAGTACTCAGGTCTGTGTGGAGTCGTCTGCATTTACTTGTATTGTAGGTGGAGCTCTCAGGTCTGTGTGGAGTTGTTTCTTCATGTACTTGTATTGTAGGTGGAGCTCTGGGATCTGTGTGGAGTCGTCTCTTCATGTACTTGTATAGTAAGTGGAGCCCTCAGGTCTGTGTGGAGTTGTTTCTTCATGTACTTGTATTGTAGGTGGAGCTCTGTGGTCTGTGTGGAGTCGCCTCTTCATGTACTTGTATAGTATGTGGAGCCCTCAGGTCTCTGTGGAGTTGTCTCTTCATGCACTTGTAGGTGGAACTCTCCGGTCTGTTTGAAGTTGACTCTTCATGTATTTGTATTGTAGATGGAGCCCTCAGGTCTGTGTGCAGTTGTCTCTTCATGTACTTGTATAGTAGGTGGACCTCTCAGGTCTGTGTGGAGTTGTCTCTTCATGTACTTGTATTGTGGGTAGAGCTCTTAGGTCTGTGTGGAGTCGTCTTTTCATGTACTTGTATTGTAGGTGGAGCCCTCAGGTCTATGTGGAGTTGTCTCTTCATGTACTTGTATAGTAGGTGGACCTCTCAGGTCTGTGTGGAGTTGTCTCTTCATGTACTTGTATTGTAGGTGGAGCCCTCAGGTCTGTGTGCAGTTGTCTCTTCATGTACTTGTATAGTAGGTGGACCTCTCAGGTCTGTGTGGAGTTGTCTCTTCATGTACTTGTATTGTGGGTAGAGCTCTTAGGTCTGTGTGGAGTCGTCTTTTCATGTACTTGTATTGTAGGTGGAGCCCTCAGGTCTATGTGGAGTTTTTTCTTCATGTACCTGTTGTCAGGAGGAGACTTACGGTTGTCAGCAGCGGTGCGGGCGTAGTGGTGTTGCCTGGGGGTCGCCTATGCTGGTTTGCGCCCGGGCCGATGTCAGACGTGGGGTCTGCGGTGCTACTGGGCAGTGTCTCTGCGGCCGGGCTGCCTGAGGAGGGTCGGTCTATATGCATCACCGGCCAGCGTGTCACCAAGTCCCATCCCGACCTAGGTGGTGCTTTTGGTATTTAGCTCCACAGACACTATCAGTCCCTGCCAGTGTTTGCTTATGTCTTCAACTAACACCCGCTCTGGTTGCTAGTTTCAGTCTGCTGACCTGGTTGCTCAGATCTTGTTCTTGCCTTTCCTTTGGTTTCTTTATAGTACTTTGTTGGTTGCTTTACGCTCTCAGTCCTTGTATATTGTCACTCTGTCATTCTGGTTAGTTGGTCTCTCCTGTCCCCGGGTTACCTTCAGTACAGAGTAGGGACCGCCACCCAGTTGTTGCCCTGGGGTTTAGCCCAGGGGGGCAAGTAGGTAGGGACAGGGGAGAGGGTTGGTTGTAGGGACTTCCAGTCTCCCGTTCCTAACCAGCCCTGACACTTGTATTGTAGGTGGAGCTCTCAGGTCTTTGTGGAGTTGTCTTTTCATGTATTTGTATTGTAGGTAGAGCTCTCAGGTATGTTTGGAGTTGTCTCTTCATGAACTTCTGTTAGGGCTCCTTCCCACGGACGGAAATCCGCTTTGGGGTCTGTGTGGAGTCTCCTCTTCAGGAACTTGTATTGTGGGTGGAGCTCTCAGGTCTGTGTGGAGTTGTCTCTTCATGTATTTGTATTGTAGGTAGAGCTCTCAGGTATGTTTGGAGTTGTCTCTTCATGAACTTCTGTTAGGGCTCCTTCCCACGGACGGAAATCCGCTGCGTTCCCAGCAGCTATTAGCTTCTATTGAACCTAATAGCACAATGCTTAGGGTGCGGAATTCCGCACCGTAAAAATCATCCGTCCTCACCGGCATGCTCTATTTGCCGCGGGTGTACGCGCGGACGGCTTCCATTGCAGTCAATGGAAGTTGTCCGTCACGCTATCTTCCGCTGTAGCACAGCGGAAGATAGTGTGAAACCGCTTCACCGCCGGCCGCGTCATATGACGCGGCCGGCGCGCCATGTGACCCTGTGGTTGCGTCACATGACGCGGCCGGCGCCATGCGCTCTATTGCGCATGCGCGCCGAAGCGTCATGCAGGACGGAGGACGCCGGATCCGCAGGTAAGTATTGGGGTCTCTGGGGGGCGCCGTGACGGGCTCTGCCACGGAATTCCGCGGCGGAGCCCGTCACGGCCGTGGGAAGCCGGCCTTAGGGAAAGAGCTCTGGGGTCTGTGTGGAGTTTTTTTTTATGTAATTGTATAGTAGGTGGAGCTCTGTGGTCTGTGTTGAGTTGTTTCTTCACATACTTGTACAGTAGGTGGAGCTCTCAGGTCTGTGTGGAGTCGTTTCTTCATGTACTTGTATTGTAGGTGGAGCTCTCAGGTCTGTTTGAAGTTGTCTCTTCATGTACTTGTATTGTAGTTGGAGCCCTCAGGTATGTGTGGAGTTGTCTCTTCATGTACTTGTATTGGGTATTATTGTACCTTGATGCCACCGAAAGCTAGGGGTGTGACTGGAGGAATGCCCCTTTCACACCCCCTGCTCCCGATAGGGTGAAGGTAGAAAGGTCCTAGCAGCACAGTGTGCAAGCCTTAGGGTGCCTACCCACTAGCGTTTTTTTTCCACTGCGAATTCGCTGCATTTTTTTTCCAATTGTCAATGGGACTTTCTAATGTTAAAAACGCAAGTTGCGTTGCGTTTTTAACAATAGAAAGTCCCATTGACAATTGGAAAAAAATAAAACAGTGAATTTGCAGCGGAAAAAAACACTAGTGGGTAGGCATCCTTAGACTGAGGGTTACTATAGTTCTTAGGCTTACATTATTACCTGTGAATGCTGCCATGTTAGCGGTGTAACATGGCAGCATTTACATGTGAGAATGTCAGCCAAAGAACTGTAGTAAGGCTAAGGCTGCAGCATCGGGACAAATGTATGCAGACGCTGCAGCCTCTGTGCTCTGCGCTGCCCGCCATTTATGCCATGCGGGCTACACGCCCGCACGCTCACCTCTCCTTGCTGTCACTGCCATCTGTCTCCTGGCTGGCGGCTGTGAGCTGTGTTCCACCGGCAGCATCATTTGCTGTCCGCCGCCATCTGTCTCATGGCCGGCGGCTGTGAGCGTTGTTCCGTCGGCCGCACACTGTTTGGACTGTGAGGTGAGATTGACACTTCACTGCCGCTGCCGCCACCGGGTAAGCCACTTTTTCCCTGGGGTTTGCGCCTGCAGCGTCAGCGCCCACTGTATGCATTAGCTGTGAAGCTTTAGTGGGCTTGCAGAACCTGCAGGCCAACACCCAGTGTAGCCAATCACGTTCAGGGGGCTTCACCCCCTGTCAGTCTTGACTCCACCAGGAATTCCTGGTGGCGTCAAGATACAATAATACCTCAGGTCTGTGTGGAGTCGTCTCTTCATGTACTTATATTGTAGGTGGAGCTCTCAGGTCTGTGTGGAGTTGTCTCTTCGTGTACTTGTAGGTGGAGCTCTCAGGTCTGTGTGGAGTCGTCTCTTCATGTACTTGTATTGTAGGTAGAGTACTCTGTGTGGAGTCGTCTTCATTTACTTGTATTGTAGGTGGAGCTCTCAGGTCTGTAGGTGGAGCTCTCAGGAATTCCTGGTGGCGTCAAGATACAATAATAACCTTGTATTGTAGGTGGAGCCCTCAGGTCTGTGTGGAGTCGTCTCTTCATGTACTTGTATTGTAGGTAGAGCTCTCAGGTCTGTGTGGAGTCGTCTCTTCATTTACTTGTATTGTAGGTGCAGCTCTCAGGTCTGTGTGGAGTCGTCTCTTCATGTACTTGTATTGTAGGTGGAGCCCTCAGGTCTGTGTGGAGTTGTCTCTTCATTTACTTGTATTGTAGGTGGAGCTCTTAGGTCACTGTGGAGTTGTCTCTTCATGTACTTGTATTGTGGATGGCGCTCTCACGTCTCCCACCTTCGTTGCGCTTCGGAGATAATACAGCTACATTCCCAGAGTCTTGCTGATGAAATTGTTGGTTAGGACCCCCCACAAAGTATTGTACTTGGGGACGTGTGCTGTCCATATTAATTCACAGACAGCACATGCACCCATTATAGCCTATGAGGATAGGTACACCGATGTCCTACTCCTGCCTGTATCACAAATGACAAACCGATCCTGCCAATACATGTCCGTGTGCAGTCTGTGCGTTAATCAGATAGTAAGTACATGGACACATGTATAAGAGGATGAAAGCTCTGACCGCTATGATGGTGTAGATGGCGATAAGCAGTGAACCTTCTGTATTCCCACATGGTGTGAAGGTTATTGAGGACCGGTGTGTGGTCTGCCTCCTGTATGTCACCTAGCGCATCGGTCACTGCCTCATTCATTGTGCTGTTGTGTCTGAGTGACCCTCTCGTCACCCGGTCAGGACATTGCAGAGCGACTCACTGATGGCTAATCCCTTCTGTGCTGACTCCGCTCACAACTCCGTGTGCTCCATCCACACATTAACCTCACTGCTGATAGATGCCACGTACGAGGTGCTGGCTGGCGGTATTATATGTAATGTATATGATACTGGTCAGCATTCCTCGATACAACCTCAGTCACACAGGACACAGTGGCGCTATTATAGGCCCCACAAGGGTGCTAAAATACCTGCACTAATAGTGCCTGCCAGCAGAAGACTCCTAAAATGGGGTGCCTGCATTAATATCTAATGCCTCTCTCACAGAGCGTCGGCAAAACGCCATGATTGTGATAGTTTTGCCACGATTGTACTGCCGTTTTTAATGCACCCCATCATTGTGATGGGTGATGAGGTGTGGTAAAAAGCGTGGAAATGCAGTAAAATAGAATAGATAGCGCTAGAAAGTGTTAGTGAGGCCCCATTTCAAAACAATGGGAGTGTTTTACAGCGGCGTTCAAAACGCGGCAGTAATTGTGGTAAAAAGTGCATGTTTGAGAGGGGCCTGAGGCTACACGGGCAAATGAAACTCGTCTGTTCAAAAACGCGTTGCATCACTTCTATGAAATTGCGGTCCTCAGGCGCGTGATTCACGCGCGTCAAAGGATCGCAAGTGTTTCCCATTGATTACAATGGGGAATCTCACACTCACTTGCACAACGCACGGTATGCAAGTGCCATGCGATGTCTTTTAAGGTTCTATTGAAAACAATGGGTGAGTTGTTTTGTGGGAACAAGTCCATTCAAAACAATGGTTTTGCGCATGTTTGAATGTTTGTGTGAATAAGCCCTAATAAAGCCACAAGGAATGTCCACGTGAATAGTACCAGTAAGATCACATACCCAATTGTCCCAGGCCGGGGGTCCCCACTATTTGGCAACAGTTCCATAATACTGAGTGCCCCCATTACAGTGCTAGCAGGACTCGTCATTTTATGTAGGTCTGAGTATCCATTTCAATGTGTCCCCACTAAAATTGTTAGCCAGAGTCCCCCTAAAAGAATGCCCCTATAGCAATGCCAGGCATAGCGAGCCTATGTAAAATGCCAGCCTTGTTCTGGTGACCTTTCACTCCTCTGCAGACCCCGCTTGAGCTGACGTAGTGGCGACACATCTTCTCCATTAGTCCTCTATCAGTCCCCCTATATGGAGCAGCATTGTCCCTCTGGTTCTTACCTCTGACTATGCTGACATCGCTCCGTCCCTCCACCAAGTTTTGTTGAACAGGTTAGGCACCTATAATAACGTGTACGTAGCAGAGCCGACCTTCACCATTATAGCAGGGACCCCCAGTAAGTTTATACCCAGAAGAGCCCCCCCCAATAATGTTCTACTCACAGCAGTGCTGACCTCCATCACTGCAGCAGGGACCCCAGTAATGTTATACCAAGCAGAACCGACCTGCATCACTGCAAGAGGGAACCCTAGTAATGTTATACCTGGAAGAGCCAACCTGCAGCAGGGACCCCCAGCCAACCTCACCGGTACAGGAGGGACCCCAGTAATGTTATACCCAGCAGAGCTGACCTGCACCACTGCAGCAGGGACCCCCCATAATGTTATAGACCAAGCAGCTGGCAGTGATCAGTGGTGATGCTGGGACTGCGGCCACTAGTATTTTTTATGCTTCAATGTTTTTGCATTCATCTCTCATCATTTTCACATTCTCATTGTAGGACAGTTTGAGCCCCTGTAGGACAGAATACCGCCTTGAATTACCATAAACAAGCCCATTTTATAGTCCAGTTCATGGATCAGTCCACAAAACTCATAACGTATGTACACCCTAGAGCAAAAATATAGCCCAAAATGGATTTCTGCCTGTTGCTTCCTTCCCTATTATCTGCTGTACATCTATCTCTTAGTGTCGCCACCACCAGATCATGACGGACGGTCCGAAACTGGTTAAGATACGCAGTGTGTACCAGGAGTACAATAAAGACGGACTGGAATTAGATAGATCCCACAACGTATAGCGCTAGCTATTGGCATTCCTTGTTATTACGTAGTGATGTTACAGTTAGGATGCTGTCTGTCACAAGTCATCTCCAAAAGTTGAAAGAGCCCTTAACCTGTTCTCTAGCCCCCTTCCCTACCGAGCCAGAAAGTCTTTCTAAAGCTTACAGTGACCTATCTGTACTTTGGCCTAAGCCAGAAGGGGGTGACAAGTTGCATTAGGCCAGAAACCAACGGGCCACAACCCTTAAGACCATAAGGACGAAAAACCAAAGACCCACAATCCCCCAAGCCATTAGGGCTTGGAACCTGAAGGCCACAACGCACAAACCATCAGGGTCTGGAATCTAATGTGCACAACTCGTAAGACGAGGAGGGCCAGAATCTCAAGGGCCATAACCCTTGAGACCATCATGGCTAGAAACCTAAAGGCCCAAGACCATCAGAGCCAGGATCCTAATGGCCACAATCCCTAATATCATCAGGACCAGAAACCCAAGGGCCAATCCCCAAGATCATTAAGACAAGGAACCTGAGGGCCACAACGCACAAACCATCAGATCACAACCCCAAGACCATCATGACTAAGGGCCACAACCCCAATGCCCAAGACCATCATAGCCAGGATCCTAAGGGCCACAACCCCTAATATCCTCAGGAGCAGAAACCTAAGGGCCACAACCTCCATGATCATTAGGACCAGAAACCCAAGGGCCAATCCCCAAGACCGTGGGGGGTAGAAACCTGAGGGCTACAATGCACAAGACCATCAAGGCCAGGAACCTAAGGGCCACAACCCATCAGTACAGATTTTTCTCACAAAAACATTGCTACCGCTTGCGATTTGCTTGTGCGTTTTTCTCATAAGAAAGACAATAGCACTTTCTAATGTTAAAACACATCACACGTAAATCGCATGTTGTGCGTTGCGGTGCGATAAAACGAAGGCTCCCTAGGGGAAACATGGGTGATAAAAAAGAGTGAAAACATCGCAAATGTGAAGGAAACCATTGAAAGCATGGGTTTCATAATTCTGCGTTTTCACGCTCTCTCGCATCGGGCAGAAGTCGCATGATTTTATCGCCCGTGTAAAACCAGCCTCACTGCTATCAGCTCTTTCTAATACCGTCATATACCAGCACATTACAGACTCCAGTAACACAGGAGAAGGAGGCAATGACACGTAGTGATAAGAAAGTTACAGGAGGGCTGCAGCTTTTCTCGGATGTAACACTTGTTGGACGTGAGAAGAATGGACTGTGAGAAGAGTGTGTAGCGTGGGAGCGAAGACACAAAGGAACAGCTTCAATCCCCCTAGTCCCGGCTTGTAAAACAGAAAATAAGAATAGGATTTTAGAAAGTCCCTAAAATACAATAATCCAGATATAATAAATAGATGACGCCTAACAGTAAGTGGTATGTACAGATCTGTAATCCCCAGAACAATGCGTATAGATCACACACCATTATCAGGAAACCGCATAAAAATCTACAAATCACCCGGTAAAGAGCATGGCCCCATGTAGTCAACGTACAAATAAGACCCAGAATGTCTTCTGCTCCGTAAAGGGGTAAGCCCACCGCCCCATTCACTGTCTACGGAGATAGCGCTGCACTCCGTTATCAGCATCAGCCACAGAAGTGAATGGAGTAGTGTCATACATGTTGCTCAGTTCTGGGGACTTGAAGGACACTATTCTTGTGATTGTGGGGGTCCCAGTGGTCAGACCCCCAGTGATCAATCACCTATCCTGTGAATAGGTGATAAATGATTTATATAGGATAACGCCTTTAACCCCTTTTTTTTTACATTTTTCTTTTCTTTTTGTTACATAATTTGAGTCCCTCTGAGGGACTTACATCACTGCCCTGCCATGCCTTATCGCTTATACAGCATAGGCAATACAGGACGCAAGTGTCTGGCGTCCTGTTGCCATGGTGACAGGCCGGGCTCTCGCGATGACATCGCGAGAGCCGGCCGGAGACACAGAGGGAGCGCGATCCCTCTGTGAACTCTTTCCCTGCCGTGATCTACTTAGATCGCGGCAAGGAAGGGGTTAACAGCGGGGGGCGCATCTCCGATGCCCCCCCGCTGTTGCAGCGGGACGCCGGCTGTGACTGACAGCCGGCTCCCGCTGCGGGATAGCGCAGGATCATATGTTATCCCGCGCTATCTCCAGGACGTAAGTTTACGTCCTGTTGCGGGAAGTACCAGGCTGCCAGGACGTAAACTTACGCCCTGCAGCGGGAAGGGGTTAAAGTTATTTGGTTTGGAAAACCCATTTCCAGATACCCCATTAAGGTATGCTGAGTTTATATAGGGTGTCCTGGTCTTCCCTTTTGGATCCTCATCACTTAGCCTTTGCAGAGAACAGCAATAATGAGTGTTTCTCTGCAGCACTCGACTTGCACATTACATAGCTGTCCATTCTTCAACATTATTCTCCCACTATACAAGGCACTTGTCAGGCCCCACATGGAGTACTGCGTACAGTTCTGGTCACTGGTGCTCAGGGAAGATGTCACAGTGCTTGAGGGGATTTAAAGAAGGGCAACTAAACTAATAAACGGAATGAGAGGACTGGAATACCCAGAGAGGCTGTCCAAATTGGGATTATTTACCCTGGAAAAAAGACGGTTAAGGGGCGACCAAATAACTATGTATAAATACATGAGGGGACAATACAAGGATCTCTCCCATGATCTGTTTATATCCAGGACTGCAATGGTAACGAGAGGGCATCCGCTACATCTAGAAGAAAGCAGGTTTCATCACCAACATAGAAGGGGTTCTTTACTGTAAAAGCAGTAAGACTGTGGAACTCTCTGTTGATCTTAAATGTTGATCCAGGTATTAGTCTGGCTGCCATTATGAAGTCAGAAAGGAATTTTTTCCTCCAAATGAGCTAAATTGGCTCATTGTTTTTTTTTTGCCTTTCTCTGGATCAACAAGGGAGGGGTGAGGGGTTGAAATAGGCTGAACTAGAGGGACATTGTCTTCATTCAGCCTAATATACTGTTACTAGTCATTTAACTCATAACTGTGCAATGCTTAATTTCCTCTGTGGGGGTGCTGCAAGGAAATTGAACACTTGCTGGCAGGTTCCCCCACAGACTGCAGCAGATTGCTTGGAATCTCACCAGTAGGACCCTGTGATTAGTATGTCAGTGGGGATCCACCTAACCAAAATTAATTAACCACAATACAAAAATGGATGTATTGTTCTCCCACGGGCTACAAAATCACGAGAGGTTCGACAAGCATGAGTAGCTCCAACTGTTTCATTGTCCATGATCCAGAGACAGATGGCACCATCGTTACAGGACCCTTTGTCTATAGGAACCATTTCCATGGTGCCCATTACATGTGCTACACAATCTAAAGGCTTAGTTACAGCAAATGTGGACTGATATGCCGCAGGATACCATACAAAACCTGTATGCCCACCCGTATCATGTCTTGTATCCAAGCTAGAGGCGGTACAACAGGATACTAGAGCCTCCATGCCTGCCCGTATCACATCTTGTATCCAAACTAAAGGCAGTACGACAGGGTCCTAGAGCCTACATGCCCGCCCATATCACATCTTGTTTTCAAACTAAAAGCAGTACAACAGGGTCCTAGAGCCTACATGCCCACTCGTATTACATCTTGTATCCAAGCTAGAGGCAGTACAATAGGGTATTACAACAGTTTTCTGCAATATATATGCACAATGACGATTTCAGGGTTTTAGCGTCTATCTGCTAGGACAGTCAGTATTCTGGGGTTTCCATCCCTGAAGTCTACTCACTAGGAACGTCTTCGTATTCTAAGGTTTTCTCCATCTCTAGAGTGTATCCACTGGGAAGGTCTTCGAATTTCGGGTTGTGTGGCTACAAAGAGAGAGGGTGAATACAGAGCTGCTGCCGGCCCAGATCTACACCACAGCCTTTTAAGATGGTCGTGTCGTGAAGCAGGAGATAGAAGATAAAATACTGAAGGCTGAAGGCCGGAATAAAGCTGACAGCTATAGCTTAGGAGGGTGCTTAGATGCACGTCCTTGTTTTTATAGAGAAGTAAATCTAGGGGGCACAGCTGAGCACTCTGCCAAGCTATAGTTGTGTACCCTCCTGCATCTCTGAGGAAGGGGCTTTGCCACAAAATGCGTCTTGCTGGATTTTTATAAATAGTAGAGAAGTCCACTATAGAGCTCATTCACACCAGCATTTATCCCCCACAGTCTGCAGCGCTATTTGTTCTAATTAAAAAAAAACGGAAACCTAACAACTGAAGTAAACCGAAAGCTTTCCATTTGCTCTCTGTTTTTTTTTAATCCCATTGAAGTCAATGCTGGTAAAAACAGAAATGTTTAACTAGGTTTCTGTGCTTTAAAAATGGAACAGAGAGATGGAAAGCCTGAAAGTAGGGTAAGCGCAGGTGTAAGCCTTATATCTCCAGTGTGCCTAGTTTTTACATCCTACTAGGCTGCACCATGTACCACTACTTTATCATCTCCAATCTGTATCCGCGAGGTTGTTCTTCATACAGTGTTCTGGAGTTTCCAGATCTCCAAACCAAGTGTTCTTCACACAGGACCCGCAGTACACTGGGCATCAATCTTAGGGCAGACACTCACTGGCGATATTTTTTATGTTGCGCTGCGAGAGCAAGTGAAAACACTCGCCTCGCAGTGCAAGAAAGACGCCGGAATGAGACTGGGATATCACCAGTCTTTTCAATGGGGCCAGCGGCAGCAGCGCTAGCCCCATTGAAAAGATATGGAGAATATCGCGGACTTCTGCCACAGCTGTGGCAGAAGTGCAGCATGCTATCCCATTGCTTTCAATGGGATCGGCGCTGCTGCTGGTCCCATTGAAAGCAGTGGCTTTTGGCAAACCCTGCAGTATGATTTTTGGGGAAGGGCTAGAAATAGAAGCCCTTCCCTGAAAATCATCAATAAGTGGCTAAAAAAGTTTTAAAAACAACAATCACCTCTCTGCCGCTCACACGCGTCCTCCGGCTGGCTCCCTGACACTGCTATCCAGCACTTTCAGCAGGTGGGGATTTAAAAATCTCCGCCTCCTGAAAGGGCTGAGCTAATTGGCTGCGCGCTTAGCCAATAACAGCTAGTGCTTAGCTATTGGCTGAGCGCTCAGCCAATTACAGATAGTGCTTAGCTATTCATTCATGAATAGCTAAGATAGTGCTATTCATGAATGAATAGCTAAGCACTATCTGTAATTGGCTGAGCGCTCAGCCAATAGTTAAGCACTAGCTGTTATTGGCTCAGTGCCCTAAGCCAATAGCTAAGCACTAGCTGTTATTGCCTGAGCGCTCAGCCAATCAGCACAGCCCTTTCAGGAGGCGGGGATAGCAGTGTCGGGGAGCCAGCCGGAGGACGCGTGTGAGTACTTTTTAAAAAACTTTTTAAAAACTTTTTTTACTCACCTCTCCGCCGGCATTACGCGGCGGAGAGGTGAGTACTTTTTTAAAAACTTTTTTAACCACTTATTGATGATTTTCAGGGAAGGGCTTATATTTCAAGCCCTTTCCCGAAAATCATACTGCAGGGTTTGCCAAAAACCACTGCTTCCAATGGGACCGGCAGCAGCGCCAAACCCATTGAAAGCAATGGGATAGCATGCTGCACTTCTGCCACAGCTGTCACAGCTGTGGCAGAGGATTCATTCATCCCCGTGGTCCCCGCGGGGATGAAGGAAACGCCTGCCACGGCTGTGACAGCTGTGGCAGAAGTCCTCGGTATCATCGATATCTTTTCAATGGGGCTAGCTCTGCTGCCGCTGGCCCCATTGTAAAGACTGGCGATATCCCGGCGTGATCCCGTTATTTTTCTCACACTGCGAGGCGAGAGTTTTCACTTGCTCTCGCAGCGCAATGGAGAAACAAACGCCAGTGGGTGGGAGCCCTTAGCTCAAGATTTCATCAGAGAATTCACTTCCGTACGACATGACATCCATGTGAGTTAACGAAAGTATAACTCCTCCCAAGTGCCACTAAATGTTGCCCATTGTACTTGGGACATTTTTAAGCCCCCTACACTTTTATCAGGAGGAAACTTGCATCACCCTGAAAAAATAGCTAAAATGTAACTGTCTGTGCTTTATACAGTATATCTGCTAAATGATTTAAAGTACATTTACACCACAGGACGAGGTGTCGGGCAAACGATGCCCAGCAGCTCGTCCCAGTGATGTGCGCTCCTGTGCTGTTACACAGCATTGAGTATCGTTGGCATTGCTTACAGTACTGCCGGTATGGACGTTAGACAGGCCAGGGAGCGTTCTCCCCGCGTCCGCCTCCATTCATAATAAACAGACAGTCATTCAGAAGTGAACGACTGCTGTCTACACTGAATTGATTTCTGCATGCAGAAGTTGAGCAACTGAACAATTCTCGTTCGGTCGCTGCATGCATTCACACGGGACGACTATCATACAAATTCTCATGGGAGTAAGGAAATATGAACGATTCTGAAGAATAATCATGCCGTGTAAAAGGACCATCACTGGCTTGTGATAGCTCTCCCCACCACTTAGGCAACAGAAATGTAGAATAAGCACACAGGATATTGTAAATGTGGATTAGATGTGGTGCAGTCAGAAATGGGGTATGTAAGCCGCAGATTTAGGGTCTTTTTTCTCCCCTCTGGTTTCTGTAAATTTACATATCCTCTTTCCATGCATGCTGGTGGGTCAGACTTTTTCTGGTGTGATGCCACAGCTATGTTGCCATGAGTCAGTCACACATTCCCCCTACTGCTTCTTCCCCTTCTCCCCTCATACTGTTGAGACACTGAGTGAGAAGCTGCAGCTGAACCCCCCTCTGGGATCATTCTCTCTGAACGATACTATAATGCGGATGTAGTAAGATATATTTTAAAATTTCATACTTTAAATGTTATGTACAAACTTTATTTTTTTTTCAAATCAATGTGATTTTGGAAATGAAGACTTTTTGTAATTGGTATTCATTAAAAAATTCTGATTCTTTTGTTTCTATGCTTGTATTGTTTACCAAGGTACTACAGACTGGAGGACTGAAATCTGTCATTGGAGTAAACTGACAGCTCCTCACCTAGCCTGCCCCCTGGTATGAACATACATTCATTGCCTTTTCATCAAGCTATTACAGAAGGCTGTATGACAGTGCTGGTGATGGTGGAGGAGAATAGATCAGAGAAAGCTACAATTGCAGAGGGCAGTATAATAGTGACAGGGGTGGTGGAGGAGGACAGAGAGCAGAGAAAGCTTCTATCACAAAGGGCTGTATGACTGTGTCGGGGATGGTGGAGGAGATCAGGAGGACAAAGAAAGCTACTATTACAGAGGGCTGTTTGACAGCACTGGGGGATGGTGAAGGAGAACAGCGAGCAGAGAAAGCTACTATTACAAAGGGTTGTATAATAGTGCCTGGCAATGGTGGAAGAGATCAGTAGGACAGAGAACAGATAAAGCTGCTATTACAGAGGGCTGTATGATGGAGCTGGGGAATGGTGGAAGAGGACAGAGTTCAGAGAAAGATACCATTACAGAGGGCTGTATGATAGTGATGGCGATGTTGCAGGAGGACAGAAATCAGAGAGAGCTACTATTAAAAACAGCTGCATGACAGTGCTGGTGGATGGTGGAGCAGAGCAGGTAAAGTTAATATTACAAAGGGTTTATGACAGTGTCAGGGATGATGGAGGAGATCAGGAGGACAGAGAAAGCTACTATTACAGAGGGCTGTACGACAGTGCCAGGGGATGGTGGAGAAGATTAGAGTAGAGAAAACTACTATTAAAGAGAGCTTTATTATGACAGTTCCAGGTGATGATGGAGGAAATCAAAAGAAGAGCAAAGAAAGCTGCTATTGTGGAGTGCTGTATGACAGTGCTGGGGGATGGTGGAGAAGATCAGGAGGACAGAGAGCAGAGAAAGCTACTAGTAAAAAGGGCTGTAATCCACTACCGTTGAATCTTCTGCTGCTATTGACCAAGTGGCAGAACAAAGCAGCAGCTATTCAGAAAGAGGATGAGAGATGACTGTGTAGTATTGAGTAGGCATGGTTAAAGGGGTTGTCCCGCGAAAGCAAGTGGGGTTATACACTTCTGTATGGCCATATTAATGCACTTTGTAATGTACATTGTGCATTAATTATGAGCCATACAGAAGTTATTCACTTACCTGTTCCGTTGCTAGCGTCCCCGTCTCCATGGTGCCGTCTAATTTCAGCGTCTAATCGCCCGATTAGACGCGCTTGCGCAGTCCGGTCTTCTCCCTTCCGAATGGGGCCGCTCGTGCCGGAGAGCTGCTCCTTGTAGCTCCGCCCCGTCACGTGTGCCGATTCCAGCCAATCAGGAGGCTGGAATCGGCAATGGAGCGCACAGAGCCCACGGTGCACCATGGGAGAAGACCCGCGGTGCATCGTGGGTGAAGATCCCGGCGGCCATCTTACTAAGGTAAGTAAGAAGTCGCGGGAGCGCGGGGATTCGGGTAAGTACTGGAGGTTTTTTTTTTTACCCCTGCATCGGGTTTGTCTCGCGCCGAACGGGGGGGCTATTGAAAAAAACAAAAAACCTGTTTCGGCGCGGGACAACCCCTTTAAGTTACACAGCATCTGAAAGAGAATGAGCTGCGTTTATGCACATTCATAAGAGAGATCAGTTCTGGGTAAGCACACCAGCCAGAATCTTGAATCTATGAGAGCCTACAAACTAAGTATGAGGCTTTCTCAATGCATGAGAAGGAAAGCCATGCAAAGACTGATAAGTGCATCATTTTTTTTTGCAGGGACAAAGTAAGATTTGTGTATATTGATTTTTCATGCACAAAGGTTTTTATAGCCTTTAACATGTACTACTTACTAAGTTATGATAAAAAAAATGCAAAATCAACATAACATCCACCCTAGGTCCTGCTTTATGCCCCTCCTCTGTTAAAGTTTAACTCCCACCTATTTTCCACTTTATGTCCCACCTGTGTCCCTCTGTGTCCACTCTCGGTACTGTTGTATTATGTCTCCACCAGAATAATGGGTCAAGACTTTGAGTGACAGCTAAGGGCTAGGTAATGCCCCCAAAGATCCTGATTGGCTGGCTGGTGGAAGGTCCTAGCAGCATGTGTTGTGAGTTTTGGCTGGGATGGAGGGTAAGGGTTTGTTTCAGTGTTAGGCTTACATTATTAGCTGTTAATGGTTCCATGGTTCCTTACATTATTAGCTGTCAATGCTTCCTGTAACATGGAAGCATTGACAGCTAATAACGTAAGGCTAACACTGAAACTAACCCTAACCTTCCCCTCCTGCTGTGTTGCTGGCTGGCACCTGTTACTGTGGCCACTGCTGTGTCATCTTCCCTGCTGGTGATCCGGTGCTCTCCGTCCCCCGCTGTCAATGTCCCCGGCACCACTGCTAACAGATTGTGTCCGGATCCGCTGCTGTTTTCCCGCTGCTGTGCCTTCTCCCCGGCGCTGCTGCTAAGAATGTCTGTTCAGAGCCACCGCTGCTGTGCCTTCTCTCCTGTTGCTCTGCTGGTCTCCGTACCTCGCTGTCAATCTTCCCGGCCCTGCTGCTAACAGCCAATCAAAAAGTGGGAGCGTCACCTGGCTGTCAAGAAACCTAACCCTGGTGTACACCTACCATTTCCGGTGTCGACAAGGTACAACAGTACCTCTACCTTCTGTCCCACTTTAAGTATCACCTATGTCATAGTTTATCTCTCACTTTATGTCCCTGCACTATTCCAGTTTATCTCCCACCTAAGGCCTCCTGTCCACGGGCGATTTTTCACTGCATTTCCCGCGTTGATAATCTGGCCGCGGGAAACGCAGTGAACGCTTTCCATAGACTTACTATGGAAAGCGCAGCCCCGCTGTCCACGAGTGGAGAATCATAGCGATTCTCCGCTCGCGTGATTTAAATCTCAGCATGCTGCGATTTGCCGCGTTTCTCCG
This sequence comes from Eleutherodactylus coqui, assembly GCF_035609145.1. Lineage (NCBI taxonomy): Eukaryota > Metazoa > Chordata > Amphibia > Anura > Eleutherodactylidae > Eleutherodactylus > Eleutherodactylus coqui. The sequence goes on from NC_089846.1 coordinate 99,231,913, forward strand.
TGGTAAGCCTATCTGTCAGATAGGCTCAGCGCAGAGAGCTGTCAGCTCTCCCCTGCTCCCCAGCGGCGGCTCCCGCGGCAGAGATCTGCCGCAGGATATTGCTACGACCCTAGACAGGAGGCCTTAGTTGGATCTTATGTCCTACTCTAACACCTATTAATTTTCATGGGATGCTTTTGTACAGTATTTACACCAAGGGAGTTTATATACGTCAGTGGTAAAATGATGTGAAACCGAGGCAGCTGAATATTTATATCTACTTCTGTGTTCTGCAACTTTCTAATATATGTTGTGCTTCCAATCCTCGAAGTCTTCAGATCTCTGCTTGCAGTAAGTAAATGGAAAGATTCTTGTTTAAATCCTGTACAAGATCTAGTATGTGCAACAGCCAAGGCTGTAATACAATGTTTCCAGACAGTCCTGTATAACCCCCCCCCCCCCCCCCCCCCAACTCCAGATTGATACATTTTAACTAACTATAGGGACAAAAGAGAGATTTGTACTGCTGATCTGCTTAGCACACAGAGGATTGTCTGGACCTGATGCTACTGCAGCAAACTCTCAGCTCTGTGAAGGTTTTCTACCTTTATTCCCCTTTATTGATGGCAAAGATTTTTGAAATGATAAGAAAACAAAGTCCATGACAAGCCATATAGAGATATGTTACCGGGGCCCCTGACCGCTGATCAGCACCTTCATTGGGCCCTGATGGGACAGATGGAATAATCACAGTGCCTTGTACATATGTCCCATCTGGCTCTAAAGCAGCCCTATTCTCTTTGTTAACCCTTTGTATGTGAAGTATGCTTTGTGCTTTCTCTGCCATCAAGAAGTCAAAAGATGCGGAAGTTGTGACCATGAGAGGAGAGTGACAGGTGAATCTGGAGGAAGCCGGGCAGAATAGATGGGGGACAAAGAGGGGAGTGAGACAAAGGGACACTGGAGTGGGGGAAGGGGAGACAGGCAAATGTTTCTGGCCCTGTCTGGTCCAGAGTCCCATGTGTTCAATGAGACCATGCGCATGTGACAGTCTCTAAAACCACAGGAAGCATCACAAGCTACAAGAGAAAGAGGTAGAGACTTAGCAAGAATCACAGAGATTATAGGGGAGAGGGAGGGGGAGAGACAGCGAGCTGGCCCAGAGAGGGATCGGGGAAGAGGAGAAAGTGTCAGAGACTGCAGAGCTAATGACAGATGAAGAGACTGCAAGACAAGGAGAGACTGCCAGGAGAGAGAGTGTGAGTAAGAAGAGACAGACTGCAGGCAGATGTGTGGAGCCCAGGGTCCCAGTCCATGGAGGTACCAGGGCAGCACAGTGTGTCATCATAGCCTTGGGGTACTTTCATGTCATAGAGTAGGGGCTGCTAGGCTTAGAAACATTAGGAAATGCTGTTATAGAGGGCATCGGACAGCTCGCAGCAGAGCAGGGTCATGACCTGTCACCCTTAAGAGACAGGCTGATGTCCAGAATAAAGACCACCAGCAGTCTAAAGACCTGGGACAGTAGAAGGAGCTGTTTATGTATAGGACAGTTAGATAGAAGGATAGATAGATGGATTAAAGGATAGGCGGACAGTTCAAAAACTAATTACATAAAGTGGGATTGTAGACCCATAAATGTAAGATCAGCTATTTGATAACCTCCAGCCACCATGAGTACATTGTCAGTTTCTCGCCCTACCTCCCCCCTGTGTCTTCCCAGCCCCTCTTCTACCAATGTTGGCCCCTCTCCCCCGAGTGCTCCGGCCCCTGCTTCCACTGCTTTTCCTTGTCCATCCCGGGGCTTTCTCCGCAGCCTTCGGATCTTATACCATATCCTGGAAGAAGAAGGTGGTGGCCAAGTGCATGTGCAGGACATTGAGGAACTTTGGGGTGGGCCGAGCATTCTTGCAGGGGTCCCACAGGCTCTTAGAGATGCAACTGCTTCAAGTGGAGGATATCTAAGTTTTCCTCGACTGGTGAGGGGGCTTACCCAAGCGCTGAGAGCAGGAGACCCTTCAAACACAGCCGCACCGAGGAAGAGAGGTGAGCCTGAGGGGTCTTTCTACCAATGTCTGTATTCATTTCAGATATTCTCCGTCTTCTCTTTCTGGTCTCTCCTCCGTCTCCCCCTGTGTGGTTCATCATCTGGTCTCTACATTCCCCCTGTTCATCTTCCCTTGTGCGGTTCCTCATATGGTTTCTATGTCCCTCTCCATCGTCTTTCCCTATGTGGTCTCTACTTCTCTCTCCTTCGTCCGTCTGCTCTCTATATCCCTCTCCTTCATCTCCCCCTGTGCGGTCTCTTCAGTCTGACACTTGTGTATCATAACCCTCTTAAATCTGCTCCATCTGTCTGGGTGTAATCTGTACATTTAGAGTAAAAGGGCTCAGCATGGAGGGATTATTACTTCATGACAGATAGCAAGTATTAAAGGGGCTCTCCACATGGCGGGGTTGGGCTCTCAGTGACATCTTCGCATTTTGGTTGGAGAGGTTTGTAATTTCTCAGGTGGGACGATTACTCATATAGGGGATTCAATGACGTCTCAGTGCTGGTTGGGTCTCCAGTGTTAGGACCCCTTTGTCCGTGATATCAATGGGAGCTCGTGGACCATCGCTGATCTGCTGGGTCCTAATGATGCTCCATTTCATATCATGGACACATGTTGTAGCCATAGATCTTGTTGGCACTCCGTCTGGGGCACATGTACCACCAGTGCTTAAACACATCATATACTGGAGATGTTCAGCTTTGCCGAGGCTTCATATAATGCGCTAACTGGACTAATATGCTGCTCGGGTCTGGATCAGGTTTGGATGAAGCCTTCCATAGTACTTGCAGCAGTGTCCGCTATAGAACGACTGCCATGGGTTGGCTCTGGGTGACTATCTGCCTTCTCTGGGCTTGACGTACACCTTCTAGAAAGGTGAGGAGGTTATGGGGGAGAGAAGTGCCAGACTCCCAACTGATAGGAGACCTCCGACTCTATGGAAATAAATGACAATCTGTTAATTAGTCTTGGCCTCTCTAACTCTTGTACACCCCCCTTTCCTTTATAACTGTATACACCTCTGTATACCCCTGTATACCACTATGCAGCCCTGTGCTCTGTAGACCACTATATAACTTGTATCTCTTTGTATGCCCTTGTATGTCTCTGTATACACCTGTACACCTCAATATACCCCTGTGCTCTATAGACATTTGTCTATACCTCCATACACCACTGTACACCCCTGTGCTCTCCAGACCACTGTATGCCCCTGTACACCATTGTATATAATGTGTATATGTAGAGCTATCAGATACATGTTAGCAGGCATTTACACCACTGCAGCCTCTTCCCATTACAGTGATCCCTCGTCTATCGAGGGGGTTATGTTCCAAAGACCCCTGCGATACGTGAAAATCCGCAAAGTAGCGGAGTTATATTTACACAAATGAATCTGTCGGGTGAACTGCCAAAGAATCGCAAAAGTGAACAAACATTCGAACAGCATGCTACGATCAGTGAGCCAATCAGCGCCCAGGATACAGAAAACATTCCATCAGCCAATAGTGTGCCGTGTACAATCTCGTATTTGTAGGCGCTAATGGCGTACTGTATTTCCTGTATGTGCCGCAAAATTCCGCGATATAGCAAAAAACTCTGCAAAGACAGAATTATATATGGTTTATCTAAAATCCGCAATGAACTGAAGCCGCAATCATTAAACCGCGATATAATGAGGGATCACTGTACTTCAATATGTGGTGGGTAATAAATGAAATGTCACATGTGATGGATATAGTGATGACCTGTTCCCAGGCCTCCCATACAGTCCATATGTGCAGGTGCTGCATATAAAGAGAGGTGTAGCGATGACCTGGTCCTAGGCCTCCTATATGGATGGTACATGTAGGTGCTGTATATAAGAAGACATGGATATAGTGATAACCTCATCCTAGGCCTCCCATAGGGACGGTACATAAAGGTGATGTATATAAGGAGACATTATGACCTAATCCTATACCTCCTATATGAACAGCATGTGTAGGTGCTGTATATAAGGAGAGGTGATGTTTATAGTGATGACCTGGTTCTAAGCCTCTCATACAGTCAGTACATGCAGATGCTGTATATAAGGAGAGGTGATGTATATAGTGATGACCCGGTCCTAGGGCTTCCCATAGGGTCAGTACATACAGGTGCTATATATAAGGAGATGCAATGCATATGATGATGAAATTACCCAGCTCTGTGACAGTCCTGGAGGGGAGAATCGGCCCCCAGCCCTGGAGTGACCCCTTAATGTCATCAGCACAGATGCGGCTTCATAAGATGAGAGCAGATGGAGAGATCAAACATTAATTACTGAGAGAGGAATATCAAGCCTCTTATATATAGAGCAGCCGCTGGCACAGGGGGGGCAGCACAAGTAATGTCGCTCTCTGTCTCCCAGGATCTAAGACTGTCACCCGCTCCCAGAGCATCAACAATGACGTCACCTCCACCGTACGCCTCACCCGCCAGGAGCAGCGCATACGGCGTCACACGCTGAACAGTGGGATCGACTACAACACGGTAATGCCAAGCATTGATGCCCATGTGTGCCCAGTGTGTATTAAGGTCTGATGTAATGGAGAGGAAGCCTCATTGTGCTGCTGGGTTCACCCTCCACACCCCAACCGCCTATGTGCTGTGAGTACAGCTCCTATGGAGAGGCAATGAGACCAACTAGGATGCATCATGCCCTGCCCCTGCCACCTTCAGTGTGACCCGTTATATCTGTACAACTACACTGGAAAGCAAATGTATGCAAGTGCAGTACAACACGCACGTACACGCACAAATACGTTGCGCAAATACGCTAGCGCCCTTATGAGACCAGCCTGAGTATTTTGTGAGCCAAAACAAGAAATGGAGAGAAAGTATAATGGAAAGATTTGCACGTCTCCCGAATTTTGGACCCGCTCTGGTTTGGGCTCACAAAATACTGATGAAAAATACGCCTGTGTGAATAAGCCCTTAGGGTGGAAAAATGAAAAAAAAAACTAAAATAATATGGTTGTATAAATATGCACACCCTAAAACTAATACTTTGTTGATGCACCCTTTGCCTTTATGACAGCATTGACTCCTTTGGGCAGGGGTCTATCCGCATGGCACATTTTGACGTGGTAATCTTTGCCCACTCTTCATTGCAAAAGCGATCCAAATCTGTCAGACTGCAAGTGCATCTCATGTGTAGCGCCCTCTTCAGGTCACCCACAGATCTTCAATGGGATTCATGTCTGACTCTGGCGGGGCCATTCCAAAACTTTGATGATTTCCTGGCGAGGCCATTTTTTTGTAATTTGGAGGTCTGCTTTGGATGGTGAAATTCATCTTCAGCTTTTTAGCCGAGGCCTGAAGGTTTTGTGCCAAAATGGGCTGATATTTGGAGCTGTTCATAATTCCCTCCACCTTGACTAAAGCCCCAGTTCCAGCGGCAGAAAAACATCCCCACACATAATACTGCCTCCACTATGCTCACTGGGTGGTGTTCTGGTGATGGCAGTGTTGACTTTGTGCCAAACATCCCTTTTGGAATTATGGCCAAAAAGTTCCCCCTCGGTCTTCGCAGACAGAACACGTTCTCCACAGACTTCTGGCCGACTACGCATGTTTTGGTAAAAGATAGCCGGGCATAGATGTTCTTCTTTGTTAGAAAAGGCTTCCATCTTGCCCCCCTCCCCCACAGCCCGGACATATGAAGAATACAGGAGATGGTTGTTACATAACTGCACAATCAGTACTTGCCAGAAACTCCGGCACCACCTTTAACGTTCCTTTTGGCCTCCTGGACCAATTTTCCTTAATTTTCCTTAATTTCTGAGGGGCGTCCAGTTCTTGGTAAGGTTACTGTTGTGCCAAATGTAATCCCCTTCTTGCTGACGGTCTTCACTGTGTCCCATGGCATATGTAATGTCTTGGAGATGTCTTGGACCCTTCTCCTGACTGACACCTTCCAACAATCAGATCCCTAGGAAAATGTCAGGAAAATCTTCCTAGAAGAGCTAAACTTTATATGGGGGACATCAGAATCCCTGTAAATGACAGCAGCGGAGTGCTGACTAGTATTTATTATGAGGTTAAATATAATTGGCTAATTCTGAACAAAACCGCATTCCTAAATATAAGAGGGTGTTACACTTATGCGACCACATTATTATAGTTTTGTTACTTTTTATTACTCTACCCTAAAAGATCTCCATTTCTTTTCCAATGACTTGTCCTGATAACGGGTCATCTTTGTTAGACTTTTTAACATGACAAAAACAGGGCATTTCAGCAGGGGTGTGCAGACTTTTTAGATTTGCTGTATATAGTCAGTAATTGTTCTCCCATGTCCAGTAATTACTTCCCATTTCCACTAACTGCAAATCATTGCCTGCGGCACAATACTTGCCCACACATATATATTTTTACTGGCCATTCTCCTGCACATGTTAGGGTTACTATTAGGGCTGCGGCCACTTGCTTGGTAACCAGTGATCTGACTGCATGGTCTCCGGTGATCTGACTGTGTGGTCTCCGGTGATCTGACTGCATGGTATCTAGTCATCTGACTGTATGGTCTCCGGTGATCTGACTGTGTGGTCTCTCATGATCTGACTGCATGGTCTCCAGTGATTTGATGGTCTCCAGTGATTTGACTGCGTGGTCTCCAGTGATCTAACTGCATGGTCTCCAGTGATTTGACTGTGTGGTCTCTGGTGATCTGACTGCGTGGTCTCCGATGATCTGACTGCGTGGTCTCCAGTGATCTGACTGCGTGGTCTCCAGTGATCTGACTGCGTGGTCTCCAGTGATCTGACTGCGTGGTCTGTGGTGATCTGACTGCGTGGTCTCCGGTGATCTGACTGCGTGGTCTCCGGTGATCTGACTGCATGGTATCTAGTCATCTGACTGTATGGTCTCCGGTGATCTGACTGTGTGGTCTCTGGTGATCTGACTGCGTGGTCTCCGATGATCTGACTGCGTGGTCTCCAGTGATCTGACTGCGTGGTCTCTAGTGATCTGACTGCGTGGTCTGTGGTGATCTGACTGCGTGGTCTCCGGTGATCTGACTGCATGGTATCTAGTCATCTGACTGTATGGTCTCCGGTGATCTGACTGTGTGGTCTCTCATGATCTGACTGCATGGTCTCCAGTGATTTGATGGTCTCCAGTGATTTGACTGCGTGGTCTCCAGTGATCTAACTGCATGGTCTCCAGTGATTTGACTGTGTGGTCTCCAGTGATCTGACTCTGTGGTCTCCAGTGATCTGACTATGTGGTCTGTGGTGATCTGACTGCGTGGTCTCCGGTGATCTGACTGCGTGGTCTCCAGTGATCTGACTGCGTGGTCTGTGATGCTCTGACTGCGTGGTCTCCGGTGATCTGACTGCGTGGTCTCCAGTGATCTGACTGCGTGGTCTCTGGTGATCTGACTGCGTGGTCTCCGGTGATCTGACTGCGTGGTCTCCGGTGATCTGACTGCGTGGTCTCCGGTGATCTGACTGCGTGGTCTCCAGTGATCTGACTATGTGGTCTGTGGTGATCTGACTGCATGGCTCTGGTGATCTGACTGCGTGGTCTCTGGTGATCTGACTGTATGGTCTCCGGTGATCTGACTGCGTGGTCTCCGATGATCTGACTGCGTGGTCTCCAGTGATCTGACTGCGTGGTCTCCAGTGATCTGACTGCGTGGTCTGTGGTGATCTGACTGGGTGGTCTTTGGTGATCCGACTGCGTGGTCTCTGGTGATCTGACTGGGTGGTCTTTGGTGATCCGACTGCGTGGTCTCCAGTGATCTGACTGCGTGGTCTCCAGTGATCTGACTGCGTGGTCTCCAGTGATCTGACTGCATGGTCTGTGGTGATCTGACTGGGTGGTCTCTGGTGATATGATTGTACTAGTCAGAGCGTGTTTTTGCAGCCCTAATAGAAACTGTAAAATGCCCCCATATTGTGACAGTCTGAGACACGCCATTTTTCCTTAAAGGGGTTTTTCAGTTTCAGCCCAAAACTGGTCAGTGGTGCCCAATTACCTAAGACAAGCATTACTTACAGTTGCCGCTGCAGTTCTTCCAGATGGGCTTTGTTTATCCGGCTGCAGTGGTCACGTCACGTCAATAACACTTCCACACTGCTATCAGGAAAACAACAACAGCAGTAACCTCACTGGCGGCATAAGTACTGCTTGTTTTACGTAATAGGTCATCATTGCCCAGTTTTGGGCTAAAACTAGAAAACCCCTTTAAGCTGCCATGTTGGCCCATCATAACATCCCCCTTTATAAGACATATGTACATGAGAGGGAGGGTCCACCACCCTCTATAAGGGGAGCAGACACTAACAAAGTGACCTATAGTCTTAGGATATTGCAGCCTCATGTCAATGCTGTGAATATGAGTGTTGGAATAATCCTCTACAGCGCCCCCTATTGGAAGGTAGTCTCCCTACGAATCAATAGCCAACAGGCTTTGTAACATGACTACCCGTGTACAGACCGCTGCATCGGGGCTCTTACTCCTCATCAGTGCACAGCTTTGCACAGCAGGGTTCTGGTTTGCTGGGTGACAGGAGTAATGTTTCTCCAATAGGTGGCGCTCTGGAGGATTATTACACCACTCATTTGCATAGCTTTTTCCCAGGGAGCATTGCATGGCCTGTAAAACTCTTTACACCTCGCAGTGCTCTCCATATGGAGAAACATTACCCCCTAGACACAAGATGTGCAGATACTGGTGGCTTCCCAGCATGCATCGTTTCTTGGGCATTTAGTGCAGTCGGCCTTGCTGTACAGACATTTCTACCAATGTGTCCATACTGTGTAGGGTAGCCTGTAGGAGGCGCTGCGTGCAGCATGGAGCTGTCGAGCAGCTCTGTGTCCTGCATGATTGTGTATATGGGGTTCACTTTAAAAATCTAGTCCATGAAGATACTTCTTAGGGGGACAGAGAACAGAAGTCATGAACTGGATGATGGGGATTGTAGTAGTGCGAGGCAGTATCACACATTACGGGCTTAGATACAACACGTTTTTCTCTTCTTTTCATTCTCTTGTCATTGTTTTGGCCGCCTCTTCTGGGTGCCTCTCATGTAGAGGCCTATGGAGGGCAGGGCTGGTGGGTGACAGCAGAGGGCCAGACAGATGAGGGAGGGGAACTGGGAATGAGCACTGACGAGGGAGTGTCAGCTCACAACTATTCACACTGGACTGCAGGCGGGCAGGGAACAGGGGGAGCAGGAAGGGGGTCTCGTAGGCAGACGACAACATAGGGCAAGTGGGATCACACAGGTAGAGGTAGCAAAATGAGGGGGCAGAACAAAAATGAGTGATCCAATCACATGTATATCCAGAGACACACAAGGAGGCGGGGGCTGGGAGGGACATACAGGTATATACACCTACACACCTAGAACTCCTGAGGGATTATATAATTACACCCACTACTGTACAGCAGCCTGAACTGTAGATAGTTGTCTACAGACAGACACGTATGCACCCGTGTATATATACTGTCACTAATGCTACACCTATATACACATGTACAGAGAACTACCACATGCTAACACACACCGCATGGCTGCGGCTTATACCATCCTCATCCTCCCCCTGCACGACAGCCGAGAGGCCCTGACCTTCTACCTGTGGGTGAGTCTCATGTATACAGTGCTCTACCGGGAGACTGTAATCTATCTATCTATCTATCTGTCTAATAATAATAATCTTTATTTATATAGCGCCAACCTATTCCGCAGTGCTATCTATCTATCTCATATCTATCTCTAATATATCTGTCCTATCTATCTATCTATCTATCTATCTCCTATCTATCTATTTATCTATCTATCTATCTATCTATCTCATATCTATCTCTAATATATCTGTCCTATCTATCTATCTATCTATCTATCTATCTATCTATCTCCTATCTATCTCATATCTATCTCTAATATATCTGTCCTATCTATCTATCTATCTATCTATCTATCTATCTATCTATCTATCTATCTATCTCCTATCTATCTCATATCTATCTCTAATATATCTGTCCTATCTATCTATCTATCTATCTATCTATCTATCTATCTATCTATCTCCTATCTATCTGTCTGTCTGTCTGTCTGTCTGTCTGTCTTCCTCATCTCAGTCTCCCATCCTATCACTCTCTATCTTCCTGTTTGTCCTTTCCCATCTGACACACACTGTAAATCAGTTAATCCGGTGGGGGTTGTAATAACCCAGTATGTGGCAGACTCAGCGCTGCCTGACACACGCAGTATGTGACCTCTGGTAGGTATTATTGTGTTTTTCTCTCCCCTTGCTCGGTGTTGTTACCCCAGTGGTTGCCTCTGTCAGTCTGGTCTGCCCCCCTATAAATGCTCCTATTTTACACCTTACCGGTTTATTATCCTGTATGACTGTCAGCATTTCTGCACATGGGTGTGCGGGGGCCGCTTTCTACGTTGCAGGATTAGATAAGAGACGGAGCACTCATTGCAGTAAACAAAAACAGATTTCACTTGTCAGCTGAATCAGCGGTGCGCTCACTTTCACTCGGCGCACAGTTGCAGAACATTGTAACACAATTTCAAATACTTTGGCAGCGTAATCTGTAACGCTCAGCAATGCTGTCTCGGCTTGCTGGCCTTAGCGGAATCAAGTACAGTCTCTTTACTATACGTCAATCTTTGTACACATCAACACTGTCTTTCGTACCTGTGACACATTCTTGGTTTCACCACTCGTGCGACGTACATCACAGTCTCTTTATATTTCCAGTATCTTTGTAGTCTCAGTCTCTTTATATTCTCAGTCTCTTTATGTTATCAGTCTCTTTATGTTATCAGTCTCTTTAAATTCTCAGTCTCTTTATGTTATCAGTCTCTTTAAATTCTCAGTCTCTTTATATTTCCAGTTTCTTTATAGTCTCTTTAGTTACTTATCAGGCCTTGCTCAGTCTGTCAATACTCAGCACATCTCTGACCGGGGCCCACTCACAGTCTTTATGATGCAAGTCTCTCTCTGAGTCAGCATGTCAGCGGGTAAAGGCCCTTTTACACATAGCAAGTTTCGGGCAAATGATGCCCAACACTCGTCACGTTGTATACTCGCTCCCATGCTGTTACACAGGAGTGAGTATCGCTGGATCTCTTACAGCATGTTCAGTAGGAAGTCGGGGCGGCTGGAGGAGACTCCCCGCTGTCCACCCGTCCCTTTCCATTCACTGTAAGCAGCGGCTGCTCAGTATTGAACAGCTGCGGTTTACACTGAATGATGTATCGTTCAGATTTTAAGCATGCTGAAACTGAACGGCTGGACGATTCTCGTTCAGTAGTTCAGTTTCTGCATGCTTCTACACAGGACGATGATTGTTAAAAACCCTGCGGGAAGCCTGTGCTTTTGAGCGATCAGAACGATAACCGTCCAGTGTAAAAGGGCCTCAACTGACCAGGTCCGACTGTCTGAGAACTCCTCTCACAGCTCACATGACTAGGCTGCACCTCATGTCCTCCATAGAAGGCACTCCAGGGCTTCTTTCACGGCACACAACTACAGGCCGCACCCAACTTCTGCTCGGACCTTACACACATCTAACGGACTTCATCAAAACACAACCACCACCTATGTGCCACGCTCCGTCTCTTATACCCCCATGGGCACAACTCTGTGAGGCAAGATGTGCCCTCTGATTTATCCTTCAGATGCACATGTTCTGCGCAGCATGATACCTGAGGATGGGCACCAAACAATTACTACCGTGACTGGGATCAAAAGCATGCAGGCCACATTAGAGACGGTCACATTTCCCCATGTAATACCGTAACCAACAGTCGTCATCACATCTATACTACACCTCAGCATTTACATACATCAGTGTTGTTCTACACACTGCATACACTGCGGCAGTCACACATGATAGCATCTCCTGGACTAAACCTTAGTAGTTCTAGTAAATCCCAGCATGAGCATAATGAGCAGCGATCTCTACAGCATGAAGTGTCACATGGTACCGCTCCACTTCATACACATCGATGACACCAGCAGTAATAACATCTAACTCCTCGAGGCTCCCCCCTCTTACTAGTTACTGCACCGAATGGACTATAGGAGCTGCGCCTGAATCATGCAACATGTGCTTCATAAAACACGTAAACATTACAGTATATAATATGGATCGGATCCATATGAGAAGAGCGCCGCCCTATCTACCGCAGGATATTACAGCAACCAAAGATTAAATATTGGTTCAGAGAACCTAAGTGTACATTTCCCATCATGTACTACCACCACCTACTGGGGTACTCTGTATCTAAGCCTTAGGGCTTCTGCAGACGGGCGTTTTGTGTGCGTAAAATGCAGAGAATAAAACCCATTGATTTCAGCGGGTTCCCTCACATTTTTCATACGCGGCATGTTCTATGTTTGTGCACACTCAAGGCACCATAGGAGTCTATGAGGATGCACACCCCGTCCACATGAAATTACACACTGAACTACAAGATTTTGCGCAATTTATCCATAACACTTCTGATAAATTAGGCTGCACAGCTTCTTCAGTCACCGCAGCGCGGGTGTGAATGGACCTGGCAGCGCAGAAAAGTACAGTAGAATGCACGAATATGCATGCAATAACCGATGATAGCATTCCCTTCACAGTGCTATTATGCCATGCTATTGCGAATGTATATAAGACTACGCTCGTCTGCAGGAGCCCATAGGGCGGATTCACATGAGACATGCACATGGCACACAGTAAGTACGAATGACATTGCATACTTGCTGCGCATCGCCATGCGCTATCCTGGCGTGTATGTACACGTAATACGCATCCAGGACAGGTCTTGCGTATGCTTGGCTGAGATACGCTGGAAGCTCCCTTAAACTCCTATGGGAGCTGGAGAAAAAGGGAGGGGGAGGAAGCTTAGCTGCGTCAAACGCTGGAAAAAGAAGACAGATGGATCTATTTAAGCATTAGTAGTCATTCTGTGGATTTCTACCAACCGAGGGATTTCTGCGCTGCAGCGTATTTTTTTGCCGATACACTGCAGCCGTCTGTGTGAACGTCAGAAAATACGCAGCTAAAGATCCGGACTCAATCACATTAAATCTTCATTCGGGCGATTTTATGGGGTGTGTAGGCAAATGTAAAACGCATAGGGTCATGTCGAAGACCCCTTACTGTGTGAGGACCAGCTGGTCCTACACTCCCCATCCTGAACTGTAAAGTATTAGTAGAATTACCCTGTTTTCCTGAAAATAAGACATACCCTGAAAATAAGACAGAGCATGATTTTCCAGAATTTTTGAGGATGCAAAATGATTTTTCAGGCTTTTTGAGGATGCATGAAATATAAGCCCTACTCCAAAATTAAGCCCTGCTAACAGTTAATTAAAAAAGTGAATTTAAATAGTGCCCAGGCAGCTATACATGTAAAAAAATAAACCTTTTTGAACAAAAATTAATATAAGACACTGTCTTATTTTTGGGAAACACGGTAGTAAACCAGAGGTCTCCAACTAGCAGTTCACCTGCTGCTGAAGAGCTGCTGTTCTGACAACCCTAGGAGATTATCCGCTAGGCTCGTTTGGCAATATATCAAGTTGATTGGCACTAATTTACTTCTATCTACATAAAGCAATCATCATAGGTTCCTGTGATCGTTTGTCCCACGGATCATCGTCGTTGCCAGCAGCACATCCCCAGTTTACACGTGTCAAGGAGCTATCAACAACTGATGTCCACGTTATAGAAGCCATCACATAACTAGCGCATTAACATTTGCTGTTCTATTACCTATCGTGTTCGCACGGAATAAAGGTCACAACCAGATGTTTGTACGGCTTTCGCCCCGTGTAAATGCGCCTTTAGGATTGCGCTTAAACAGATGCATACACAAAGATGGGGACCCCACAGCACATCAAGTGCCCCATTATGGTTCTTAGTTGCTACCCAGGAAAGTAGAACCTAATGGCACTATAGCGGGCACGTGATCATCCTCCATGGCATGTATGCCCTTAAACTGGCGCTACAGACAAAGCCATGAGCCACAGTAAAATCCCACACCAATGACACAACCTCAATGACAACCAAAAAAATCCATCCCTTTCAGAGGAACATCGAGGTTGAGTTGTGAGAACCCCAAAGGTTTCAACTTGTGCACCACCCAATGTTACCATGTGACTCAGCTATGTGGCTTATTGCCCGATACACTTCAATGTGTTCATATGGAGTGAAAATCGCAAATGACCTTCGTAAAACATTTCATGGTCGCTTGCATCTCATTCCGTTTGATCTGCAGCTGCTGAATCGTTCCCCGTGGTGAAGGCAGCGAATCGTCTGCTAGGTGTGTATGAGGGAATGGCTGTAATTGCGATCGCTCATCTACAAGTGAACCCTCTCTGTTAGGTTGACTTCACGCTGGCAATAAAATCCTGCGATTTTCTCGCTATGCAAGAGTGAGTGAAAACGCAGAATTATGAAAGCAATGATTTTCAATGGTTTTCTTCACAATTGTGATGTTTTCACTCATGTCAAGTTGCGAGAGAAAAAAAATTGCAGCATGCTCTATCTCTGCGTTAAATCTCCCATGTTTCCTTATGGAGCCTCCTTTTTATCACATCGCAAACCACAAACTTGCGTTTTTTGTGCGATGCGATTTTAACATTAGAAAGTTCTATTGACTTCTGTAATAAAAAATCGCAGCAAAACCGTGTGGAAAAAAACGCGCAAGAAAATTGCAAGTGGCAGTGATGTTTTTGCGAGAAAAAGCAGTTCTGATGCTCAAAAATCGGTGGGAAATAAAAAGTTTTGTTTTTGCTGCAATTTTCTCGCGGCCATATCACGAACGCCAGTGTGAAGGAGCCCTCACGGGGAGTACTTGCTAATATAAGGGACCACATGCCACCCATATACGACGATCTCATAGACCTCAACCTGCATTCACCGCACACATCCTCGTCATGTAGTCGAATGGAAAGATGGTGACAATTCAGTATCAGAACGTGGGATAATGACAAGTGATATACTATAGGCTTCCAAGAAAACCACCGCTGAGGCGCAGACACCAACCTCTCATGAGGGCCCGATGGTCCTCTCTTCTGTCATACTCTTGTGCTCAGGCTGGCAGATCACTGCTGTCATTGCTGGCTAAATACACCTTCCATCCATCCTATCTGTATCTCTCTTTCATTGTATCAGTGATTGGAGCGTTCTTAGTGACTCATCTGTAGGTTACTGATATTGGCGGACTCTTTGCAGTCACTTCTTCCATGGCTTCTGCTCCCTTGTCTTCTGGTAGGAGATTCCTGGCAGCCCCTCCACTCCCTGCTCTGCAATGTCACCAGAAGCTGTGAAAGCTCTTCCTTTTCTCTTCCAGCTGCGTCGCATGAAAGAATTGGAGCAGGAACGAGACGCTCTTCTAGATGGAGTCCAACTGGTGGAAAAGGCCCGGGAATGGTACAGGGAACGTCTGCAGGAGTCGGTGCAGCAGAGGGACTGGCAGGGCACCCTGGTATGGAGAGCGCCCCTTATGTGTTTGTGTGCTCACCCATTACCACTGTGCTTCCATATTTGTCCCACATGCCACATCCCTACTGATGCTACGCTGTTTCTTATTCTCAGGACCAGGCCCCACCACCTCCTCTCCTCGGCTCCACACTTTTGGTGCAGATCCAAGAAGTCAACAGATTCTTGAGTGACCTCATCTCGTCTTCCGAAAAGGTGGTAGACAAAAACTTCTAGTACTTGTTTAAAGGGGTCGTCCACATTATTATTTAACTAAAACTTAAAGTGGTATTCCCTCAGGATACACTATAAATGTGTGATAGGTCCTGCCCCTGGGACCCTGACCTATTGGGAGAATCATATCCTATGGCCCCTCCAGACATTTCTATTTCCCAACAGACTCCTCTGTACCTCTCCTCCCCCAGACTTCTCTGAACCCTCTCCTCTAGACTCCTTTATCCCTCTTTCCAGACTCTTCTGTCCCCCACACTCCTCTATACCCCCTCCTCCAAACTCTCTGCCCCCCCTCCTCCAACCCACTTGTCCCCTCTTCCTCCAATCACTCTGCCTCCTCCAGACCTCTCTGCACCCCCTCTGTTCCTTCTTCAGACCCCTTTGCCCTACTTCTCCAGCCCCCTCTATCTCCTCTAGAGCCCTCTGTCCTCCTCCGGCCCCTCTCCTCCAGCTACTCTGTAGACCTCCTGCTGCCTCTCTGTTCACCCCTTCTTCCTCCAGTACCCTCTGCCCTTCTCCTCCTCCTCCAGCCCCCTCTGTTCCCCTCCTGCTGCCTCTCTGTTCCTTCTGCTCCAGGGCCCTCTGTCCCCTTCCTCCTCCTCCAGACCCCTCTATGTCTCTTCTCTAGACCCCTCTTCCCAATCCTCCAGCCCCCTCTGTCCCCTCTTTCAGTTCCCTCTGTCTAGACTGCTGTGTCCCCCTCCTCCATCAGCCCCCTCTACCACCCTCCTCTAGATGTCTGATGCTACTACCCCCAACATCTGCTGGGACACCCCCTTACACATTAGATAACTTTCCGGTTCCACTGAATTAGAGTGGTTCGGTCAGCAATCATCTCATGCGTGCGGGAGTAAGAAGGAATCCCAGAATTCTGCTTCATTGGTTGTGTAAGAGAAAAGTGTTCTGATGCTCGATATATTCCATGATCTCTGCTTGCTGTCAGTGAACACAAACAATATTTCAGAGGCTGAAAACCCATCTTGACATGGTATTTTCTCCACAGCTGCAGTTTGTTACAGTGTATCATCCTGGGACTGTAGGCGGATAGTAACTCCTACATTGTAACAAATTGACATAACTGAGCCTTGCAAAGATAAAGACCAGCGGCGTACAGGGAGGTGATGGGGCCCCACAGTAAAGGATACAATGGGGCCCACTTATCACCAGCGCACCCAACCCTCCTAAAACCTGAATAAAAGGGGTATTCCCGCCTCTGCCACCAATGTCTGATGCCTCAGGGACCTATCTCTAGAATGAGGGTCCCCCGACCCCTGTCCTTCCTGATGCAGAGGTAGTCCGGAGTAGAGAATTAGCTGAACTAGGACTGTGAAAGGGGGATCCCTGTGCATGGGAGGTAGCCATCCACAGCCGGGCCCTTTCTCCAGGGGCCCTGTAGCTGCCACAGAGCGGGCCTCATGTTGTGTATATCACCAGTTGTACGGTTTCTTGACTTGACCTCTGTCATTTTTGTATTTTAAGGTTAATCGTAGACAGACCCCCTACTCAGGGAAGCATCCAGACCCCCTCGTCACGCTGAGGTCCCAGAACCAGCTGCTGACCCGGGTAAGAGGTGGGGTGGCATTACAAGAGCTATATGCAGCAATGGGTTACCTGCGGGGCTCCAGAGCTCATTAACCCCTTCATACCTGCACTATTTTAGACCAGAACAATGTGTGTGATTTTTATGGACTGGTCACATGGTATAGCAGTTTTTCTGTAATCTTTGCGCCTTTGTGTGGTCTACATATTTTACTTTTCCTTTTTTGGACAATATCTCCCCCAGACGGGCAGAGGCAACGATCGCAAATCTGATTGTTGATTTGAGACTTGTCTCCCCCTATAACCAGAACTGGCCCATATTGGGCAAATCAGCCCTGACAATAACTGCTACTGTCAGGGCTGTGCTGGGGCTCCTTAGGTGATATTCACACGGGCTTTTTTTTCAGTCCTGATTTTTTTGTGCGATGTTCAGTTTTTTAGTTTCAGTTATTTTTCTGCACAATCTTCAACCATTTTGCATCAGGATTGTAGACGCATAAAAAATGCATGATGGGCCAAATTATGTAATTAAAGGTTTTACATAGTTTTTTTTTATGGTAACCATGATTACACCACATAAAGACAAATCACAATTGCACTTATAGACTTAGGCCGCTTTCACACGGGCTACAAAACCGTGTGATTCTCCGGCGGTGCGACAGCGCTGCAAAATGCATGTTTGTGAAGCCCGTGCGTTTCAATGGTTTCCGTCGCATTAGCCATGTTTTCACTCATGCTGTGTTGCGAGAAACAAAAATGACGGCATGCTCTATCTTTCTGCGATGTGCGTTTTTTTACACCCATGTTTCCCCTTGGAGCCTCTTTGTTTATTGCATCAAATCGCACAAACTTGCGATTTTTGTGTGATGCGATGCAATATTAACATTACAAATTCCTATTGACTTTCGCAATAAAAAAATGACGCGATTGTACCGCGAATGAGACATGCAGCGATCTTTCTAACTTGGCCCATCAGTCCAAAAGAAGAACCGCTCGTATGAATTAACCCAATCAAATGAATGTGTTCTGTTCCCATGCGAGTTCTGTTCATCTCAGAATCGGACGGAACTCATGTGGGAAAATGGCCTATATGAATAACCCCAATGGCCGCTTTCACACGAAACTGGTGGAGTCATATACACGAGCGATGTTTTCATGGCATGCTCTATCTTATCGTGTTCCTCGGAACGCATATTGATTTCATTGGGACCTTTAGTATCACATAGCCTTCACATGTCATACGATGTGCACAGAAGTGCGATGCAAGGTTCCCATTGAAATTAATGGGAAACCCTTCTGATCCTCTATCGTGCATCAAGCTCGAGTGAGCGAATCGGAACTTCACCGATGCAATGCAAGGCATTTTTGCCTGAAAAACACCTCATATCCGCGGGTATTGTGCTCGCCTGTGTATAGAAAGCCTAAGGCTCCATTCAATATTAGGCTGAGAAACCCGGCTTGCACTTATCAAGTGAGTTTTACCCCCGAATGTGAGGCGTTTTTATGCAAAAACACCTTGCATCACTTCTCTAAAATTGCGATCCTTTGGCGCTTGTTTCATGCGCACCAGAGGATCGGCGAGCATTCCTTATTCATATGCCCCGTCCAAATCAGTTTCATTAAGGCTGCGATATTCTGCCGTGGGGGAGCAGGGGGGAGAACTGACAGGTCTTCGTGGTGAGCCTATCTAATAGATAGGCTCACCATGGCAAAGCCCAGCAATGGGTGATGCGTTCCGAGGAACGCAAAACAATAAGACATGCTGCGATTTCTTCCCATGCAGTATCGCTGTGAGGGAAAACATTCGCTCATGTGTAAGACTCTATTTAAAAGAATGGCGTTCATATTCGCGCTGGAGTGTATGCAGCCCAAGGGGATGGAGCCGAGGACTTAAAGCTTCCATGAATGGGGATTCAAATGTTGCTGCTATTCAAGGCACCCATATTGGCGTCTGCTGCTGGCAGAACTGAACTTCTGGCGCCAGGTGAGCGCTGGAGATAGCGTTAGACAGCGCCAGGATGCCAGGCCTGGTTTAGTGTGTTACGTACTGAGTGTACAGACCTGTGATTGTCCTTACAGGAGCTCTCCACGCAGAATGAGAGGATATGGAAGCTACAGAGAGAGAACGAGTCGTTATACAGAGAACTGGAGGAGCGGCACATACACAGAGCCACCTTCATCTGACACCGGATGACGGCCATGCCCAGCGATGTGGACCTTACAGTCAGGCGCCATCAGGTTATCTCGACGAGGATCATTCACAGCCTGGATCCACATTATTTGCTCTCCTGTTCCTCCGTGTGTGTGTGACTGCAGAGCATCTCGCCTGACGGGGCCTGCAGAATGTGTCCCTAACCGCAGAGACTTGCTCAGTGTTAGTGTAGAAGATTGCCGGACATGATAATGACCCCGAGTCTGCAGACAGCATCAAGTACTGCTTCCATGCGACTCCCAGAGGTCTCAGAGACTGTGATGGTGGGTCCGTTACATCACGATGGTGGGGCCTAGTAAACGGCGATGACGGAGTCTGTTAGATTGCAAAGGTGGACCTGTTGTACTGTGAAGATGGGGGCCTTTACCCTCGATAATGGGTCCATTACATTGTAATAACAGGCCCCGTTATACTGTGATGATGGGTCTATTACACTGTGATGATGGGCCCGTTATGCTGTAGCGCCCTCTGTAGGGTTATGTACACAGTAAGTCTATGGTTTACACTAGAGATATTCACTGCTTTACTGGATGATTTGTGATAAATGACAGAAATAAAGACTTACAAAGTTCTGGGGCCCGGTAGGGCCGGATCTGCCGCGTCCTGTTATGTTGTTATGATAGGCCTGTTACTCTGCGATGACGGGTCCACTGCGATAATCGGTCCGTTAATGGTGGGACCATTAAACGGTGATGATGGCCTGTCACACGGGGATGATGGGTCCATCACACAGTGATTGTAGGGCTGGTTGCACGGTGATGATGGGCCCATTGCACTGCTATAATGGGTCTGTTACTTTATGATGATGGGCCATTACACTATAGCACCCTCTGTAGGGTTATGTACACAGTAAGTGCATGGTTTACACTAGAGACATTCACTGCTTTACTGGATGATTTATGGTAAATGACAGAATTAAAGATTTACAAAGTTCTGCAGCCCAGTATGGCCGTATCTGCTGCGTCCCACAACAAGCCTCAGGCAGCAGTCTGCAGGACCTCAGAGGGACGGGGGGGGGGGGGGGGGGGGGTTGCGACCCGGCTGCTAATTATTTTTTACATCCATTAACCCCTTGAGTGGCACGCCCGGAAATTTTCCGGGACGAGCTCCACTGCCCATAGCGATATAGCCCGGCAGATTTCCGGGCTATGTATCACTATGGGAGCTGCAGAACACAATGCCACAAGCTGTGACATTGTGCTCTGCCTGTACAGACCCATACAGAGCAGTCAGGCAGTTTGAAATAAGAAACAGGGAGATACTGCCGATCTGCCGGCACTCTCCTGCTTTTAATTTCAAACCCCTGCACTGGTTGTATACAGGTTTCCATAGAGACCATCGGCTTGTCAGAAGCAAGCCAACAGTCTCTGTGGCAGGGAGAGCTGGTGCTTGGCTGTGAGAGGACAGCCAGGCCCCAGCTCTTACAGCAGAGATTAGAGAAAACCTCTGATCTCTGCTGTGTTAACCCTTGACATGCTGCAGTCTATGTGACTGCAGCATGTAAAGGGCTGTCACCATTGGACCCCAGGAATGTGAACAGGGGGTCCTGATGGGTCTTTGTGGAAGTCCCCTAAAAGGACAAAAAAAAAAAGTTAAAAAACGAAAACTTTATTCTATGGGTCAGAACGATTACTACGATACCAAACTTGTATAGTTTTTTTTTTGCTGTAGTACTTGTATTTTTTTTACAAAGACATTTAATTTTTTTTAATTATTTTCTGCAGCATCTTCTGCGCGCAACAACTTTTTTATTTTTCCGTTGACATACTTAAGCAACGGCTCATTTTTTGTGAGATGTCCTGTAGTTTACGTTAATACCAATCAGGAATACATACCCCTTTTTGATCGCTTTTTATTGCATTTTTTCTGGAAAACAGGGTTACTGAAAAAGTGCATTTGTGGCGTTTTTTAATTTTTTTTTCGGACTACGTTCACCGTGCGGGGTAAATAATGCTCGATCTGATATTTATGGACGCGGTGATAGCAAACATGTATTTTTCTTTTATGATTTAGATTTTTATTATTATAGATATGGCAAAAGGAGGGTGATTTAAACTTTTATTACTTTTTTTTTTTAAGTGTAAAAAAGTCGTGAAAAAGAAAAAAAACTGTTACAATTTGGTATTGGCATAATCGTACCGGCCTGTAGAGTTACTTTAATACATTAGTTATACTGCTCAGAGAATGCAGTGAAAAATAAAAATAAAAAACATGCCAGAATTACAGATTTTGTTAATCTTGCAACTAGAAAAAATGGATTAAAAAGCGATCAAAATTTTACATGTTCCTAAAAATTAGATAACTGAAGACTAGAGTTCATCCCGCAATAAACACGGCCGTCTAGGGCTCTGGCAATGGAAAAACAACACTAATACGGCTCTTGGAATGTGGCGCCACAAAAGCAAACCTTTAAGAAAAAAAAATGTTTTAAATGTATGAAAATAGCAAAACATAAAAAACTGTATAAACTCGGTATCGCCGGAATCGTGCTGACTCAGAGAATAATGTTATCACATTGTTTATTCTGCACGCTGAACGTCGTAAAATGAAATCCAAAACACAAATGGCAGAATTTCTTTTTTTCCCCCAATCTCCCTACAAATTTTTTTTACAAAAGTTATGCAATACATTATATATACCTGAAAATAATGCCATCAAAAAGTACAACTTGTCCCACAAAAAAACAAGCCCTCATATGGCTGTGTCAATGGAAAAATGAAGAAGGTATGGCTCTTGGAACGCGACAGGAAAATTAGTTGAAATTAAATGATTAGACCATTTAAAAAAATACCCTGGTGGGTCTGACAGGGTGGTAAGAAACCCACCACTCAAGGGGTTAATGGCTGGTAAAAAATAATTGCCAGTTGTGAGAAGGCTGGGCAGCAACCCGACAACCAGTGGCCGTGCACTCACCTAGTCTGTAGCTCCGGGCCACCGCTGCTGCGACCCCTGACCTCACCCCCCCCCCCCAGCATCTGTGTCCCTTTGAAAGTGAATGGAGTGCTGGTCTGTTTGCGTGACCAGTGCTTCATTCAGTCTCCTCACCTCGGGGGGGGGGGGGGGGGGGGGGGGGGATGTAGTAACCCCACAATGTGTAGGACAGGGGACACAAGTGTGGGCACTGAGACCCACGCCGATCAGAAAGTTATCCCCTATCCTGTGGATATTGTTTAGGTAAAGGATAACTTGAAATTAAGGTACAACACCTTTCAATAGTCACTGCACTTTGGAAGATTTGTTCTATGTGATAGCCAGTGTGATACCGAGCAAAAGTGCAAATCACTTCATTTACCTACAATGACATTTTTGTGCTAAAAATCCATCTGAACGGCTAACCACTAGGGGTCTTCCTTTTGACTGCCTGCTGTCATGTGAAGTCTGCCTCTTATAACTGAGATAACCAGACAGATCACAGAAAGTGTGAGAGGGGGATGACTCACTCTGGCCATAGAAGTCTATGAACATCAGGGGAGGAGGAGGGAAACAGAAGCCAAGACTCACACTGACACTGCTGCAGGTAATAGTAAGTGTTGACAGTCTCACAGTTACTGGAATCACATCTACACTGCTCAGTACTACTCTATAATGCACTCCATGATGATGTTACTTATGAAGCTGCGCACTATTTGGAGACATTATAGCAGCAGTCTATACCCACCAGCTCAGAAATAGAGAAGAGATCCTGCTCTCCTATGTGTGCAGTGTAGGGAGACATCATAGCTGCAGTCTGCAGCCACCAGCTCAGAGAGAGAAGAGATCCTGTTCCTGCATGTGTGCATTCTGTGGAGACATCATAGCAGCAGTCTACACCCACCAGCTCAAAGATAGAGAAGATATCCTTCTCTTATATGTGTACAGTGTATGGAGACATTATAGCAGCAGTCTACACCCACCAGCTCAGAAATAGGGAAGAAATCCTGCTCTTCTATGTGTGTAGTGTATAGAGACATCATAGCAGCAGTCTACACCCACCAGCTCTGAGATAGAAAAGAGATCCAGCTTCTGTATCTGCATTCTATGGAGACAATATAGCAGCAGTCTACACCCACCAGCTCAGAGAGAGAAGAGATCCTGCTTCTATATTGTGCAGTCTATGGAGACACAATAGCAGCAGTCTACACCCACCAGCTCAGAGAGAGAAGAGATCCTGCTTCTGTGTGTGTGCAGTCTATGGAGACAGCAGCAGTCTACACTCACTAGCTCAGAGATAGAGAAGATATCCCATGTGCCACAGAGTGTTAAGGCAGCAGAAACGCAGTCCTTAGCTCTCACTCACAATCTAAAGATTGCAAGTTCAATCCTTTCGAGGTCAGTAAAAGGAGTACCCAGCTTGGTGGGGGTGATAAATAAATTATCTGACAGTGCTGCGGAATAAGTTGGTGCTATACAAATAACAAGATTTATTTTAATTATTTGTCCTTCTATATGTGCGCAGTGTATGGAGAGCTCATAGCAGCAGTCTACACCCCCCAGCTCAGAGATGGAGAAGAGATCCTGCTCGCCTATGTGTGCAATGTATGGAGACATTATAGCAGCAGTCTACACCCACCAGCTCAGAGATAGGGAAGAGATTATGCTCCTATATGTGTGCAGTGTATGGAGACATTATAGCAGCCACCAACTCAGACATGGAGAAGAGATCCTGCTCGCCTGTGTGTGCAGTGTATGCAGCAGTCTGCAGCCACAAGCTCAGAGATGGAGAAGAGATTATGCTCCTATATGTGTGCAGTGTATTGCGACATTATAGCAGCAGTCTACACCCCCCAGCTCAGAGATGGAGAAGAGATCCTGCTCTCCTATGTGTGCAGTGTATGGAGACCTCATAGCAGTAGTCTACACCCCCCAGCTCAGAGATGGAGAAGAGATCCTGCTCTCCTATGTGTGCAGTGTATGGAGACATCATAGCAGCAGTCTACACCCACCAGCTCAGAGATGGAGAAGAGATCCTGCTCTCCTATGTGTGCAGTGTAAGCAGCAGTCTGCATTTACCAGCTCAGAGATGGAGAACAGATTATGCTCCTACATGTGTGCAGTGTATGGAGACGTCATAACAGCAGTCCATTCCCAATTGCTGAGCCTGCAGAGGGGAAAACTGGTTATAATACAGGATAAAAATCATATAAAGCGCAGATATAGTGTTATTCCTCAGGTAGATACACGGCAGCGTATGCTGATGCCACCTGACAGTGCAGGTACACCTTTTAAGATTTCTGATTGAACTGTTCACTAACTTCTAGTTTCTGTGTTACTTGACTTTCCGCCTTCTACCACTTTATGGGGTATAATGGTATCTCACAGGTCTCGCTAAGACTCCGGGCTCAGCTCTGTGGGCTCATTCATACTGGAGACCCAGGTAGGTGATCTGCTTGTACCATTTCCCCCCATAGAGCACTGATTGCTGCTCTGTATAACTATTTATAACCAGATGAGACTGTAGGATAAAGAATCCAAGCAATACCAGATCTGTACCGTATAGAATGCTGTAGACTTATGTCATAGTATAACTGGCTGTGTCTTCGCTGTGGTGCAGTGGCACTGTTCTCACCATAGGACGGTATTATACTCATTAATAGTCACATATGCAGAGATGAAGAAGGATCACAGCAGATGTCTCTAAGCCACAGGCAGCGGTGTCATATCCTGGGCAGATCCCCAGGTTATGTCCTCAGGGGAAGCTAGGGGTGGGGTACAGTGTTATGAGTTTTTTTTACATACTTTTGCACCTTTGGAGAGGGGACACAACCTCTTATGTGCAACTATAAATGATAACGCCTATTACCAAAGTCTGCCGGAGTACATGTGGATGGGTGTGTGACATGGTGAGAGCCTCGGATATAACCTCTGTAGAAGGGATTTATAAATTGTGATTCTATACCGCCACCTAGTGGTACATTCATAGTTCTGCAGGATCCTAGACACCTATGAATGGCGTAGGAGTCTCCACTAATATTACTTCTACTAATATGCATAAGACCTGAGGAGCTACAGACCATCTTCCACTTCTCTTGGTAGTTGCAGCTGAGGTTGTCCTTGGTCCTGACACTGCAGATTGTTCCTCCATCTAAACATCTGTGATATATATATATATATAATCATAGTCCTCCACCATGGAGAAAAGTCATCGTCCTCCAGGATAGAGTTTCCAGAGATGGTCCAAACCTGCGCAGTTTTGGACTGTGGTGGATCTTCCCTACTCATGCAATCAGTGCTAACATTATCCATCATAGCTGACAGGGGGCGCCATCCTCGGACTTCCGCTGTTGGATTCCCCTGGCTTTGTGTAGTAGCACCCTGAGCTCGGTGGAGGAAACAATCTGCGGGATGAGGACACATTTTCCAGGCACTGGCTGGGCACGTTGTGGATCTTGCATTGCTCACGTCTTTCATCACCGCAGCCATTAGTTCTACTTTTAGTCCAGCAGCTTCAGGATGGAGCGGTGTCAGTGACGACTTCAGACGCTTTTCTCCACCTCTCCCTCTTTCATTAGGCCTCTGTGTCCACCATCTTGATCAGGGTAAGTTGTCAACAGCTGGCTGGTTTCGGCGTTTCTTCACATGATGGGTGACTCACAATCGTCGAGGTCGCGATGGTATCGGCTTGATCACAACTGTAGAGGGGATACAAGAAGGGAAGATCATCCTGGTTGTGACGAGGCCGCAGAAATGTACGTAGAGTCCCATATAGAAGATACAGCTCCTTGGTCTGTCCATTTGGGGTCACAGTCTTGAAGGCTCTATGAGCCGCACCTCTGACCTATCCCTATGATATCAGGGACAGGCCGGCTGAGTGAATGTATACATTTTCCGCATGAAAACACAATTCCATATTTTGTCCATATTTCCCCAGGAAGCACTCCAGGAGGGGAACTATGGCCACCATATTTTATATCATTAATTTACCTACAAGTAGACTTCAAAAATTATACATGGAATATGATTAGTGCAGCCAGTGTGCGATTCCATGTGTTCCTGACATCACACCACAGTGGGAATGAATGCGCTAGAGTTGTGGTTGACTCCAAATCCTGAGAACACAACTGGTTTCGGCCAAAACCCTTTAGAGAACTCCTAATTCCAGTTATTAATTTCTCCTTGGATGGATAGCAGGTATCTGTGCGAAAAGTGGAAGAAGAATGGGGAGGACGATGCTCAATAGAACCTCCTGTGCTTGAGATGTACAAGACCGCCATAATGCTGAGGCCACACAAAAAAGTAGTGAGAATTAAAATCAGTAGATTCTATTCTCCGAGTTTTACATTCTCCTGCGTGCAAAAACACAGCCGTCTGATGCCCCCCTGATGTAGGTCAGATTTTCATAAACCTATATAGCAGTTGCCCATATGAATTCACCCTTAGGCCGACTGCACACGGGTGATTTTTGCTGCAGAATCCACGGCGGGCACCGCACCATTGATCCGCAGCAAATACCGTCCTTAGCATGCCATGGGAAATTGATTCATCCTGCACACAAGCAGAAACCAATTGCAGTTTTCACTCAAAGGAAAAATCGCAGCATGCGCCATTTTTGCACGGATTCTGCACAAATGGCTTCCATTGAAGTCAATGGAAGCCGTCCGACCCATGGCCCTTTTGCAATTGACATTGTGAAAAGGTCACGGATTTCACTTCATCGATAGGCGATGATGCGGGAAAAACAGGAGTTTAAAAAACAATCTTGTAGTGCACATGTCCGCAATGCAGAAAAGGAAGAGAAACTACAGGTACGTGCGGACACCGATGCTGTCAAGGTCAGATTCTGCTGTGGGCTCCCGCATGCCGAATCTGTCTCCGCCATGTGTAGGCGGCCTTCGGCTTCCCACACACATTCAAGCGCGATATTGGGCCGTGAAAATCAGGTGTACTGTACCAGCGGATGCGAGGCGGTCTGTAAAAAAACGCCTCCCGTCACGTCAGTGAGGTTGCGATCCTCCAGTGTGGCTTTCAGCCACGGTGGAGGATTGGCAAGTGTTTCTCATTGTTTTCAATGGGAAGCCTAGCATCGCACGTCATATGATGTGTTTTCCGGCCACATTGAAAACAATGGATGATACATTCCAAGGGAACAAGCAAAGATAGAGTTGGTTCATATTCGTGCAAGATTTGTGCATCTTGCAATACACAAATCCTGCGTGATTATCACAGCTGTGTAAAAGCAGCTTTAAGCCCTATTCACACGACTGTTTTGACGTTGGTATTTAGCCGCGTTTTTAAAAAAAACAAAAAAACAATTGGCAAAAAAATTGTGACCATCTGAAACATTAGATTCCAATGTATTCATTTAAACGAATGATTTTTGGGAACGTAAAAAAACGCTCCAGGTAAAATAGCACATACACGGCCGTTTTCTGTCGCTGATTTCATACACTCCGTCAAAATATAGGACTTGCTCTATCTTTTGCCGAGATGCGCAGGAAGCCTCCATAGACTTAAAAAAAATGGGAGGGAGTTTAGCTGCGTCTAACGCTGGGAAAGGAAGACAGCTGGTTCTATTTAGCCATTATTGGTCATTCTGAGCATTTTACAGTGAGCGATGGTTTTCTGCGCTTCTGCATATTTTTTTGGCAATACGCAGCAGCAGCCGTGTGAATAGCAGAAAATACGTGGCTGTGGTTCGGGACTTGATTGCAGCAATTCTTCATTCATGTGATTTTACGGCGCGTACGAGGGGACGTAAAAACGCATACGGTCATGTGAAAGAGGCTTTAGTGTGCATTCACATGGCTGAGAGAATCATGCTGCAAGACACACAAAACCTGTACGAAATTACAACCCATTGTTTATTAGATGAGCACGTTTTCTCGCTACGATGCTGGGAGATGGAAAAAATTGCAGCATGTTCTATTGTGCGAGTCTCTCACGAGCGTAGAATATGCAGATTTCCTTCTACTGTGCGATGCATGTTAGGCCAGCGTGAATGCACCGTTACGGGATTTCATGAGATATGGAGGGAGTGATTAATAACAAGGGATTATTGTTATCAGAAAGGGTGTGACACATTCTAGGTTCTCTCACCACAGGTGACACGCCTGGCCGCAGGCTACATGTGTACCTTTATAAAGCCTCCTGTTTGGAACTATTAATAGACTGGACTTGGGAAATTACTTTCAGAACTTTTCTCATATAGCACCGACATGTTCTGTGGCGCTGTACATACCTCCATTGCCGGCACCGCCCCCTATGGGGCTCACAATCTAAACTGACATATTGAAAGACAGGTAAAATTGCCTCAGTACATTTTTGGAGTGTGCGGTGAAGGCTCGGGGAAAAAGGAGGAGAACATACAGTCTCCATGCAGATGTTGTTGGCTTTGAACTCAGGACCCTAGTGCTGCCTGGAAGCAGTGCTAACCACTGAGCCACCCTGCTGCCCCACTAATATAATAACTAAAGGGGTTATCTGTAGTGGAGTTACCAGACAGTCAGTGGTTCTCAGGTCCCCCAGCTAAGACTCTTGTTCAATTGCCCTGCAGCACCCCCTCAGGATAGGAGAGGCATTACATGCCTCTCAGTGCAATCAATGGGCCATGAAACGCACAGTTGTGCCAGGTCCTCTAAACTGCTAAACTCCTTCCCCCTTCCCCTCTCTGCCCCTTGCCATCTGCTGGCAAAGGGATGGGGTGTGAGCTGGTGTGAAAACGCTGACCGATATACGCTCATGTAAATAAGCCCTTAAAGTGTATGAACTGCTCACATGAGGTAATTAAAACTCAGAAAAAATAAAAAACTGATCCAGCGCTCACTAGGAGACAGGTATGGTGACCCTTCGCCAAAGTATAGGTAAACTGTTTATTGCAACGCGTTTCGTCACACACAGGCGACTTTTTCAAGCAAAATATACACACATATATACACATTCTTTATATAGAAAACTCACTCCAGACTTGATTGCAGTATTTGGCGTCTCACTCCGTCGTGCGGCTGCGCTTCTGGGTTGGGGGAAGCGTCCGGGAGTTGGTGGAGGGAGGGATCTGTGCGAATGGACGTAACTATGGAAGGCATGCATGTAGACGTGCGTTCCACGGGGCAACATGCGCAGACTCCATATAAACACTTCATCAAATACTACAATTCATTCATGAAAGCTCCATATAGCGGTTATGCTATTGAACCACTGCTAATGTACAGCCTGTGTGCGACGAAACACGTTGCAATAAACAGTTTACCTATACTTTGGCTAAGAGTCGCCATACCTGTTTCCTAGTGAGCGCTGGATCAGTTTTTTATTTTTTCTGAGTTTGCATCATTTTGTGCCTACACTTATGTAGTAGGCATAACAATATCCAAGCAGCTCTCCTGTGACCACAGGATAGGAGGGAAGAAGGACAGGACCCCTGCCAGCGATTATTATAAGCCCACCGGGATGTGGAGGTGTTAGCGGGAGTTCCCAGGAGGCCACCCCGCTACACACCGGGTGAATCCCTTTATTTACTTCAATTTTGGAGTTATTGTCCTGGATTTGCAGTGGAGCGCTGTCCTAACTGTTGTTTACATGAGGTAATTAGGATGTTTTTAAACTTCTCCCATTTGTTGCCTGTACTATTATTTTTGAGGTCGCTGACCCAATTAAAGGGCGCTGATCAAATTTTGCTTTACTAAAGTTTAGTTTTTTTTGTCGCTCCCTGATAAGGCTTCTTATTGAACGACAGCTGGAAATTAATTATTTTGTGGTCACTATTTCCCAAGTGTCCCTCAACCTGCACCCCCATGATTCTGTCCGGTTTGTTAGTTAATAATAAGTCCAGAATAGCCCTCCCTCTAGTTGGCTCCTGCACAAGTTGGTTAGGGTAGTTATCTTTAATTGTTCTCAAGAACTTGTCACCCTTGTGAGATTCGCAGGTTTACCCTTGGTAGGATTGCAGTGCAAGAAATGGAAAAGCAAGTATATTAGCATTGCCACAAAAAACAGACTGGTCAATGCAATGGTCTTTTCCATGACGACATATGGTTGTTGTTAAAGTTGGACACTCAGGCAAACAGAAAAATTGACGCATCTGAACTCTGGTGCTGGAGGAGAATGCTACAGATACCTCGGACTGCCGTGACAACGAACAAGGTAGTGTTAGATCGCGTCCAACCGAAAATATCAGCAGAGGCCCAAATCATCAAACAGCGTTTCTCTTTTTTTGGCCACGTGATGCGCTCTAACTCACTGGAAACAGTACTGATGCTTGACAAGGTCAGTGGGAAGAGAAGATCAGGACAACAAAGAACAAGATGGCTAGATACAATCAAGGCCACCACCAACATGTCAATCGCTGAACTGAAAGAAACTGTGAAAGACAGAAATGCGTAGAAACGTTGCTCCATAAAGTGACCGAAAGTCGGATGCAACTGAACGGATATTCATCATCATAATTTCTGCACTGTATGGTGGATTTATTTTGCCACTATATTCTGTATTTCTGCACTGTATGGCGATTTTAATATGACACTATATTCTGTATTATTTTTGCACTGTACATTAGTTTTATTCTGGCACTACATTCTGTGTTTTTGCAGTGTACGGGGGATTCATTTCCGCACTATATGGCAGCATTATTTGAGCATAACGCACATCTACGGTAGATCCAGAAAAATTTTTACTAAGAAATCTTGGACTTTTACTTCCACCATCTTACTTGATGACACAGGTATATGTTACATAATATATCTGAAACCTTATTTTTGCTTGAAATCAGTCAAATAAAGTCACGATGCCACAGTGCAGCTGCGGAAAGCATAGGTGAGGGAGTTCACTACAGTCATGATGGGCAAGAACCAGAATGATTATGCCCTTGTCATTAAGGGTGACTACCCACTACTGTTTTTTTTTTTGCTGCGAATTCGCAGCGTTTTTTTCTTCCAGCTGTCAATGGGACTTCCTAATGTGAAAATCGCGATGCACAAAAAAATAAAAATAAAAAAATAGCAATTTACCGCGAAATTGCAATTTTTGTGCGTCACAATTTTAACATTAGGAAGCCCCATTAACAGCTGGAAGAAAAAACCCCTGTGGATTCGCAGCAAAAAAAAAACAAAAACACTAGTGGGTAGTCACCCTGAAGCAGTAAAAGACTTCCAAGCTTCGGTGGGAATGAAAAAAAAGTTAGGTTATGTTTACTCTGCAGAATTACTGCAGACTTTTTAGTGTGCCCCTAAAAACCACATCAAAATCATTGACTTTCTGCCAGTGTTTTTGGCATGGATCTGCATGCAGATTTCTGTCAATGGGCAAAAGCAGTGTGAGTGCAGATGTGGTGGAAGAAATCCACAAAGAATCTGTAAAAAAAAAATCAGATAGTCTCGGTAATGTGGGTGCTGACGCTGCAACGGCGTGAGGAGCAGTACCTGAAGGTCTGAACAGAAGTGTAGTGGACAAGCAGGCTTAGGTCAGAACTGGTGGCACCGATTCAGTAGCGAGGTCCAGGCTGTAGGTCAGGGCAGGCAGCACACCAAGCAGAGTACAGAGCTGAGGCGCTGCATCCGCCAGGTGTGACTCCTGCTCATTACTTTTTACAGATGGATGTGTATAGTCAATGGGGTTCGGTCGGCACTGTTCAGTTCCATCATATGACAGACCTATTCGGTTAAGTGATTCCCCTTTCCTGCTTCCTGAACATAGCAGGAAAATGGAGCCTTGCTGCAGGTGTAAGAGCAGCCCAATTACATCGGAAAAAGCTGCTTCATGCTACATACTCTGAATAATGCTCTAGCAAGTATCATCAATGGAAGCTGAAGGCAGCTCTCTTCCCCCAACCAAACTCAGTGTGTGGGAGAATTATCTCTAAGCAGAAAATAAGACTGACATTCCGACCATTGGATGGCCTGAAGTGACTTTCCAGCTGAACTCCAATAATGACAGCACAGTAGAATTTCTACTGCCAATCCTCATACTTAGCGATAGCAACGTAGCTGAAGAGCCAATAACTGGATAGAACGCAACTGAGGAAGCGTCCTTAGAAGAACCCCTTCAGCAACTTTATTGAGTTCACTAGTTGCATCGTTGTCACTGATGATATCTGTTAGTCATATCTAGATGACAACTTGGTACACAGTTGATCTGTTAGTGAACATGTGGCGCCCGCATGGACTGTGCTTCACCGCTACCCACAGCATGGAGTCATGTTAGCACCAAAATGATGTGAGATGTTCAAAAGAAAAGTTCGGGTGTCTGGCAATGGTTATACAATGATCCAGCACTTATGCCTCAATGATGTGATGGAAACCCAGCAGAACAGAAGCAAGCAGCAGCAGAGCACACTATATTTGATTCATGCACTGATTCTTTTTTATGACTGACTAGCGTACCCGTCGCTCGTTGCTGCGAAGACAGACATACATACATACATTCGTTTTTATATATCTAGATAGCAGCTTTCAAGTTACCTCAGCGGTATAATATATAACAACCAATCACAGCACAGCAGCTTTCATGTTACCTCAGCAGTATAATATATAGCAACCAATCACAGCACAGCTTTCATGTTACCTCAGCGGTATAATATATAGCAACCAATCACAGCACAGCTTTCATGTTACCTCAGCAGTATAAGAAATAGCAACCAATCAGAGCACAGCTTTCATTTCACCTCAGCAGTATAAGAAATTGCAACCAATCACAGCACAGCTTTCATTTTACCTCAGCATTCTCAATATCCAGCAATTGTCTTGTGAAACGTTCAGCGGATGCATCATTTTGTAGTTGAACACGCATCCCGTTGCTCGTAATGCCTTTTGCTTTTGTGCTTGAGATGGAAATCAAACGATCTTTGTCTGGGGGGGCATAACTGTTGACGATGGATAGTTGTACTATGCCAGTAATCTTCCCAGGAGTGTACTCAACAACTTCCCAAAGTTTCATGGCAATTAGATGAATGGTGTAGTAGCGCAAAAAGGACAGACAGACAGACATACATTCCTTTTTTTATATATAGATGACATCAGGAAGTGAGAGAATTAGATTCCCTTCGTAAAATTTGGACGCTAATTATTTTGCGCTTAGAATTGAATAATCGAGTTGGGACCTATTAACTTTTCCTATTTATGACATAATCAATGCTCGTGCCAAATTTCAAGTTTCTATGACATTGGGAAGCGAGAAAATTAGATTCCGTACGTAAAATTTGGACGCTAATTGTTTGGCGCTTAGAATTGAATAATCGAGTTGGGACCCATTAGCTTTTCCTATTTATGACATAATCAATGCTCGTGCCAAATTTCAAGTTTCTATGACATTGGGAAGTGAGAGAATTAGATTCCGTACGTAAAATTTGGACGCTAATTCTTTTGCACTTAGAATTGAATAATCAAGTTGGGACCCATTACCTTTTCCTATTTATGACATAATCAATGCTCGTGCCAAATTTCAAGTTTCTATGACATTAGGAGGTGAGAAAATTAGATTCCGTACGTAAAATTTGGACGCTAATTCTTTGGCGCTTAGAAATGAATAATCGAGCTGGGACCCATTATCTTTTCCTATTTATGACATAATCAATGCTCGTGCCAAATTTCAAGTTTGTATAACATTGGGAAGTAAGAGAATTAGATTCCGTACGTAAAATTTGGACGCTAATTCTTTGGCGCTTAGAATTGAATAATCGAGTTAGGACCCATTAACTTTTCCTATTTTGACATAATCAATGCTCGTGCCAAATTTCAAGTTTCTATGACATTGGGAAGTGAGAAAATTAGATTCTGTACGTAAAATTTGGACGCTAATTCTTTGGCGCTTAGAATTGAATAATCGAGTTGGGACCTATTAACTTTTCCTATTTATGACAATCAATGCTCGTGCCAAATTTCAAGTTTCTATGACATTGGGAAGCGAGAAAATTAGATTCCGTACGTAAAATTTGGACGCTAATTCTTTGGCGCATAGAATTGAATAATTGAGCTGGGACCCATTAGCTTTTCCTATTTATGACATAATCAATGCTCGTGCCAAATTTCAAGTTTGTATAACATTGGGAAGTAAGAGAATTAGATTCCGTACGTAAAATTTGGACGCTAATTCTTTGGCGCTTAGAATTGAATAATCGAGTTAGGACCCATTAACTTTTCCTATTTTGACATAATCAATGCTCGTGCCAAATTTCAAGTTTCTATGACATTGGGAAGTGAGAAAATTAGATTCTGTACGTAAAATTTGGACGCTAATTCTTTGGCGCTTAGAATTGAATAATCGAGTTGGGACCTATTAACTTTTCCTATTTATGACAATCAATGCTCGTGCCAAATTTCAAGTTTCTATGACATTGGGAAGCGAGAAAATTAGATTCCGTACGTAAAATTTGGACGCTAATTCTTTGGCGCATAGAATTGAATAATTGAGTTGGGACCCATTAGCTTTTCCTATTTAGGACATAATCAATGCTCCTGCCAAATTTCATGTTTCTACAACATCGGGAAGTGAGAGAATTAGTGGCAATGATGGAAATCGAACGATCTACGTGGGGGGGTCGTAACTGTCGACGACGCACGCACGCGTGCCATTTATCGTAGCATAAATGTTCTATGCCTATAATCTTCCCAGGAGTGTACTCAACCACTTCCCAAAGTTTCATGGCGATCGGATGAATGGTGTAGTAGCGCATAAAGGACAAACAGACAGACAGACTGACACGCACGCAGACAGACACACACGCATACATTCAATTTTATATATATAGATGTGGGTGTAGAATTCCGTTTTTACTAAAGACTACAGACACCTTAGAGGGGCAACTGTTTTCACTTATATGCTGGTATTTTGGCCTGGCAATCATTTTTGCAGTAGGGTTTAAGAAAAAATGTAGCAGCGTTTGTCTTCTGCATATCAACGTATATAGACACTCCAGTCTAAGTCCCAGCTGTCGCGTCCAACCTGGACACGCTCAATCTGTCCCCCGCAGATCTCCCACAAATGCAAAAGAACAAATGACAAAACAAGAAATAGAACCAAAATATGGGAAACAAACTAAAGGAAGGACCCTGCCTGAAAGCAGGGTGATCGTACCGATAAGGATGGCCCTGACCACATGCCTTGGCCCCTAGTTCACCCTACGTGGAAAAGGGAAAAAGCACAAAAAAAACAAACCTTGAAAAGGAAACAAACACAGTACTTAGCTTGAGATGCGGCAGGTAACTGAGCAATCCAGGCCCAAACTCTGACTGCAAGCTCAGCCAGGGAGAGCAGTTCAGCTCAGTGTCCAGCCAGGTTAAATAGCCAGGCTAATTACCCACAGGTGCAACTGATCATGTCACACCTAATACCACACCCACTAAGCCAGAAGATGTAGAACCATCTCCAAAACCAGTACCAGACTTGTCAGCAAGGCAGCAATCCCAGCACCACCGCAACAGTACCTCCCCTTATAGAAGGGGCCCCAGGAGCCTTAGGAGCAGGCCAATTCAGATTCCATCTGTAAAACTTAAATTATATGCCCCTTGTAGATCTGATTTTGAAAAACAGTTGGTACCATTCAACTGAGCAAACAGATCAGGAATGAGAAGCAATGGGTACAGATTAGGCCGCCTGCAGACGGCCGGGTCGGATCCCGCTGCGAGAATTCTCGCAGCAGGACCCGACCCGCTCCCCTGCAGGGACCAGTGTGGGTCTCACCGGCTCCCGTGGCTCTGGCTCTCTGATGTGCCGGCTGCTGTCCAGCCGGCGCGTGAGCAGAGCGGAGCCAGCGGCCCAGGAGTGGCATTTCTGTGCGGGCCTCTGCGAGACCCACACAGAAATAGAACATGCCGCGATTTGTTTTCCGCGTGTGATTTCATGCGGACAAATCATGTCCATCTGCCTAGGGTTGCGTGTTCTAATGCAATCCTATGGCAGCGTCCATGGGTGGAAATTCTGTGGTAAATCCCGCCTCGAAATTTCCGCCCGTGTGCAGGGGTCCTTTTGCTTAGCAATTTTGTTTAACTCTGAAATCAAGATAGGGCTACAAACCCTCATCCTTTTTCTTGACCAGAAAAAAACCATCGGCCAGTGGAGAATTTGAGGGACGTATGTGTGTTTTTTTTAAACTGTCCTGAATATAACTCTTTAGAGACTGTCTCTCAGGAGTGGTTAGGCTGTAAATATGGCTTTTTGGTAGTTTACAGCCTGGAATGAGTTGAATAGAACAATCCCCCTTCTGTTAGGTAATTTGTCTACCCCTTCCTGCGAATAGACATCAGCGAAATCAGATAAATATTCAGGTAAATTATCCATTTGCACGGAAAATACCTCTACAGATATACAGCAATTTTTACAGTAAGGGCTCCATTTAGAAATGTCTCCCTTTTCCCAATCCACCACGGGATTATGCAACCACAACCAAGGCAAACCAAAAACTACTTGCGTAGGAAGTATGAAATAATCCAATCTTTAGACAAAGTTTCAGGGAACACAGAACCTCAAACACCTCTGGGATAATGGAGAGGCATCAATGGCAAAGACAGGAATGGGTGAATCCAGAGGTTTTATTCTAAGCCTAAACGTTTTACCGTCTCTTGATGGATTAGATTGACACCAGCTCCACAATCGAAAAAGACTGTGATCGGACCAATACCACCCCCAACGAGTATCTCAGCAGGAAGAACTAGCCTGGAGGATGACATCCAAGGAATTTGTGGACCTAGAGGAATCTTCCCTCTAACCTCTAGGCCACCTAGTTTACCGACTTCGACCTATGGTGAGGACACTTCTGCACAAAATGTCCAGTATGATTGCAGAAAAAACACTGTCTTCTGCCTTGACCATGCTTCCCTCTACGGGCTTTGCCAGCCAATGAACCCAGTTGGATGGGTTCCTCCCCATCAGTAGGCATGAAAGCAGAGTAGAGGAAAGCTCATTCTGCCTTTTTCCAACCAGTCTACCTACTCTGATGGCTAAAGACATTGCCTCATCAACACTTTAAGGATATACCACCAATAAGTCTTTAATTTTATCCACTAGACCACAATAAAACTGACTTCTTAAAGCAGGGTCATTCCATTGAGTCTCTGTTGCCCAACGTTGAAACTCAGGGCAGAACTCCTCAATAGAAGAATCTACCTGATGTAAGCCTCTGAGCTTTCCCCCTGCCAGCGAGACCCTATCGGGGTCCTTATAGATTAGACCTTGGACATTAAAGAACCGATCCACAGAAGATAGAGCTTCAGAGGAGGGAGGCAAGGAAAAAGCCCATGCCTGGGGAACCCTCTGCAACCTGAAAATTATGACGCCAACCCTCTGTAGCT
The DNA here is from genome assembly GCF_035609145.1 of Eleutherodactylus coqui. Classification (NCBI taxonomy): domain Eukaryota; kingdom Metazoa; phylum Chordata; class Amphibia; order Anura; family Eleutherodactylidae; genus Eleutherodactylus; species Eleutherodactylus coqui. Next base: position 99,269,590 of record NC_089846.1, read on the forward strand.
TGTCACCAGAAGACACAAGGCATAACCTGAAATACAGTCTGCAAGATTCTCTAAAGCACACAAATTTCTGTTGGTCTGCAAAGAAACAGTCAGGTAGCTCGAGTTTGGGCTCCTTACCTGAAGCCCCGAGGGTTGGTTCCTGCTGTTTTACCTCAGCAACTTCAAGTGCCAGCGCCCTCAGCTGGTTTGACCTCTATGGGATTCATATCAAACTAGCAAAAATTTCCAACCGAGTAGGTATGGCTGTTGATTATATTGTGTATAACCTGGATGCATTGGATCTGTCCCCCGCAGATCTCCCACAAATGCAAAAGAACAAATGACAAAACAAGAAATAGAACCAAAATATGGGACACAGTGTCCCTATATAACCAAACTCGGGTAAGGACCCTGCCTGAAAGCAGGGCAATCATCCCGATAAGGATGGCCCTGACCGCGTGCCCCGGCCCCTAGTTGACCCTACGTGGCAAAGGGAAAGAACACAAGAATACCAAACCTTGAAAAGAAAACAAACACAGTACTTAGCTTGAGATGCGGCAGGTAATTGAGCAATCCAGGAATAAGTTCTGACTGCTCAGTTCTGCCAAGGAGAGACTGACAATCAACAGCAGTTCAGCTCAGTATCCAGCCAGGTTAAATTGTCTGGCTAATTACCCACAGGTGCGACTGAGCACGTCACACCTAATACCTCACCCACTGAGCCAGAAGATGTAGAACCATCTCCAAAACCAGCACCAGACTTGTCAGCAAGGCAGCAATCCCAGCACTGCTGCTACACCAGCATGCCGCTCCCCTCGGATGAGGTCAGATCGGAAGGACCTGGTAACTTTACAATATGTAGACTCCAAAATGACAGACAACAGGACAGCAACATATTTATTAGAATAAAATCATGTCAACAGGGACATATTTTGAAAAAGCCTTCTTTAAACCAACAGACACATAACAATAAGAGATTCATCAGTGAAGCTGGACTAATGGCTCGCTTTTCAGCCCTTATCTCTTCTAATAAGACATCACTCTGTTCTTGCATTGTATTTCTATTGTTTCTTTTTTCAGTATAAAAGTCTGAATATTGAAGATATTTTTCACATCTGAGATCTCGCATTCATTCATTCATTTAATCATCCATTGGGAACAGTCTTGGACTTATCTTCTATTGACGATGATTCTGAACACTTTTTACTCTGGAAGAGTGGTGATATCTCTTGGAAATTATTTCAGGATTTATTTTGGTGCTCCCCCTCGCTTGAGCAGACTGTACATTATACCGGAGTATAGCGGTACTTTAAATCCGCATAAGGATCATAAAATCCAGGCATGCCAGCCTGTTGCTACTCTTATCTTCCATTGAAGTGCTGAAGATGATTCCTCAAGAGCTGTAGACTTCCCGTACAACTCTGATAACATCTCTGTCCATTCTGACTGTCATAATCACTGGTGGAAATCACATGTGATGGAATAAAACACATATGTCCTTCACCATCCAATGATTTCTTGAGACATTGGCACTCAGCAGCTCTTTTTCTTCTCTTATTTCTGCAATTGCTTGAATTTGTAAATATGGCCATCCTTAAAACACTTTTTATGTGACGTTTCCAGCTGTGGTGACATGATTGTCATCCTCTACTGCAGTTCTACACAAAAAGTACTGGCATTTATGCAAATGTATGGGCATCACAACATACAATACTATTCACGTAGCAATATATGAGATGTAGATGCTCATAGTATGTGCATGATTGAGGGGGGAAAAAAGGTTTAATCGGTCAGACGTCATAATGCCAAGTGTCTGTTGGCCGTTCCCTATTATTAAAGTATCCTGGAGTCTCTGCAGTACATGCTCCCAATACTGCTCTTAGCACCAATTCCAGTGTCCATCCAGAAGTACGCTACAGTCATCGCTCTATTGTAGGATCAGATCAGACGGCGCCTTCACCCCACACACAAAACTGAGCCTTAGGAAGCCATACCCTGTCCCCAGTCACCACTTATCCTTTCTTAGTAGATACTGACCACTTCACTCCAGGAACACCCTGCAAGAGCAGCCACAATGGAGACGCTCTGAGCATCTCGTCTATAAATCACAATCCGGCTCTTGCCACAGTTGCTCCGATCTGGGCAGTTTTCTATATTTCTGCTGTGAACATCAACTTCAAGAACTGATTTCCTGATATATCACATAATAATATACACACATACACGGATTAATAGAAGTAACCAAATTCAGATACCTTGGAGTAAATATAGTGCAAGACCACGAAAACACTATAGCCGAAAATATAGATCCCCTATACGAAGTAATAAACACCAAAATTAGGAGTTGGTCCGGACTGCTGCTCTCAGTAGCCGGGTGCATAAATTTGATTAAAATGGTAATACAGCCCAAATGCTTATATTCCTTACAGCACACACCGGTCAAAATTCCAGAGAAATAGTTTAAAATGTTAAACTCCCTAATTATCCGATTCATATGGGGGAACAAAGATCCAAAAAACAGGCGGGAATGGCGTTACCAGATCTCAAGTTGTATTATCTTGCTGGACAATTGCGGAACCTCCGCCCCTGGTTTCTAGATAGGGAGATGCCATCAACGGAAAAAACCTGATAGGGTTTCTAGAGCATCCAGAATACACAAAATCAGCGAAACCTTTGCCCATACATAGACTAGCTCTGTCAATATGGCGAACAGCCAAAGAAGTCCAACACTATACAGACATAATGACGGATACTCCCTTATGGAATAATCCCACTCTACCATCACTGCAAAAAATGCAAGATGCCGGATACTGGATTGCCCTGGGGGTACATAGACATGAAGATATATATGAAGACAATATAATGCTGTCTTACACACAATTACAAGAAAAGCTGCAGGGGCATAGAATACAGCTGTTCAGATACTTCCAAATAAGACATGCCCTAAATGCCCAATTTCCAACAAACACGACAAAAATTTCTAAATACCCAATAATGAGAATTCTTAAAACGCAAGGACCGAAGGGACTGATATCACAACTATACACACATTTATTATCAGCCAGGATGGACCACGACCCTCTGACAATATACGACAGATGGATAACCAATATACCTACACTGACAATAGAGGACTGGCAGGAGGCAATGGAATCACATCTGTTGGTGTCACCGGCAGTCAACAATAAACTAATACAACTGTACATTATATACCAGGCATATCTCACACCAGTCCGTCTGAAAAAAATGGGGAGATCTGGAACCACAACATGCCATAGATGTCACCAAGAAAATGCAGATTTCTGGCATCTAATGTGGAAATGCTTCTATGTAAACAAATTCTGGAAAGAGGTCTTGATCTTTCTAACCACACTCCTATCGGTTCCTTTGGAACTAGACCCCAAAGTAGCAATATTCAGGCTAATGGATGAAGAAACATGGAGTCACTATGACAAAATATTCATCAGAGAAGTGCTCTTTCTGGCCCGGAAGGTGGTGGCCATGAGATGGATGGCAATGAGGTCGCCCTCCATCTCATGCTGGAAAAGGCTAGTTGACACCATAATTCCATATAAAAAGTAATTTACCAGCATAGGGGATGCCCTAACAAATTTGAAAAGGTATGGGGCTTATGGACAGGCTCGCACAACACACTAGTAGCTGAATAAATATAGTTTAGATAATTGGTGAAAAATGGAAATAAAGCACAGTAGACCAACATATGGGAAATGTTTTACTAATTTGTGTTACAAATTTTATAGTTTATTATTAAAGGTTAATAAAGAAAATAATGTTAACAGAATCTAAGATGTAAACAAGAAAGAATACTGTACGTAATTGTATATAATAAATGTTTATAACTTGCAAATAAATGAAGTTAAAAAAATATACACACATAGTATATCCCATAATATACCTGTAGTGACCTGAAACACATGTCTGTCCACTCCATATCATACATGTCACGTCTTCAGTGTGGATGCACTGTGCAAAGTGTCTTGTCTCTAGTTATGTGTATAGCACAGCTGCAACATGTAAGAGGTTAATGTCTGAAAGTGGCTGGGATATGTCTTGGAAATAAAATGTCTGAAAAAGTTTGTCTAGTCACGTGATGTCCTATATATGTATTTGGAATTAGTGAGTCTGAGTCTATTCTGTTCTTCTGGATGCCTTGAGAGAAAGAGTGCCAGCCACATAGGGGTACCTTCAATCCTCATGTGGTGAAGAGAATGGAAGCTGAGGAGAGGTATCCTGATGTCCCTAATTCCCGTATCCTTATTTAAAGGGTGAATGGAGAAAGGAGTTGCCGTGCAGAGTCCAAACTAATAATCTCAAGTGAGTGTCTGCAGAGTGTTGTGTCCCCCTCTGGTGTTCTCCTATATCCCAAAGTGTGTGTGTCCAGGAGCAGAGTCATACAGAAAGCTCAACTGTAGGCCGGTTTCATCCCATGTCCTCCTCCCTGACCGTCTTCTAAACTGTCCTCTGGCATTTGAAGTTGTATTTGGTAAGAACAAGAAGTAAAAGTTCCAGTCACTGTCCATTCCCAGTGATTTAGTTATTCAAAGCTAACAGTGTGCAGACTCTATTATTTCTATGAAATAAATGTAAAGAACTGCTGTTCTTGAAGTGGAAATTTAAAAAAGCCTTTAACCCATTCCCGCTGCAGGGCGTAAGTTTACGTCCTGGGAGCGGGGTACTTCCCGCAACAGGGCGTAAACTTACGTCCTGGAGATAGCGCGGGATCACATATGATCCAGCGCTATCCCGCAGCGGGAGCCGGCTGTCAGTCACAGCCGGCGTCTCGCTGCAACAGCGGGGGGGGGGCATCAGAGATGCGCCCGCCACTGTTAACCCCTTCCCTGCCGCGATCTAAGTAGATCGCGGCAGGGAAAGAGTTCACAGCGGGAGCGCGGCTCCCTCTGTGTCTCCGGCCGGGACTCGCGATGTCAATGCGAGAGCCCGGCCTGTCACCATGGCAACAGGACGCCAGACACTGGCGTCCTGTATTGCCTATGCCTGAGATCGCTGTATTGTGAGGATATATATATATATTGCCATATGTTTTTTTTTTAATGCTTTATACCTATATGCAAGTTCTATTCAATTCCAAATGAAAAAAACTTATATGTCGCCTTACATCAGATATTCCAAGAGGCCTTGCCAGGCGAAGACAAAAACGTATCTTGAACAAAATGTATCTTAAACACAGCAAAGAAGAACCAGACATGAAGGCCGCATGTACTTGGCCGTTTTCCCAGAAGCGCTGGAACAAGATATCAAGATGTTCAACCATGTACATAATTTTCACTGTCAGGCCGGAAATCCGGACTGCCCATATATGGTTATAAGCCCATCACCCCTTGATGGGGATGGGACAAAGGGTATAAGATCTCATGTAATCTGTAATAAACATCGGCAAAGCGCAGCCATGCCCCGTGTGAGGAATTATACCAGACCTCCCTGTGTGATGTCTCTTCTTACCGCCGGCAACGGGGCAAGTGGGGTGGGCCCGATTGGTGCTGTACTTAGAATATTTTATTACCCTGATAAATGGCGCAACCAACTGGGGCGGTAAAACCAGGAGCTTACAGCGCAATTCACCCGGATCCACGCCACTGAGAAGCCGTCCTGCTGCAAACTAAGCCTGATCAACTCACTTAGAACTCCAGGTAAGGCCAGCATATATTTATGTTGTGTTTTACACTGCGAGTCTTGCAGCGGGACTGACTATCTGTGGTTTGTGACCAGACGGGTTGGGTTAAGAGTTCTACACGGTAACTCGTGTGGGCTCCGGGTTTGCCGTCATGGACCACTGACCGTGATATGCGCACCAATCGGTCACCCGGAAACTAGTCTGTAGTCTATTTGTACTTTGAAGTTTTAACGTTTTAATAATAGTGGAGATTGTTCTATCTGCAGAATTTTTTTTTCTCTCTTTATTTTCATTTAATCTCACAAGAGAAGGGACCCTCAGTTTAGTTTAGTTAGTTGTTAATGGTTTAGCAGAGAGGGATGCATTTTGTGAGATAGGCTTCATAAGAGAAGGGACTCTCGGTCGTTTTGCCTTATATATGGGGCTAATGATTTGATTTCAGAGAGATGCATTTTATGGGGCTGGTTCCATAAGGAGAAGGGACCCTCGGTTGTCTTGCCGGTATATAAGGGGCTGACAATTTGAAAATTAAGAGGGATGCATTCTATGGAGCGTGTTATTATTATTGTCGTTGTTGTTGTAATATGCGTAAGATCTTATTAAAGAAGACAGAGCCCCTCAAGGGCTGCCGCCGTGTGGATGAATCTGTAAAATGTAACAAAACTCTAATGAAAATGTGTGACACCGACCCGCACGGCAGATTACATAATGGTGTCTGGGAGGGAGGTCTTTAGGACCAAGAGGTGCCTTGGAAGATCAAGGTTTTCTAGAAAGTGGAGGAGGAGGAGAGAGAGAGAGAGAGAGAGAGAGAGATAGTCAGAGTAAGTTAGGTATGTACACATTATTTGTTTAAGAAAGTATCCGTAAGTCAAATGTTGAAAAGTACAGTAAGTGATCAAGAGGGCGTCAGGAGAGTGTCTATTGAAGGTTATATTGGCAGTTAGGGAGGGAGAAAGTGCTGAAGGAGCAGGCAAAGTCGATAAAGTTACAATGCATGTGATTTGTTGGCAAAGAGAGATGAAAATGTGTATAATACAAGATAGATAATAGAGATATATATGTGTGTATATATATATGTATATACTGTATGTGCAAATAGTTAACTGAGCTTGCTTTTAGATGAGATGGCTTGTTGACATGTAGCTGCAGTCTTCAAGGTCGGAAGATAACAGCGAGAGAGAAAATGCAATAACAACCTTGGTTAATATCTTTGCTTGCTTACAATGAATTGAAATGAATTTAATTAATTATACTGTCTTAGTAGACAGGAAATATAGCAATTTCTAAAACATATATTCTTACTTATACAGGGGTTGAAAATGAATGTTGCAAGGTCCCAGCGTATGTGTTAATTATGATTTCAAAATGCAGGCAATAGTTTAAGCTAAAACTTATTCAGTCTGTGTTTCATATTCGCGGAGAGATAACAGTTTGTTTTAAAAAGGTGGGGGCTTTCAGAATTCACTCCAAATTCAGGGTCACAGATTCTAAAATACTTTAGCGTTTAATGCAGCATATAATAGCTTCAGTAAATAAGAAATATAGAATATTTCAGTCACTCAGCAAACTTTTTCACATAATTTGTCAAAGATAGCGCTCATTCACAATCTCATCTCAATAGAATTATGTACTTTATAAAATCATAGCACTCACCTCGGTGTTTTTCAGCTGATGTATGTATGTTTGTCAAACTTTTTTTTCTGTGCATCTGTATGGACTGGTACACCTTCAAGGGGGGTGACGGAGCAAACTTGAGAGCATGGATGGATGAGAGTTAGTGACCCGTGTTCAAGCTGTGGTGGAATGTGTGATGCAGATAATTGACTGGGGATAAAAGTCCTCCCCATGCATGGGACTTTGCTTGGTTGAGATGTGGACGTGTGGACTGTTACGCTGAAATGGAGTTGGGAAGAAAGTCGCAAGGAGCCAATATCGAAGGGGTGGAGCTAGATGATGTAATAGTACGTAATGTTTCATCCCTCTTGTCCAGGGAGGGGTGAGGATTTTGAGCAGCTAGTAAAAGTTTTTTTTTTTTGTTTTTTTTTCTCCTGTCTGAAATTTGATAAAGATATTGCAGGCAGGATCAGACTAATAATGAATTCACTTAAAGGGATCTCACATTTCAAATATGAATAGATGTTTGTAGATTATTCTGTCCCGATGTAACTCATGTCTGTTATTGGTGCTAACATCTTACAGGCCTTATCTGCATCCATCAAATCTTTTTACAATGTTGTACTACCTGAAACAGGGTACCCTTGTTCCAATTAAGTACCCTGGTTTAAAGGGGGGGAGGAGAAGGCATAGGTGATCTAGGTATTGCAAGTCAGCCATTTTTTAATTCAGCCATTTTTAAATTTTTTGCAAGCCATTTTTTAATTTTTTTACATTTTTTGCAACAAGGTTCTGATCTTTTTGAAATATAATACCAGCCTGATTGTCTAGCATTGATGCAACAAGAAAATTTAAGTTTTAAAAAAGTTACTGAAAGCCCTTGTTAATAATGCATATTTTGAGTTGTTTTTTATAGATAGTACCCAGGGTGATTGACGACTCCACACTGGATATGCGGTGGTTACACAACAAGATGTCCTAAAAGCAGAATGTCTCCGCATGTCGCAGTACAAGAAGCGGAACTAAAAGCCCTCGCTGAGGCGTGCAGAGTGGAGGAAGGTAAGACGGCAAACATTTACACTGACTCCCGGTATGCATTTGGCATAGCTCATGATTACGGCCCAACATGGAAGGCCAGACAGTTTTTTTACCTCAGCAGGACAGCCAATTAAGAATGATGCAACGGTGCAGATTTTCATGGAGGCCCTATTTCTACCTGACAAGGTGGAAAGCTCACACCAATTCCTACACCAAAGAAGCGAGAGGCAACGCCATCACAGACCACACAGCAAAAGCAGCGGCCCTCAAGCCGTGGAAGAAAAGAAGAAAAGAAGAATTCGACAATAACTTTGGACTTTGACTACACTTGGACTTTGATTTGAACTTGGACTTTGATAAAATCTTGGACTTTGATAAAAATTTTGGACTTTGATAAAAATTTGAACTTTGATATGCTAAAGACTTTACAGTTAAGAAAAAGACAAATGGACTAAAAAGGGACGGCATATGGTGAACAGTCAACAGCACTTGCTTACCATAGTCCCTGTGCCCCATGATGGCCCAGCTGATGCACGGAAAGACGCACCTCTCAAAGCAGTAATGATGTCGATGCTTGAACAAGGACAGGTGGCTCCTTGGTTTTCTGTAGCTGCTGCATCATTTGTCCAATTTTGCATGATCTTTGCCGTAAGCAACAGGGCAGAAGTAAAAATGCCACATAACACTTGCCTAGACCACTCTACCCATTTCAGGGATTGCAAATTGGCTACACTCAGCTCCTACTTGTTGGGAAGCATGAATATGTGCTTGTTGTTGATTTCTTTTCAGGTTGGAGAGACCTACTCTGTTACCAAAGTAAATAAGCAGGTAACCGCACGGAAGCTCATGAATGAGGTAACCTGCAGATATGGGGTACCGGAAGTGATTGACTCAAACAAAGGTACACACTTCACAGGTGAAATAATGCAACACATCATGTCTGTTTTGGGTATATTCCAGGCTTTTCACACACCCTACCACCCGCGGAGTAGGGGGAAAGTAGATACAAAAGGCAATAGAGAAAATGGGCAAATCTTGAATTGAGTGTCTTTCATTAGTTTTTCTTTTTCTAGGAGGTTACATGCCTCAGTATCAGAGTTTGGGGAATGATTTTCTTGTAAATGTTGTCATAGGTCTCTCCAAGGAATTGTCAATAATGCATTCTGCAGTCTCTGCTTTTCTCCCAGGTCCTACAGATGAATGTCACAATCTAAAACCAGGTGACAGGGTCTATGTGAAAAAGTTTGAGAGAGAAACCCTGTTTGAATGTCCTTACCAGATGTTGTTCACCACCCCAACTGCAGTCAAGCTCGAAGGAAAGCCCACTTGGATCCACACTTCGCACTGAAAAAACTAATGATCCTGCATATCCTTTAAATGCTATAATGTGGTACAATTCCTCTAACATACACCTTTGACTACTGTACACTAGCCCCCTGTTTCAGAACAAATTAATATAATCAAATGTGCAATATGAAGCCTACACTGAGGGTGAGAATCCAACACCGCATCGTGCTAAGAGGGAAGTTGACGCTCCAGGTGGTAGCTTTAATCCACATGTATACATAGATGCAATAGGAGTGCCAAGGGGGGTGCCAGATGAATTTAATTCTAGAGATCAGGTTAAAGCAGGTTTTGAGTCCTTATTTGCTTTTATCACTGTTAATAATAATGTAGATTGGGTGATTTATATCTATTACAATCAGCAGAGGTTTGTAAACTACACTAGAGATGTTTTGCAAGGGTTAATTGACCAGTTAGGGCCCACTGCAACCATGTCGTTCCAAAATAGAGTGGCCCTGGATATGATTTTAGCAGAAAGAGGTTGGGTATGTAATTTCCTGTTTGTGTATTATCCCTTTAATGTGGCCAAAATTTCCCTTGTTTGAAAAATATGAAGAGCCAGTTCCGATAATGCCAACCAGATACGTTACCAGAAGAATGGACAAATGTACTAGTACTGCGCCGCCCCGGTCTCATAAGATGGACTGTCAGTGGAATTCCCATTTGCCTAGGGAAAGTGCAGAAGACCTTAGGTTCCGGCGAGGGCACACCCTGCGGGGTGTTAACTCGTACAGATAGAGGGTATGGATGCCCGGAAATAAGCCCAGGGAATCCATGGCCTCCTTCTGAGGTGAGGTAGGGATCCCTCCCCTTTAGGAGTAGGGACTTACGGGCAGTGGAGAAACCCTGACGCAAGGGAGAGGCGACCGAGGAAGAGTGCAAGGTCTGATGCTTGATCTCCATATTAAGTTTTTTAGGGGGGTTTGTGAGGATATATATATATATTGCCATATGTTTTTTTTTAATGCTTTATACCTATATGCAAGTTCTATTCAATTCCAAATGAAAAAAACTTATATGTCGCCTTACATCAGATATTCCAAGAGGCCTTGCCAGGCGAAGACAAAAACGTATCTTGAACAAAATGTATCTTAAACACAGCAAAGAAGAACCAGACATGAAGGCCGCATGTACTTGGCCGTTTTCCCAGAAGCGCTGGAACAAGATATCAAGATGTTCAACCATGTACATAATTTTCACTGTCAGGCCGGAAATCCGGACTGCCCATATATGGTTATAAGCCCATCACCCCTTGATGGGGATGGGACAAAGGGTATAAGATCTCATGTAATCTGTAATAAACATCGGCAAAGCGCAGCCATGCCCCGTGTGAGGAATTATACCAGACCTCCCTGTGTGGTGTCTCTTCTTACCGCCGGCAACGGGGCAAGTGGGGTGGGCCCGATTGGTGCTGTACTTAGAATATTTTATTACCCTGACAGTATGAGCGATAAGGCATGGGAGAGCAGTAGCTCTGCCAAGCCTTATGACAGCGATCATCAGGGCAGTGGTTAAAGTCCCTCAGAGGGACACAAACAGTGTAAAAAAAAGAAAGATTTAAAAAATGAATTAAAAAAAATGTAAAAAAAAGAGTAAAAAAACCATTTTTTATGCTTTTTCTCAGATTAGCATAAAAAAAGGTAAAAAATAAATAAAACCCCACATATTTGGTATTGTCGCGTCCGTAACGATGCGTACAATAAGTTGCACATGCTTTTGACTGTGCACGGAAAAAAACGCTAAAAAAAAAGCGAAAAAACTGAGGCAAAATGCTCATTTTTAGCATTTTGCCTCACTAAAAACGCAATAAAAGTGATCAAAAAAGCCGTATGTACGCCAAAATGGTACCAATAAAATCTACAGCTCGTCTCGCAAAAAATAAGCCCTCATAGAGCTCTGTACATCAAAAAATAAAAAAGTTACGTGACTTTGAATGCAGCAATTTAGAATAGAAAAAAGATTTCCAAAAAAAAGGGTTTTTATTGCAGAAAAGTGGGAAAACCTAAAAAAAATGTTAGAATTTTGATATCGTTGTAACTGTACCGGTCTGCAGAAAAAATGGAAAGTCTCATTTATGCTGCATGATTAACGGTGTAAAAAAAAAATGAAAAAATCTATGGCAGAATTGATGCGTTTTCTCTCTCTGCTATCATTAAAAAAAAATAAAAAATTTTACAATATAGTCTATGTACCCAAAATTGGCATCGATAAAAACTACAGTTCGCCACGCAAAAAACAAGCCCTCGTACAGCTGTGTCGACGGAAAAATAAAAAAGTTATGGCTTTTGATAAACGGAGAAGAAAATCCGCCAAAAATTGTTGCGTCCTTAAGCCCAAAATAGGCCATGTCATGAAGGGGTTAAAGGGGTTGTCCCGCGCCGAAACGGGTTATTTTTTTTTTCAATAGCCCCCCCGTTCGGCGCGAGATAAACCCGATGCATGTGTTGAAAAAAAAAACGGATAGTACTTACCCGAATCCCCGCGCTCCGGTGACTTCTTACTTACCTTGCGAAGATGGCCGCCGGGATCTTCACCCTCGGTGGACCGCAGGTCTTCTGTGCGGTCCATTGCCGATTCCAGCCTCCTGATTGGCTGGAATCGGCACACGTGACGGGGCGGAGCTACGAGGAGCAGCTCTCCAGCACGAGCAGCCCCATTCAACACAGAGAAGACCGGACTGCGCAAGCGCGTCTAATCGGGCGATTAGACGCTGAAAATTAGACGGCACCATGGAGACGAGGACGCTAGCAACGGAACAGGTAAGTGAATAACTTCTGTATGGCTCATAATTAATGCACAATGTACATTACAAAGTGCATTAATATGGCCATACAGAAGTGTATACCCCAACTTTGTTTCGCGGGACAACCCCTTTAATATAAGAAGTGCTACATAAAAAGGGTCAGATGCTACATAGACATAGGACACGTTTCAACTCTGTAAAGAAAGTCTTAGGCCGCCTGCAGACGAGCGGGTCGGATCCGGCAGCGAGAAATCTCGCCGCGCGATCCGACCCCAGAGCCTGCAGGGGCGAGCGCGTACTCACCCGCGCCTGGCGGCCCCGGCTCTTTGATGTGCCGGCTGCCGCGCAGCCGGCGCATGCGCAGACCGGAGCCGGCGGCCAGGTGAGTGCGTGCTCCGCACAAAATTAGAACATGCCGCGGTTTGTTTGCCGCGCGAGATTTCGCGCGGCCAAACCGCGGCCGTCTGCATAGGAGTGCGTATTGTAATGCACTCCTATGCAGACTTTCAGCGGCGGAAATCCCGCGGCGGGATTTCCGCTCGTCTGCAGGCGGCCTTAATCACCTAATTTGGAAAGTTACATCACTTCCTTAAATATCTGACCATTTTTTTGAAACAGATTAAAAACAATTGATAGCAGCTGACCAGTTAACTCTTAATAGTAATGTAAAATATCAAGTTTAGAGATCCTTAAGACAAGCAGGTTTGTTGTGCAATCAATGAATATCTAAATCCTTATAACCAGCAAACAATAACTCCAGAATACAACCTACAGCCTTTCCCTCAGAATGGTCCAACCCTAACATACGTTTCGTGCCACTGCTTTCTCATCCCCTTGAACAGTGTTTCCCAACCTTTGCAGCCTTGGGGCACCCCTAGGAAAATGTTTTTACCTCATGATCTTTTCTCTTCCACAACAGGCGGTAACATCATGTTTGCCAGATACGGATGTATTGAAATTGGAAACTGCAACCAGACCTTGCAAGCGGGTTCAGGGGCCCTCAGAGCAGTCATCGCCAACACCACCTGCTGTAATACAAATTTCTGCAACAGAACATAGTAGTGACTTCTCGCCCTACCTCAATGGTGGTCCCTCACAATATTACATTGGTGGCCCCTCGCACTATTACATTGGTGGTCCCTCACAATATTACATTGGTAGCCCCTCACACTATTACATTGGTGGCCCCTCGAACTCTTACTGTCAGAGCACAGAAGAAGTGTGCTAAAGTATATCTTACCGCTACTAATTAGTAGTATGTATATACGAGCAGCTCAGGGAAGTGACACATTAATAATATTAATCTTTATTTGTATAGCGCCAACTTATTCCGCAGCGTTTTCAGGCATGGATAAATGCAAAACAATACAACAATTACAATGTGAGGTACAATCAGTTTGAAACAGATGGGGTGGATGTGGTACAGGAGGTGCAAGGGGGGAACGAGGCATGGGAAACACAGGCAGTAGGGGATTTCATGTGGAAATCAGTTATTAGAAAGAAAAAGGGGTGAGGGCGGTAAGAAGGTGCATGGGTAGAGGTCGTATGTGAAGGTGGATGGAAGGTGTGGGGAGCCATAGGAAAGGGCGGGGGACTAAGTCAGGGGATTTGGTATGCTTCCCCGAAGAGATGCGTTTTTAAGGCACGTCTGAAATTTTGTGCATTGGCAATTGTCCGGATGCCTTGGGGTAGAGCGTTCCAAAGGATGGGTGCTGCTCTGGTGAAGTCCTGTAGGCGAGCATGTGAGGTTCGTATTACAGGGGTGTTTAGTCTGAGTGTGTTAGCCGATCGGTGTGAGCGGGCTGGGTGGTGTACTGACAGTAGGGAGGCGATGTATTGTGGCGCGGCGCCGTGCAGAGCTTTGTGGGTGAGGTTGAGGAGCTTAAATTTAGTTCTGCAGTGGATGGGAAGCCAATGCAGCGACTGGCATAGTGCAGAGGCGTCTGAGTAATGGCTGGATAGGAAAATGAGCCTAGCTGCCACATTTAGTATGGATTGGAGTGGAGCGAGTCTGCTGCGGGGAAGGCCAATAAGTAACGAGTTACAGTAGTCAAGTCGGGAATGGATAAGGGCGACCACGAGTGTCTTTAGGGTGTCCGTGGTGAGGAACGGCTATATTTTAGCAATATTTCTGAGGTGCATGTGGCATGTTTGGCCATTACACAGGCAGGTAATGAGCAAGTTCCTCCTTTTTATTGCATGCACCTTATTTTTATAGACATTAGAAACAGGATATATGACATTTCTGTAGTGTGCAGTAGTCATCACTGCTATGTATAAAAATATACATTTATGTGGTTTTAATTGCTATCATGTACACAAAATAATATTGTTCATTATTGTCTTAGCAACTGGTCATACGTGTTTTGGTTACAGTTCATGGGTAAAGTTCTGTTTTACTGTAAGTAGACCAGACCCTTCTACATTCCTGTACGGTTGCAGGTTAGTTCCTCTGTTGAGCTTTCAGATTCTTTCTCTAACATTTGCTACAATAAAACACAACCTGAAATTATTATTACTTACTGATTCATTTATAAACAGATATGACATTAACAGATAGAAATGTAATGGCTCAAAACACCATCCTGGCCCCCTCCATAAATGCCATACATGTTTGTCCTATATAGATGCACTGTGCAAAGCTTGTCCTGTCATATCCAGTATGTGTGTTGAACAGCCTCGGCGCTTGCTAACGCTGATAAAATCATTGCCTGCATGTAAATGTATCAGTCTGTCATGTCATGTGGTATAAGTGAGGGTATAAATAGGAGTGATTGAGAGCCGGAAGGAGGTTGAGCTCCATCTTCAGAGAGTGCCAACTGTGGTCTACCTAATACAGAGCCACATGGAAGCACCTTCAGTTTCCATGTAGGTGAAGATGGAGGAAAAGGAGAGAAATCCCGTAGCGACTGAAGATTGGATGTGAGTGGAGTGAGTCCCAAAACCGTAAGAGAGCATTCATAAGTAATTCTGTATAAAGAGACTCATCGTAAAGGTGCTAATTCAAACAACAAGTTGTTCCTGGTTAGGATCACTGCGTAGAAGTACGCTACAAGTCACACCCACGTGTCTCCCGTGCGAGGTGTCAAAGCTAATCATTTAAGTAAATAATTGCTGCCAGAGTGTCTGTGAAGTGACCCCTACACCCCTTCCTCCGGAGTGGTCCCAATCCAGGAGCGGTGCCCGACAGATAACGCAGACTGTAGGACCGGTGTCATCCTGTGTATCCTCCCTGATCTCTCAGCTCTCTTCTGTTTTCATTGTGAAGAATTGTATCTGCATTACTGTGAATAATTGTTTGCCAAAGTTTATTAAAAGTAAATATATACCGGGCCCTAACTGTTCCTGGGGACCCGAGGTACTATACACAAGTGTCTGTGCTTATTCTTCGCCGTGTAGCATACTGGTGTGTGGGAACGGTAGTGTCACGTGTGATAACTATTACCCCCACCCTTCCGTTTATTGGTATTCCCTATCCTAGGGGTGTCGTAGGTGGCCTACAATCCTGCTCTGGCCTTGGCAGCGTGTCATCCCTCAGGGAAGAGAGCTGGTAAGTGTTGTTGTGACAAGCCAACACTTAACCACGGTTGTCAAGTGTAGAGGGAACCACTCTAGGGTATTGCAGAAATATAAAGCGATTATTTGTTACCATATTGATTACTCTATCAATTACATTGGTGACCACTCTTACTGTGACATTGATTATCCCTCACACTATTACATTAGTGACCACTTGCACTATTACATTGGTGGACCCTCACACTACTGCATTTCATGGCCTCATGCACTATTACATGGCTATCCCTTACATAATTACATAGGTTACCCCTCGCATTATTACATAGGTGACCCCATCGCACTATTATATTGATGACTCCTCCCAGTATTACGTTGGTGACCCCTCGCACTATTACATGGTTACCCCATACATAATTACATTGGTGAACCCTCACACCATTACATTAGTGATTCCCCGCACCATTACATTAGTCACGCCTCTCACTATAACAATAGTCACACCTTGCACTTCTACATTTGATGACTCCTCACACTATTACATTGACTACCCCTCACACTATTATATTAGTACCTGTTGGCACTATTACACTGGTGGCTCCTTGCACTACTACATTTCATGGCCCCACGCATTACTATATTAGTGAACCCATGCACTACTGCATTGGTAACCCCTCACACTACAAAACTTTATGACCCCACACACAATAACATGGTTACCCTTTACATAAGTACATTGCTGACCACTTGCACTACCACATTTCATGACTCCAATCAATATTACATGGTTACCCCTTACACTATAACATTGGCGACAGCTCGCACAATTATATTGGTAACTGGACATTATATACACTGACATTGCTAATAACAGTATACAGAGGGCTCCGCATAGTGGTGGCTGCAGGATTACTGTTACCATGCAGTGGTTGCTGGTCCTCCCAGGGCGGCGGTGTGCGGGGTCCCGCGGTCGGGGCGTGTCCTCCTGGCTTGTTTTCCGGCTGCTGGGGGCGCGGTTGGCCGGCTGGCATGGTCCTGGTGGCCCAGGAGCAGCGGGAGTTAGTGCATGTTTCTACCGCCCCATCTTGGCCAAGAGTTCGGCTTGCCTACAGTCAGTTGATTTGTTTTTTCAGGAACTCGGAGGTATTTTTGATGAGCTGGACCAAGCAGGGTTGGCGGTATCTCATCTCATGTCTCTACATCAGGGGCTGCAGTGGGTAGAGGACTATTGCTCTAAATTTAGACTGTATGTAGGTGAAACCTCTTGGAACGATAGCGCCCTTAAAGATGTGTTCTTGTTGGATCTTTCTGACGCTGTCAAGGATCTACTCATTTCTCATCCCGCTCCCGTGACACTCAATGATGCGATGGATTCGGCGGTTAAAGCTGACAGAAGGCTGAGATCTAGAAAAGAGGAACGTCAGGCCCGTAAGGATAGGGAATCCGGCAGGCCCACTCCCCCTTCTTTCATGCCAACTTCTGGTGCCGAGCCTATGGAGGTGGATGAGCTAAGTCCCGAGGAACGGCGACGGTTCCGGATGACTCATCGTCTCTGCCTCTATTGTGGGAAAGCTGGACATCGTGTAGCGACCTGTCCTCAGAAGGTCTACAACATCAGTCTGAACCAGCGGAAAACTTCAGATCCTAGGCAATTTTTGGGAGGATCGCCGAGGATCACAGGTACTCCCTAAGTTGTTGGTGCCTTGTCAGATTGGCTTCCGGAATTTCACTCGGTCCGCTCAAGCTTTTATTGATTTGGGTGCTGCCGCCAATTTGATTAGTTTAAGTTTTGTCAGACCTCTGATGACTGAATTCTCGGCGTTAAAAATTCACACACGCTTCACTAGTATTGATTCTACCCTTCTGTCTGCAGGGGTTGTACAATGGAGGACTCCCATGTTACAGTACACTGTGGGTGTTCTACATTCTCAGAATCTGTCGTTCTTGGTAATGGAAAGGATGTCTCTTGATGTAGTGCCCTGGTTGGCACTGCACAATCCCCCATTTGATTGGTCCACTCGGGAATTGACACATTGGGGGTTCTCCTGTCATAGTCACCTAGCTACTATATCAATATGTTCAGCAGATACCATACTTATTCCTGAGTATTTGTTCGATCTTCATGATGTATTTTCCAAGAAACTGTCTGAGACTTTGCCTCCCCATAGGGAGTGGGACTGTGGTATTGATTTGGTCCCCGACAGTCCCATCCCTAAGGGAGCCATTTTCAATTTGTCTGGGTGTGAGCACAAATCCCTTAAGTCCTATATCTCAGAGTCTCTGGCCAAAAGACATATCAGGCCATCCAGTTCCACTGCCGGGGCAGGTCTCTTCTTTGTAGAGAAGAAGGATGGGACATTGAGGCCTTGTGTGGATTATCAGGCTTTGAATAAAATTACAGTGAGGAACCAGTGCTCCTTGCCCCTGATTCCTGATTTATTGAATCTGGTGGTAGGGGCCCACTGGTTTTCCAAATTGGACTTAAGGGGGGGCTTACAATTTAATTTGTATCCGAAAGGGAGATGAGTGGAAGACCGCATTCAACACCTCGTTCGGACATTTTGAATGTCTAGTCATGCCCTTCGGACTTTGTAATGCCCCCGCTGTGTTCCAGGGATTTATGAACGTGGTCTTCCATGACTTCCTGGGGGTATTTTTGGTCATATATCTCGATGACATTCTGGTGTACTCCCCAGACTGGGACTCACCTGAGGCTGGTCCTGACCCGTTTGCGTGAGTACCAACTTTTTGTCAAGTTGGAGAAATGCATTTTTGGTACTAAACAAGTGTCTTTCCTTGGTTATGTGATTTCACCCACAGAGATTCAAATGGAGTCTGATAAAGTGGCAGAAATCTTCCAATGGGTCAGACCAGAAAACCTGAAAGCTCTCCAGTGGTTTTTAGGTTTCGCAAATTTCTACCGTAGATTTATTAAGAATTATTCTGTTATTACTCAGCCCCTGACCGATCTTACCAAGAAGGGTGCCGACTTGGTAAGATGGTCGCCTGAGGCCCTAGAGGCTTTTAGTCGTCTCAAAAAGGCGTTTACTGCTGCTCCGGTGCTACTACAGCCTGACGCGCGGCGACCGTTCTTCATTGAGGTCGATGCGTCTGAGGTGGCGACGGGGGCTATATTGTCTCAGGAAAGCAGCGGGAGACATGGGTATAATCCATGTGCGTTATTCTTGCGGAAGTTCTGTTCAGCGGAACGTAACTACGACGTGGGTAATCGTGAGTTCTTGGTGATTAAATGGTCTCTAGAAGAGTGGCATCCCCATCTTGAGGGGGCAAAGCATCCCATTATCGTGTATACTGATCATAAAAGCTTGGTATATCTCGCCAATGCTAAGAGACTCACAGCTTGTCAAGCCAGGTGGGCGTTGTTTTTTGCTAGGTTTAACCTCGTCGTTACATATATTCCAGGGGAGAAGAACGTGAAGTCAGACGCCCTCTCACGGAGTTTCAGTTAGCTGGAAAATGAGACAGTGGCTCTCGAGAATATCTTGGCACCTGGCGTGGTGGTGGCAGCTGTAGAATCTGATCTCATTCCTCATCTACAAAACTGTCAGCAGGACGCCTCCTCGAGGGTGTCGGAGGGCAGATGGTTTGTGCCAGAGACCTTGCGTCTCAGAGTCATTGAAGAGTCTCACTCATCTGTTCTCGCAGGCCATCTGGGGGCTCAGTGGATCTTTGTACTAGACACTACTGGTGGCCAGGCATGTCTCGGGAGATTTGCGACTTTGTTAAGGGATGCTCTGTCTGTGCACGCGGTAAAAGACGTCGTCGTCCGAAGGGGCCTCTGAGACTGTTACCGGTGCCTTTTCGGCCGTGATCGCATTTGTCGGTAGATTTTAGCACCGATCTACCTGAGTCTCAGAAGTTCACCACCATCCTAGTTGTTGTAGACTGTTTCTCTAAGATGGCACATTTCGTGGCGTTAAAGAAGCTACCTTCTGCAATAGAATTTTCCAAGATTTTTGTAAAAGAAATCATTCGTCTACATCAGGTTCCCGAGAACATTGTATCTGATCACGGTGTTCAGTTTGTTGCGCAATTTTGGCGAGCCTTCTGTAGAAATCTTGGAACGTCACTTTCCTTCTCGATAGCATTCCACCTGCAAACTAATGGTCAGACTGAGCGGAAGAACCAGGATTTAGTGCAATATTTACGGTTGTTTGCTAGCGGAAAGGCTCATCAGTGAGCAGAATTCCTGGCGTTGACAGAGTTTGCGCTAAACAACCGTACTTGTTCTTCCACTGGGGTATCTCCATTCTTTTGTGTATATGGTCAGCATCCTCGCTTCCTTACAGCTATTTCTACTTCGTCGGCCTGTCCTGCAGCTGATGTCGCCACAGATGCGCTGCAGGGGGCATGGAAAAAAGTACAGAAGAACCTGGAAGCAACGGGGGCTCGTATGCAGTTGCGTAGTGGAAGGAGTCTGTCTGTATCTGAACCTTACAGGATGGGACAGAAGGTATATTTGTCTTCTAGAAATCTCAAATTGCAGGTTCCGTCTTTGAAACTGGCGCCGCGTTACGTGGGTCCCTTTGTCATCACGCAGGTAGTAAATCCGCTTGCTTATGAACTTGATTTGCCAGCTACATGGAGGGTTCATAGGGTTTTTCATAAGTCATTATTGAAACTTTTTGTCCCTTCGGTGATTCACAATTCCAGCAACCTCATTGGTTGTTTGGCTTGTCTGATTCAACCTCATTGGTTGTTTGGGTTCCCTGATTCAACTTGATTGGTTGTTAGTGCCAAACTTGAGTGTAATATAGATGTATGCTTCCAGGAGCTGTGTGTGCCGTGTGTGCAGTCAGCATGAGGGCTCATGTCCAGAGGAAGCTCTGCTCCTGGCACTGGTATGGGGCATCTTTAATTAACACCATGATTGTGCACAAAGTTTTGAAGTTAGTGTTTGGGGTCTTGTTGTAGAACATTACTTCAGAGCATACAGAATGTTACAGACGTCCATGGCTCATTAGGATATACAAAGCTGCTCACTTGGATTTCCTCCTTTCACAGCTCTAATCATCTCTGATGGGTTGCCCTTTAAGGCCCATTTAGACACAACAATAATCGCTCAAAAGATGTCGCTCAAGCGACTTTTGAGTGATCATCATTGTGTCATTTACAGCACAAGATGATTGCTCAAGATGAGCGATCACCCTGCGCTGCCAGCGGAGGATGCAGAAGACAAGCAGGGTGTCCCCGCTTGTCTTCTGCATCCAGCTGTTTCCCTGTTCCGAGCGCCCGGCTGTTATACAGCCGAGCACTTGGAGCGGAGGATGCAGGAGACAAGCAGGGTGTCCCCGTTTGTCTTCTGCATCCAGCTGTTCCCCACTGGGAGTGCCTGGCTGTCATACAGCTGAGCGCTGCCAGCGGAGGATGCAGAAGACAAGCGGGGTGTCTCAAAAGGGCGTTTACTGCTGCTCCGGTGCTACTACAGCCTGACGCGCGACGACCGTTCTTCATTGAGGTCGATGCGTCTGAGGTGGCGACGGGGGCTGTATTGTCTCATGAAGTCAGCGGGAGACCTGGGTATAGTTCATGTGCGTTATTCTTGCGGAAGTTTTGTTCGGCAGAACGTAACTACAACATGGGTAATCGTGCGTTCTTGGCGATTAAATGGTCTCTAGAAGAGTGGCATCACCATCTTGAGGGGGCAAAGCATCCCATTACCGTGTATACTGATCATAAAAGCTTGGTATATCTCGCCAATGCTAAGAGACTCACAGCTTGTCAAGCCAGGTGGGCGTTGTTTTTTGCTAGGTTTAACCTCGTCGTTACATATATTCCAGGGGAGAAGAACGTGAAGTCAGACGCCCTCTCACGGAGTTTCAGTTAGCTGGAAAATGAGACAGTGGCTCTCGAGAATATCTTGGCACCTGGCGTGGTGGTGGCAGCTGTAGAATCTGATCTCATTCCTCATCTACAAAACTGTCAGCAGGACGCCTCCTCGAGGGTGTCGGAGGGCAGATGGTTTGTGCCAGAGACCTTGCGTCTCAGAGTCATTGAAGAGTCTCACTCATCTGTTCTCGCAGGCCATCTGGGGGCTCAGTGGATCTTTGTACTAGACACTACTGGTGGCCAGGCATGTCTCGGGAGATTTGCGACTTTGTTAAGGGATGCTCTGTCTGTGCACGCGGTAAAAGACGTCGTCGTCCGAAGGGGCCTCTGAGACTGTTACCGGTGCCTTTTCGGCCGTGATCGCATTTGTCGGTAGATTTTAGCACCGATCTACCTGAGTCTCAGAAGTTCACCACCATCCTAGTTGTTGTAGACTGTTTCTCTAAGATGGCACATTTCGTGGCGTTAAAGAAGCTACCTTCTGCAATAGAATTTTCCAAGATTTTTGTAAAAGAAATCATTCGTCTACATCAGGTTCCCGAGAACATTGTATCTGATCACGGTGTTCAGTTTGTTGCGCAATTTTGGCGAGCCTTCTGTAGAAATCTTGGAACGTCACTTTCCTTCTCGATAGCATTCCACCTGCAAACTAATGGTCAGACTGAGCGGAAGAACCAGGATTTAGTGCAATATTTACGGTTGTTTGCTAGCGGAAAGGCTCATCAGTGAGCAGAATTCCTGGCGTTGACAGAGTTTGCGCTAAACAACCGTACTTGTTCTTCCACTGGGGTATCTCCATTCTTTTGTGTATATGGTCAGCATCCTCGCTTCCTTACAGCTATTTCTACTTCGTCGGCCTGTCCTGCAGCTGATGTCGCCACAGATGCGCTGCAGGGGGCATGGAAAAAAGTACAGAAGAACCTGGAAGCAACGGGGGCTCGTATGCAGTTGCGTAGTGGAAGGAGTCTGTCTGTATCTGAACCTTACAGGATGGGACAGAAGGTATATTTGTCTTCTAGAAATCTCAAATTGCAGGTTCCGTCTTTGAAACTGGCGCCGCGTTACGTGGGTCCCTTTGTCATCACGCAGGTAGTAAATCCGCTTGCTTATGAACTTGATTTGCCAGCTACATGGAGGGTTCATAGGGTTTTTCATAAGTCATTATTGAAACTTTTTGTCCCTTCGGTGATTCACAATTCCAGCAACCTCATTGGTTGTTTGGCTTGTCTGATTCAACCTCATTGGTTGTTTGGGTTCCCTGATTCAACTTGATTGGTTGTTAGTGCCAAACTTGAGTGTAATATAGATGTATGCTTCCAGGAGCTGTGTGTGCCGTGTGTGCAGTCAGCATGAGGGCTCATGTCCAGAGGAAGCTCTGCTCCTGGCACTGGTATGGGGCATCTTTAATTAACACCATGATTGTGCACAAAGTTTTGAAGTTAGTGTTTGGGGTCTTGTTGTAGAACATTACTTCAGAGCATACAGAATGTTACAGACGTCCATGGCTCATTAGGATATACAAAGCTGCTCACTTGGATTTCCTCCTTTCACAGCTCTAATCATCTCTGATGGGTTGCCCTTTAAGGCCCATTTAGACACAACAATAATCGCTCAAAAGATGTCGCTCAAGCGACTTTTGAGTGATCATCATTGTGTCATTTACAGCACAAGATGATTGCTCAAGATGAGCGATCACCCTGCGCTGCCAGCGGAGGATGCAGAAGACAAGCAGGGTGTCCCCGCTTGTCTTCTGCATCCAGCTGTTTCCCTGTTCCGAGCGCCCGGCTGTTATACAGCCGAGCACTTGGAGCGGAGGATGCAAGAGACAAGCAGGGTGTCCCCGTTTGTCTTCTGCATCCAGCTGTTCCCCACTGGGAGTGCCTGGCTGTCATACAGCTGAGCGCTGCCAGCGGAGGATGCAGAAGACAAGCGGGGTGTCTCAAAAGGGCGTTTACTGCTGCTCCGGTGCTACTACAGCCTGACGCGCGACGACCGTTCTTCATTGAGGTCGATGCGTCTGAGGTGGCGACGGGGGCTGTATTGTCTCATGAAGTCAGCGGGAGACCTGGGTATAGTTCATGTGCGTTATTCTTGCGGAAGTTTTGTTCGGCAGAACGTAACTACAACATGGGTAATCGTGCGTTCTTGGCGATTAAATGGTCTCTAGAAGAGTGGCATCACCATCTTGAGGGGGCAAAGCATCCCATTACCGTGTATACTGATCATAAAAGCTTGGTATATCTCGCCAATGCTAAGAGACTCACAGCTCGTCAGGCCAGGTGGGCGTTGTTTTTTGCTAGGTTTAATCTCGTCGTTACATATATTCTAGGGGAGAAGAACGTGAAGGCAGACGCCCTCTCACAGAGTTTCAGTTAGCTGGAAAGTGAGACAGTGGCTCCCGAGAATATCTTGGCACCTGGGGTGGTGGTGGCAGCTGTAGAATCTCATCTCATACCTCATCTACAAAATTGTCAGCAGGACGCCTCCTCGGTGGTGCCGGAGGGCAGATGGTTTGTGCCAGAGACCTTGCGTCTCAGAGTCATTGAAGAGTCTCACTCATCTGTTCTTGCAGGCCATCTGGGGGCTCAGGGGATCTTTGTACTAGACACTACTGGTGGCCAGGCATGTCTCGGGAGATTAGCGACTTTGTTAAGGGATGCTCTGTCTGTGCACGCGGTAAAAGACGTTGCCGTCCGGAGAGGCCTCTGAGACTGTTACCGGTGCCTTTTTGACCGTGGTCGCATTTGTCGGTAGATTTTAGCACCGATCTACCTGAGTCTCAGAAGTTCACCACCATCCTAGTTGTTGTAGACCGTTTCTCTAAGATGGCACATTTCGTGGTGTTAAAGAAGCTACCTTCTGCAATAGAATTTTCCAAGATTGTTGTAAAAGAAATCATTTGTCTACATCAGGTTCCCGAGAACATTGTATCTGATCACGGTGTTCAGTTTGTTGCGCAATTTTGGCGAGCCTTCTGTAGAAATCTTGGAACGTCGCTTTCCTTCTCGATAGCATTCCACCTGCAAACTAATGGTCAGACTGAGCGGAAGAACCAGGATTTAGTGCAATATTTATGGTTGTTTGCTAGCGAAAAGGCTCATCAGTGAGCAGAATTCCTGCCGTTGGCAGAGTTTGCGCTAAACAACCGCACTTGTTCTTCACTGGGGTATCTCCATTCTTTTGTGTATATGGTCAGCATCCTCGCTTCCTTACAGCTATTTCTAGCTGTAAGGGGTATGGAAGGAAGTACAGAAGAACTTGGAAGCAACGGGGGCTCATATGCAGTTGCGTAGTGGAAGGAGTCTGCCTGTATCTGAACCTTACAGGATGGGACAGAAGGTATATTTGTCTTCTAGAAATCTCAAATTGAAGGTTCCGTCTTTGAAACTGGCGCTGCGTTATATGGGTCCCTTTGTCATCACGCAGGTAGTAAATCCGCTTGCTTATGAACTTGATTTGCCAGCTACATGGAGGGTTCATAGGGTTTTTCATAAGTCATTATTGAAACTTTTTGTCCCTTCGGTTATTCACAATTCCAGCAACCTCATTGGTTGCTTGGCTTGTCTGATTCAACCTCATTGGTTGTTTGGGTTCTCTGATTCAACTTGATTGGTTGTTAGTGCCAAACTTGAGTGTAATATAGATATATGCTTCCAGGAGCTGTGTGTGCCGTGTGTGCAGTCAGCATGAGGGCTCATGTCCAGAGGCAGCTCTGCTCCTGGCACTGGTATGGGGCATCTTTAATTAACACCATGATTGTGCACAAAGTTTTGAAGTTAGTGTTTGGGGTCTTGTTGTAGAACGTTACTTCAGAGCATACAGAATGTTAGAGACGTCCATGGCGCATTAGAATATACAAAGCTGCTCACTTGTATTTCCTCCTTTCACAGCTCTAATCATCTCTGATGGGTTGCCCTTTAAGGCCCATTTAGACACAACAATAATCACTCAAAAGATGTCGCTCAAGCGACTTTTGAGTGATCGTTGTGTCATTTACAGCACAAGATGATCGATCACCTTGCGCTGCCAGCGGAGGATGCAGAAGACAAGCGGGGTGTCCCCGCTTGTATTCTGCATCCAGCTGTTCCCCACTGGGAGCGCCTGGCTGTCATACAGCCGAGCTCTCATAGCGGAGGATGCAGAAGACAAACGGGGTGTCCCCGCTTGTCTTCTGCATCCGTCTGTTTTCTGCACGGAGCGCCTGGCTGTTATACAGCTGAGCGCTCCATGCCAGGTATGGAGAACAGAGCTGGACCGCTCTGTTCTTCACAACCAGCCCGTTGTTGCTGAAACAACAGTATCAGCTGTATCCCGCTGTGAATCCCTGATAAGGCTCATTGTTGTCTTTCAGCACGTTAAAGACAACGATGAGCGACGGGATAACAAAAACTGCACGATGTAAGTTCAGTTACACGCAACGATTAACGCTCAAAAGACGGCTTTTCAGTGAATTTTGAGCAATAATCGTGTCTAAACGGGCCTTTAGAAGACCTTGGCTTGTTGTGCAGCTTGTTAGGCTGAATTCACATGGCTGCATGCATTTTGCATCAGAGAATCTCAGGCACAACTCACATCAGAAGTATGCAGACACCCCCCCCCCCCCTCATCTGTGTGCTGTCAGCTGCTCAGACCCCAAACATTGCATGTGCTATTGTCACCCTCGAAGGCGGACAACAAAAGATGTACTACAATTCATTTCCCACCGACCATCAGTCCATCCCAGTCCTCCAACCTCCTGTAATTCTTCAGCCATCCATGGAGACGTTTTAGTGACATCATTAAATGTGACTGCCAAAATATACAGATCCCATTCATCCACCCTCATAATTATCTACAAACAAATATGACAAACACATGTGTCATAAGTCATCCATTGTCCCCAAACAACTGTGTCACACATTCACGGATATACACTACTGCGCAAACATTAACCCCTTTCAGGCAGCGCTGACTCAAGTACTGGCATTATATATAATGGAAAAAGGAAAGGGACATTTGGTTGGAATGGTTGTCAGTGCTGGCCAAAGTTGTCAGTAATCTCACAGGTCTTGTCTGGTTTCTTGTGCACAGGACTAGAGATGAGCGAACGTACTCGGATAAGCACTACTCGTCCGAGTAATGTGCTTTATCCGAGTACCTCCCCGCTCGTCCTGAAAGATTCGGGACGCGCTGCGGAGCGGGGAGCTGCAGGGGAGAGCGGGGAGGAACAGAGGGGAGATCTTTCTCTCCTTCTCTCCCGCCCGCTCTGCCCCGCTCCCCGCTGCGACTCACCTGTCAGCAGCGGAGCGCCCCGAATCTTTCAGGACGAGCGGGGAGGTACTCGGATAAAGCACATTACTCGGATGATTAGTGCTTATCCGAGTACGTTCGCTCATCTCTACACAGGACCCAACAATGAATTTATAATGTATCTCTTGATAAACTTTTGTCACCATGTTTCCTGTTGGCTTGCTGTAGCTGTACATGGTGCTCAATGGCATCAATGGACCCTTTGTGAAATGTACAGATGAGCCACGTCCTCCAGATGGAGACACATTCTGAACAGCAGTTACCCACAATAGCCATTACAGGTAGCCAAAATCAGAGGTACCTCAAAGCATCCATATGTTCTATAAGTGCATATAGATAGGGGTGTATGAGCAATGTACCACGTACTGCCAGATTACATTATGTCCACGATACAAATTTTACTGGAGGTCAGTAATTCATTACATGTTTCAGTGTGGAATTTGTATCTGGACTTGGACTCTGCACCTGTATGTGGGCTTTATGTCTGGACATGGACTCTACTTGAATGTGGACTCTATGTCTGAATGTAGACTCTGCATCTGGACATGGACTCTGTACTTGGATGTGGACTCTATGTCTGCATGTGGACCCTGTACTTTGATGTGGACCCTGTACTTTGATGCGGACCCTGTACTTTGATGTGGACCCTGTACTTTGATGTGGACCCTGTACTTGGATGTGGACCCTGCACTTGGATGTGGACCCTGCACTTGGATGTGGACCCTGCACTTGGATGTGGACCCTGCACTTGGATGTGGACCCTGCACTTGGATGTGGACTCTGCACTTGGATGTGGACTCTGCACTTGGATGTGGACTCTGCACTTGGATGTGGACTTTGTGCTTGGATGTGGACTTTGTGCTTGGATGTGGACTCTATGTCTCTGGGAACCACAAATCTTCTTTGCTGGTAGCACATACTGCACCAATGCTCTCAGTAATAACGTCCATTCTGGACCTCACCCAATATTACTTATCTCCAGGCACACAGCCACCAATGAGGTTCATGACTTTATAATGGTCCCATATAGACAATAAAGTAGGAGACATGCAGTCGTTTTCTTGGTGCCTCATTGGCTGTCTTCGATTATCATAGGGTTGGAATAGGTGCTGAGCTTCTTATCCAGAGCACAATCTGGGGGCTACTGGAAGGTTATTACTCCAAACCCAGGCCATGTATGATGGGATTGGAGCTGAGTCTGGGACATATTATTGGTCTCTTACTTCTGTTGTAGAAGATGGGTGTTGGGCATGAACCATTATAGTGCCCCTGACTGATGATTAAACAGCATCCATTATACTAGCTGAGATGCATTATTGCTTAGCAGACATAGTTACTGTTACCCTGTATGATGTGACCGACTTAGAGCTGCATGACCAGAGAGCTTTCCAACCTTCTCCATATATCATAGGTACCATTGCTTTATCTACTCAGATGCAGTCATAAGAAGTGTTTCCCAAACCCCGACACGGCTGTGTATGGTGGAATTCTCTACCACAGCAGCAGAGCTGGAGAACTGACTTCAACCTGCTCAAAGAGAAAACCAGCTGATATCTGAGACTCAACCCCGGTCATAGGCCTGAAGAACCCTTTATGACCCTCCTTATACCAAGAAAGCAATGGATTCCCGGGAGAAAGAATTGTTCAGTGGTTCCTCAAGCCTTTAGGAATCTATGTCGTAGGAGAGGTCCATCTATCTGCAACCTCATTCCAGGTACCACAAGGTCATTAGATAGTGGGATCTACGCCCTACATGAAGACCTCCCGTAATATGTAACGTGACCCTGAACAGGTGACTTTTGTCTCTTTAATGCACAGTACTTGGGTCATAGACATTAATGACACTTGACCACAATGAGCACCACACCTATGTACCTCCATTACCACAAGTATGTACATCCTGGATTCCCTTCCTCCCACTCCTTGTATTACCACTGAAACCAAAGCCCCACCTTGAAACTCCTAAAGAAACCCCCTATAAATACACCCTATATAACCCTCAACCATGCAGTGCATCCCTAACTCCAAGGGCCAGACTAAATATACGGTTCCTTGATTCACGGCTTAACTCCAAACAGGGAAATCTGTGACTTCTTGGGTGCAGAACGATGGTCCCCTACTTGCTGCTGTGTCTCCTGGCCATTGGCGCAGTTCCAGGTATGTACTCATAGATGTAATATAGAAGCAACGCAGATTCTACTAACTTAGACCAGTTAGCTGAATGATATCAGATGCTTTGAAAAAAACAAAAACACACAGTGAAGTGAATGGGTGGTGGTGCTACTGAACGTGGGCAATGCCATCAGCTCTCCCAAGTGCAATGACATCTGATGGTGTGTCAGGTGCTCAGGGATGGTCATACTGTACTAATGTACTCGTGTTGCAGCGTGCATTACAGTTCAGAGCTGCATTACATGCTGGCTTCAGAGACGAAAAATTCCAGCATTTCATGCTTTCTCAATATTGGCGCAAGCTAGTTGTGGTGGGAAGAGCAGTCATTACACAGGCTTCTGTGCAGTCATCTGATGTAGGAAAAGTGAACTGTTCCCCCGCAGCACACTAGCTCAAATAAGATCCAAGGGAAGTGTCAGCTAACAAGGATGTTGACTGTTTTCAATAACAACCAGCTGAACTGTGAATGCAGCTCTGGAGTATAATGCAGGCTGTGGCTTAAATTCTGGGTACGGACTTGTGGAGCAGGCATGGCCCCTAAGCTGCCCTGGGGACCCCCACCAAAAAATTTAGGTAGTTTGGTTGTATGCCGTTTGGCTTAGTCTTTATTTAGTATGTTTTAGTTAGTTATTTATGCTAATACTTAATTTTATTTGCGTTTGGTTTCAATGTGGTTCGGCTGGACCTATAGTTTTCGTTCCTATAGGGTTATGTTTTTTAGGTACGTTGTGCATCTGTGGGTGTGTGAGTGTACAGTGGTGAGAAAAACTCCAGACGTGTATAAACTGATTATTACTTTTGCTTGTGAGTCATGGACCGGGGGTGAAGGGCCTTATCTTGCTATATATAGTTATGTTGTTGTTACTGTTAGGTATTTTTGTTATGTTTTCTACTTTTCTAATAACAGATCTACAGACTGTGGCTGAGGCCCCCTGTCCACGGCTGTGACGCAATATCGCTAGCGATATTCCACCACGGGGGTGCAGGGGGGAGATCTTTTAGCTCTCAGCGGTGAGCCTATCTGACAGATAGACTCACCACGGAGAATCGGGGCAAATCGTGGCATGCCGCGTTTTGAATCCCTCGAGTGGAGAATCGCTATGATCCTCCGCTCGTGGACAGGGGGCTGCGCTTTCTATAGCAACGCTATGGAAAGCTTTCACTGCGTTACTTGCGGACGGATTATCGTCGCAGGTAACGCAATTAATTATCGCCTGTGGACAGAGAGCCTTAGAGTGATACAATATCATGTACTCAGTTTGTATATGTATATATGAACTTAGGTGGTCGCACCCTTTATACCCTTCATGTTCCCAGAACATGTACAGACCGCAGCTGTGATGTTCTTCATGTGTTTTCTCCATTACAGTCAATTGTGTAAATCCGCCACCGATAGGATCAGGTTTTGTATAAAGACAATGCTGCACGGTTTGTGCTGCACGATAGGAACTTATGAAACCCCATCCACTGCTTTGTTCTGTCTGCTCAGACACATTCAGGCTGTGGGGATCCCCATCATATCGACATGCCCTAGAGTCAGTGCCTGGGAGGTGGGGGTTCCTGCTATCACAAAAGTGGGGACCCAACCCTCATTCTGCCAGGTGAGGTGACGCATATAACCACAGGTTGACGTGGCTCCAGATGTGTGGCTCTTTCCCGTCATGTTTCGGGGAGTTGAGGAAGCTTCAGATACTAAAAACCCGAAATGGGGGATTATTTTTACCCCAATGCAACACTTTTATTTAGGTAAATAAATCTGTGGTTATCGCAGTCTCTTTGGTGACGTGTCGGGCCAACTGCTCCCCATATCTCAGCTACCTGAACCCCACTGCAGGAGGGATATATGCATTGGGTGACCTGTATGCCCTCTTCAATCTACAGGATTTGGGAGGAATTTGGGGTGAAATCAAGTTTGTATGGGCCTTATTATATGAGGAGCCTGTCAGAAGATAACCGGAACACCACCTCACTGGTCACCACAAGATGGTGAAGGCCACAAGACTAATCTCGGTAAACAAGACTACCTAGTTACTGCTGCCCAACATCATCATCCATCAGTGCTTGTCTTCAACTGGGTGTGACCATCAGTGGTAACGTCTGGATCAGATAGATGACTGTGTGACCGTGTAATAACAAACCACAATACAATACAACCTCTATAATGGCAGAAACTGAAGTGTCCACAAATGATATCATGAGAACACTCATTGGCACCCGCAGGACTCGGCATCTCTGGAAGCTTATACTGGCCCCAGTTTGGCCAGGTTTTGACCGTTTGGTAGAAATACTGAAATTATCTGAACTTCTCTCAGCAGGGAATCCGCACCTTCTAACACCAGATTGCTTCTAGGGCCAACAGAGTTCCAAATTCCCGGTGAAGCTATAGACATGGGGTTAAAGGGGTTGTCCAACAAAAAAACTTTTTTTAAACAAGTGGCCATGTTATAAAATAACAAACCAAACCAAAATAAACCTCTCTTCTCCTCCCAGGAAATGCTGCACGGGCTCTGTTGACAGTGGAAGTCACGTGATTGCTGTAGCCAATTAGAGGCAGCCAGCGTCACCGTTTGAAACTCCAGGCATCATCATGGCGCCCAAGATATGAGTGCTGGTTGCAGCAGTCATGTGACTTCCGCTGTCGATACAGACCAGCATAGTTGTAGAACCCATTGCAGTGTTTCCCAGGGAAGATGAGAGAGTGGAGTATTGTTTATCTTGTTTTTTTTATAACATGGCCACTTGTTTAAAAACATTTTTTTTTAGTTGGACAACTCCTTCAAATGATAACATCTTCCGAACCTGCAGCCACCACTAGAGGGAGCTCAGGAGCTGACTGCATGCTGTATATACATTGAACTCAATGATAGCACAGTATACAGTAGCGCCCTCTAATGGGGGCTGCAGGCTGACAGAATGTTATTTTTAAAGAGGTTTTCCAGGCAAAAACTACTGATGACCTAGCCTCAGGATGGGTCACCAATAGCAGATCAATGGGGGATCCTCACTGATCAGCTGATGAGAAGTTGCTGCAGATGCCTAGAATGGACACTGTCTGTAGCATACTGGTGCTGCTTGGTACTGCAGGTCTTTCCAATTCACTTCAGTTGTAGAACTGCAATACCAAACTGGACCACTGACAAACGGATGGCATTCAGAGTATTCTCGTCATCTGTTCCATCTTCTCATCAGCTAATCAGCAAACGTCCTGACAAGTGGACCCCCGCCCATCTGCTATTGATGACCTATCCTGAGGATAGGTCATCAATAATTTTTTTCCCTAAAAATCCTTTAACTCTATGCGGGACTTTTATTACAGCTTATGACACAAATGTGATTTTAAAAAGGCGCACATTATGTTGCATGCTGCAGTTACACAATAATTTGCAGCCTTTTCTGCTTCTCTCGCTAGTTTTCCAAAGTTACAAGAGAAGAGAGTAGAGTGTGTCTTAGTGAAGGGTGCGTGGCCCGACAGATTTACTATAGTTTACATTCATAGCTGGTGTAGATTTGCATTTGTGTTGCACGAACAGCAAGGGATGCGTCCAACTTATTAAGAGGTGTGTGCAGCGCAATAAATTGATCCATAAACACCATGAATGTACAGGGGGTGGACAAAATTATGGAAACACCATACGAAATGCATGCCTTAAAATCGGTCTCTACATATCTTATTGAAATGTGCTTTATAATCCGATTTAACTTAAGTGGAGGTAATATGACAGAGATGCCACCGGGCAGAAGTGAACATCTGCCCAAACAACAAGCTTCCATTGGTTAGGGGTTTGAGCCAATCAGCTGCTGTTACCAGCTGGCCCCCAAAACCACCCAGAGCAGGGCAAGAGGTGAAGTAAACACAAATTTGGTGGGGAAGCTCTCAGCCAAGCAGGGGTCAAAAGGGCAGCTCTGTGCTAATGATTAAAATCCCATGTATTTTGTATGATGTTTCCATATTTTTGTTCACCCCCAGTATAATGAAATATAACTTTTATTAGTACAAAATTAATGAAAACATAAAATTTAAATAATTGTAAATAATTATACAAAAATAAGTTTCCGCCAAATATTTTTCCCGGGAAAATATTTTTACCACGGTACACCAAGGGGTGTAGTCAGGGGCATGGCTAGGTGTGTAGCTTATAAGTGTAGCTAGGTGTGTAGCTTTTTTCTTCATTATTCCAATGGCCCCATAGCAACAATGTTTCTCTCAGTGGCCCCAGTGGTAATAGTGCCCCTCCTAGTGGCTTCAGTGGTAATAGTGCCCCTCTCAGTGGCCCCAGAGGTAGTAGCACCCCTTGTAACAGCATCCCTCTCAGTGTCTCCAGTGAGTGGCCCCAATAGTAATAATGCACCCCTTAGTGGCCCCTGTTGTAATAGCATATCACAGATGGCCCTGAAGGTCCCTGGCCTCAAGGCCTCCGATGCTCCCATAGTGCCTGCCATACACACCCACATCTTCTTTCATATGATCCCATAGTGCCTGGCTGCCTTAGATGCCCCAAAGGCCCCCAACCTCAGATTCCCCCATAGGGCCAGTCTCAGATGCTTCCAAATCACTCATTACAGATGCTTTGGACGCCGCGCTGAAGTGATCAGCTGACTCCTCCCCCAATCTTGTGCTGCTGCTAACAGGTGTATGTACAGAGCGCATATAGATCTGGGAACAGGAGTCAGCTGATCACCTCAGCGTGGTGTCCAGAGTGTCCGTAATGGGTGAGTTGGAACAGTTCAACAGGTTTGTAGGGATGCTGTCCAGCTTGAAATTCCACACAGCTGCCTGCCATAAATATGGCTGGTAAAAAATAATTACCGCCCCTGGCCGCTGCGGCGCCCCGGTTGGGAATCACTGCCCTTGAGAAAGCAGTAATGCAAAACATGCATTGGGTGTGTACCATCCTGAAAGTCTGTAAGCACTAGGCTGGATTTATAGTTCAAGTATGTAACTTTATATCATTAATTACGTTCCCTGCATACAATATGTTAAGCTGCCATTGTAGCACTTTGGTATTCATTAGTGCTGTATGTTGTATTTAGGGGTTACTGTTTGCTAGTAGAAACTTCTTTTTGTATGATTATTACATTTTTACCCTTTTGGCAGTCATCATGATCGGGTCTTTGTCATTTTAACTTTAATATTTTCATTCATTTTGTACTAAAAAGTTACATTTTATTACACGTTTATGGTTTTTCTGGATCAATTTTCGTCTTTGGTGTGTATTATTTCTTGACTCCACATTCGGTATTGTAGTCCTTTATAGATGGTATAGCTTAATAAATGTGGTGCATATTCCCCGACTCACTACCTGGGTCTAGTAACCTCTCCAAGGTCTAGTCAGGTGGTTTGGCGCTCTGACCTCTATAAAGATATATTAATAAATTAATCAGCTCTAAATTTTGACTAATTAAGATAGAAAACTAAAATTAAATAATCTGGAGTTCAGTGACAGCCGTTCCATGTAATGGAGAGATCTGATCTGCTGACTAAGTACATTCCAACTGGGAGTTATAGGAATACAGTAACGGTAGATCAAGGGTTTCAACTGAAAATTCCAGGAATTCTGGCATGTCTGTTATAAAATCTTCACAGTCTGATCACAGCTCGGTATTATTTGTAAAGTCTCTACAGTCTGATCATAGCTCGGTAATGGTTACAAAGTCTCCGCCGTCCAATTACTGGTCAGTAATGATTAGTAACCGTCTTCCTAAGCCCCTGTCAAGTAGGAGCTGCTGAGGCTCCCAGGACCCTTGCCAGCCAACTGTGGTTCATAGCAGAGGTCTTGGTATCCCCTCTATGATGTTCGTATATCATAGAAACATAGAATAGTACAGTTGGAAGGGACCTCCAAGGTCTTCTGGTCCTTGGACCAACTGCTCAATGCAGGATTCACTAAATCTTCCCAGACAGATGTCGGTCCAGCCTCTGAAGACTTCCATTGAAGGAGAACTCACCACCTTCCGTGGCAATCTGTTACACTCATTGATCACCCTCACTGTCTAATATATAATTTGTGTCTCTTTCCTTTCAGTTTTATTCCATTACTTCTAGTCTTTCCTTGTACAAATGAGAATAGGGCTGATCCCTCTGCACTGTGACAGCCCTTCAGATATTTGTAGACAGCTATTAAGTCTCCTCTCAGCCTTGTTTTTGCAACCTAAACATTCCCAGATCCTTTAACCGTTCCATGATTTGCAGACCGCTCACCATCCTAATATCTCTTCTCTAAACTTGTTCCAGTTTGTCAATGTCTTTTTAAAATTGGTGTGCCCAGAACTGGACACAGTATTCCAGATGAGGTCTGACTAAGGAAGAGTAGGGGGGATAATTGCCTCACATGATCTAGACTCCATGCTTCTCTTAATACATCCCAGAATTGTGTTTGCCTTTTTTTTGCTGCTGCATCACACTGTTGACTCATATTCAGTCTATGATCTATTAGTATAACAAAGTCTTTTTCACATGTGCTACTTAAGCTCAATTCCTCCCATTCCATATGTGCTTTTTTCATTTTTCTTGCCAATATGTAGTACTTTGCATTTCTCCTTGTTGAATACCATTCTGTTAGTCCTGGCCCAGTGTTCCAGATCTTTTTGAATCCTCTCCCTTTTCCAGTGTTAGCTGTCCCTCCTAGCTTTGTGTCGTCAGCAAACTTGATTAGTTTCTCCTCACTTCTCTCCTCCAGATCATTTATAAAAATATTGAACATCACTGGGCCTAGGACAGAGCCTTGTGGTACCCCACTTGACACTTTTTTTCAATTGGATGTGTAGCCATTTATGAGAACTCTTGAGTACGATCACTCAGTCAGTTGTGAATCCACCCATACCAAGTATGGTATGAGATACTTTGTCAAATGCTTTACTAAAGTCAAGATATACTATATCTACTGCATTTCCCTGATGAACCCAGTTGGTGATTCTGTCATAGAAGGAAATTAGATTAGTCTGGCCTGACTTGTTTGTTACAAACCCATGCTGGCTCTGGTTAATTACTCCACTTTCATCCAAGTACTTGCATACATGCTGTTTAATTATTTGTTCAAAGATCTTTCTTGATACAGAAGTCAGGCTCACAGGACTGTAGTTTCCTAGCAGGTTTTCATACAACAACCCTATCACACAGTAACCAGTGGTGGTCACATGGTGGTCCTCCTAATAATTACATCTACAGGTGATGAGAGCATCCCCATACCTCTAGCCCTCTTACGTTACAAGTTCTTACTTCCATCCTTGTGTTTTCTTTTAGGACAAGGTCAGGTGATAAATAGAGAATGCAACAACTGCGCATTGAGGTTCTTATCCACCTGCTTCGGAAGCACATCGCAGTACGCTCAGTGTCAAGAAAGCGCCTTCTGTGGAGTCACCAACTATATCTTAGGTATGTATGGATAGTGGTGCACTAATGAATTCCTGACTGATTTGGCCACACACGTCCTCAAGATATGCCGTCGTATGCACATATTGCTTCAAAGGGGTTGTCCAGCCATTACAAATTGATATACCATCCTCAGGATAAGCCACCAGTATCTGATCAGTGGGGGATATTGAATGGAAATCAGCCACATAGCCACAGCTGATTTAATACTATGCAGCGCTCCCCCACACCATACGATCAGCGCTCCCCAGCTCCCGTTTTCCAGCGGGTACACAGTTGATTTTCAGTCAAAATCTGCACCAATGGTATGGACTTTGACTGTTTTTTAGATGCGGAAATGTTGCGGAATTTGGTCAGTCTTTTTTGAACCGGCCTTATCCTTATTAGAATGATGGAGGTAAAAATCATATGTCGTTATAAGCTCCGCCTCCTGACCACACCTCTCTGTCCTGCTTTGACCATGGGAAAATCTAGTACCCTTACATCAGGCGTATCCCCAACTCCTCTCTACGCCTTCTCAGTAATTTATATCTGGTCCGACCTGGCGTACATTTCTGGTATAATTTACACCAGAGTCTGGCAAAAATTATACATAAATCTGTTGTCACCTCCTGACAAGCCCCATTCACTTTTCCGAAAAGTGGTGGAGCCAGCGCAAAAAGAGGAGAGTTGCAAACTTTGTGCAAATACCTGCCTGTGCAAACACTTGCCACTTTTTTTATACCACAAAGTGGCATAAAATCTTTTAGAAATGTGCGCCCACAAGTGCCAAAAACAGCAGTGTGACAGAAACAAGTGGGACCATTCACGGTCACTTGTGAAACGGACACCATTTGACAGGGATTGTGTTAATTTGAGGTACAGAATGGCGTAGTCAACTGTATTTTTCTACGGTATACTACAAATACAACAGAAACCCTTTAAAAGAACACAAGAGGGTTTTACGAATGACCGTGAATGGTTCCATTCTGCTTTTGGCAGCTGTGGCAGAAGCGCCCAGACAGCGACCCACATCGTAGTAAGAAACACTCCCTTATTCTCCACCAAATTCCAACCATGAGATTTTTTTAAAGGTCCAGAAAACCCCTTCAAAGCTTTGATGTACGT
This sequence comes from Eleutherodactylus coqui, assembly GCF_035609145.1. Taxonomy (NCBI): domain Eukaryota; kingdom Metazoa; phylum Chordata; class Amphibia; order Anura; family Eleutherodactylidae; genus Eleutherodactylus; species Eleutherodactylus coqui. Next base: position 99,307,264 of record NC_089846.1, read on the forward strand.
TAAGGGTACATTCACACATAGCGGGTAGACCACAGCGCTTTACAGTTCCAGCAGCGTGGATGAGTCTTCCAGAAACGTCATCTTAAGCCTAGAAAGTTTTGTCATCACATTGGCAGTTGTGGCCCTCCACTGCAGTTGTGCTGCCCCCTTATCTGTTGTCCGGTGAGTCATCTACGATCCCCCACGTGTCGGGAAGAAACGTTTAATGTTTTTTTCTCTTCCACAACAGGCAATACCATCGTATTTGCAAGATACGGATGCATTGAATCAGCAAACTGCAACCTGACCTCTCAGTCGGGTACGGGGGCCCTCAGAGCAATAACCGCCAACACCACCTGCTGTAATACGAATTTCTGCAATGGAGGCTTCACAGCTCGCGCTCCGCACCTGGCTGTTCTAGGATCGCTCAGCATATTCCTGCTTTACATCACATCTTGAAAACATCCAGATTTCTCTTTTTATGAACAAAACACGTGGCCGAGGTCCTCCACCGCTCCCCCGACCCCGGACGGATAATGGCCAAGAGATGTATAGCAGAGCGATGACGCCACCGCATGATGTCCGCAAGAGTCTAGCCCACACCCTTTATCACTCGTGCCCCTATTTATGGGTCTTCTTTAGCTGTATCTTTCCATTGTTGTATAATTAAAGGTTCTGTTCAACTTTTTAATTCACTTCTTTGGCTTTATCACCATTTTTAAGATCTTTGCTTGCTGTCAGTGAATGCTCGTTCACATCTGTGTTTGGCCTCCGTTCAGGCTTTTCGTTCTTCTCTTCCGTTTTTGGAGCAGAGACACTGAATTAATCATTTCTGATTTTATCAATACTGATTTCAATGGGGTATTTAAAACTGCAGAAAGCAAACAGAGAGCGAGAAAGTGACAGTGTAATTACAGGGGTCGCGCCAAGATATAACGTTATCCCGAATCTACAGGACATGACCACTTGTACTCGGCCATCAGCGGCGCGGTCATTGAAATGAATTGAGCAGCAGCATGCACATGTACCCTCCTCTCCATTTATTTGGGGACCTTCAGGACCCCCATTCTCAGGATTCGTGGGAGCCCCAGTAGTTGGAATAGCACATACAAGGGGATAATTGCATAGGTGATAACTTTATATCTTGACACAACCCTTTAAGGGCATCTTGCACACCTGAAATGAGTAAGCAGTTGACCTTGTCTTTACTCCTATTGCAGAAAGTTGTATTAACCCTCTGAAGGTAAATACCCCCTTGCAGTTCTGTGAGCTGTATAAATGTACTCAGCACATACAACCTTCAGAGGGTTAATCCTCCCAGAAGTCCACCAAGCACACTTGTCAGGGGAGTGTTAATGGCAGTGATGTCAGGGAATAGGCGGAGTACAGACAGTCAGGAGTCGGATGAAGAGAGCTGGCAGTAGTCCCTGCCCACTTCTACAGTCCTGGTTTCTATGTTTTCCACACTCCAAGCATTTTTAGAGTACACCGTCAGACTTCTATGGGAGTATACTGAGACCTGTGCAAGGAGAGAAGATGAGCGGTGACATCACCTATTGTGAATGGTGGATCCTGTAATATCTACATATAGGTGTCGCCTCTCAGTGTAATCCTGTCTGTGATGATAGTGAGATAACAGCTGAGAAGTTTTCTCTACGGAACAGGAAGTGTCAGATTATTATTAGGTTTAGTGGTGAGTGTACAGGGAGGGAAGGAGGTGACCCGTGACATTACCTATTGTGAATGGTGGATTGTGTGTTACCTTTATACAGGTGTCACCTCTCAGTGTAATCCTGCCTGTGGGATTACTGAGATGATGGCTGAGAAGTTATCTCTACAAATCAGGAAACATTAGGCTAAGTGGTCAATATGCAGGGAGGTGGCTTCTTTCACACGAGCGCATATCGGACGGCCGTTTTCACAGCCGGCTGATATACGCTACGTTGGTAGTGAAAGATTTGGTGAACGGGCGCACAAATCAAACGTTTGTGCACCCTTTCATATGGCCTGGTGAGCCAGGCGCAAATGCGCCGAGCTCACCAGGCCATCGCCCACTACCCCTCGCTCCCCATCACTGGCTCACCTCTCTTCCTCGTTCTGTGCAATGGGAAGGAGCGGGATGGAGCAGAGCTAAGCAGCAGTCCACCCTGCCTGCTCCCATTGATAGCTATGGACAAGGGGCGGGGAGAGGAAGGGCACTTAGCTCTGCCTCCATCACGCCCCTTGTTTATAGCATCAATGGGAGGAGGCGGGGCGGACTGACGCTTAGCTCCACCCCCTCCCATTGCACAGAACGAGCGGGGAGGAGAGGTAAGCCTGCACGGGTGGTGGGGAGAACAGAGGGAGAGAGTTTAGCAGCCAGGCTGCTAAACTCACTCCCACCTACGGCCGCTGCCATGGGCTCCCATAGGAGCCTGTGTAGTGGCTGGACGTATTCCGGCCAAAACATAATTCCAGAACTATGTTTTGGCACAGACGTAAAAACGCCTGGCGCTATATTGGCCCAGCTGGGCGTTTTTACGTGCATCAGATCACAACGCATATCGGCTGGCCGTGAAAACGCCAGCCGATATGCACTTATGTGAAAGAAGCCTATGGCTTTATTCACACAATGTTTTATTCAATGCACTCATTCAGATGTCCTGGCGCAATTATGCGGGTAAATAGCTGCATATATACGCTCGTGTGAATAAAGCCTAAGGCCTCATTCACATAAGTGTTCTTTTTCACGCATCTGTGCAGGGCTGCACAGATGTGCAGAAAAACACCTGCACGAAGCTCTGTGCCAATTGTTTTCAGTGGGGCTGCCGCTGCTGCCGGCTGCCTCATTGAAAGCAATGGGTTGCCGGCAACCCCTGCGGTGATTTTTATGGAAGGGCTATAAATATAAGCCTTTCTCTAAAAATCATCCCTAGGTAGTGTAAAAAAAATAAAAATAATATTATATACTCACCTCTCCGCCAATGCCAGGGCTTGGGCACGTCTAGCTACTTGGTCCCCATACACTGCTCTGAAGCTCTTTCAGCAGGTAGGGGTTTAAAATCCCTCCCTGTTGAAAGGGCTGTGTCTGACTTCATTGAGTTACAGCTGAGCGCTACCTGTGATTGATCACAGCGCTCAGCCAATCACAGGCAGCACTCAGCCATTCGTTGAATAATGCGGCCCCGAAGGCCCCATTGGAAGCAATGGAAGAACATTGTGATCCTCTGCCACAGCTGTGACAGGGGATTCTTTACTCCCCGTGGGGAGTGCCGTCATTACTCAACACTGTGACAGTGCTGTCACAGTGTTCAGTGATGAGAGGACTCCCCACGGGGTATATTTACACGCACCACGGACCTATGGTGCACGTGTGTCCTATGTTTTATACGTACGTGCGTTTGTACGCCTGTAAAACATGAACATGTGAAAACACCATAGGGAACCAATGGTTCTAATAGATGCGCGGTTTTATGCGCACATATGTACACACATAAACAGTGCGCTTTTATTTTGTTAACAGCATTAATTACATAGCACAGAGAATCATGCAATCTCTCACATAAATGTTTAGCATCAAGGTGCTGCCAATAGATCACACAGTGGACTGCCATTATGCCAGGTATAGCAGATTTTAAATGTGCTATAAATCCATAATATTGACCAATCATGGATGCAACTCCGTCGGTTGCACAAGCAAGTACATTTGTTAAAGGAATGATTTTTTGAGGGGTAAAATTCTTCCACTCTTTTGTATATAGAGGAGCCGTTTATGTCGGTTGTTAAATGTCTGGTAAACAACAGTTTCTCCACTACCTCTTGATTCCGATGAATGAAATAAACGTGAGCTAGCAGCAATGCTTCATTGTCTCCAACTGTTGACTTCGCAATTTGCATTACAAATTCTGTGTTCTTTAACACGTCCAAAAATGTTTCTTCCACATCAGCAGCCATCTTATCAATTCTTCTTGAAACAGTGTCATTACTCAAAGGAATTGATTTCACCATGGCACACGCGTCAGGCCCCAGCATAGTACTGACAATCTCTGTAACTGCGGATAACACAAGTGTTTCCCCAATAGTATGTAATTTGCCACATTGCACTAATAGAGACTTTATAGGAGGCAAGGAGGCCTTTGTCAGCATTGAGAGCAGATTTTCCAAATAGCTTGCCTACAGTGCTGCGATTCTCAAATTTTGACTTTAAACCTTGGAAAAATTAAAGTAGGCTTACCCAATTTGTCTAAATGCATTTTTGCAAGATGATCACTCAGTCTCGAAGGCTTTATAGCTTCATTCAAAAATGCCTTTTTACAAATGAGGCACAAGGGCAGCTGTCCGTTTGTAGAAGGGATGAATTCGTATTTCAAGTATTTATTTGAATATTGACGGCATTTATTCTTCTCAGCAATTTTTATAAAATATGCTTCAAGAATGCACTACATATGTCTCTCTATCATGTGATGTATGACTTTTAAACTCCATGACTCTGCTACAGATCAATCACACTGGATAACCTAAAGAACAACCTAACCTGCTGTATTCAATAATTCCGCTGATTGGCTGGAACTTTCAATTGTGTGGGTCTCTGGAAGCTGTAGTATGTATTAGAGTGCTGAAAAGACACTTGGCGTCCACTAAGACTACAACTCCTAGAGACCCACACAAGTGAAAGTTTGAAGCGGTTCTAGCCAATCAGCGGCATTATGGAATACAGAGGGTTAGGTTGTGCTGTAGGCTATCCAGTGTTATGAAGTGTGATTGATCTGTAGCAGAGTCATGGAGTTATAAAAGTCATACATTATATGATAGAAGCACGCAGGCTGCACACAACGCCCATTACATGTAAGTGATTAGATTATCAACAAAAACCAAGGTATCACCAATTTTTAGAAAAATGTAGTTACTGGATGAAAAATAATCAGCAAACACAGAACACCCCCCTATCGCCACCTTTATGTTCCAACGCCTCCAGGGGGCAATAAAGCCCATGTTGAGAACCACTGATTTAAAGAATTTACAGCCAAAGTCAGTGTCAGAGTTGATCGCGTCTGTTGTGTGCGGGTGTAAGCTATCAAAGACAGCCGGCACGCGCTATGTATGGAGTGAGAACGGTTCCTGGTTCCCCTCCATACCAACCCCAATGGAGGAGGTCATACTTGTACCTCCAAAAGCATCAACGGGTTAAAGTGTTTTCTGGCTAGATGTCTGCTTTCATTCTGGTCTACTAGAAAATAAATGATGTATTAGACTAAATCATTCTTAAGGATCGCCATTCTAATATACACGCCACAGTGAAGAAGTCTCAGAGAACAGATTCTGTAGAGCATGTTATACCCGTGTTAGCTCTGAGCATCCAGGTAGACAAGCCATGTGGGCAGAGGGAGGACAAGCCTATACATGTGCATCTTCTCTGCTCCACTGAGTGGCCCGATTTCATTAAATGGTCCTTGCTGAGCACCATCTGGCGAATACCAGTTATACCGTGTGCAAGACTTCATCCTCAGGTCTCATGCACACATCTCGCAATACAGCGCACAATCCAGAATAACATTGCCCCTAGTATGCAAGCAGCACAGTTCAGAGTAGGAGGCCAGATAACAGACCAGGTTTTCCGCTAGATTCACTGACATAATTCTTCTAGGGAAGCCCTGGCCTACAATACGGCATCCAATGGAGCTGCCGTAATTGGAATGACAAATGACAAATACAGCCATGTGGGTGAGCCCTAATGCAGAAATGAAGAATGTGCGACCATGTGTGCCCCGTAACGCCGCCTGCATGAAGTTAATTCCCAATCAGTAATGAGTATTTCCTATATACTGGGGCTTTATGCCAACCATAAAATGGCATGAAAAGGCAGGACCACAGAAACAGAACTCGCCATGGACCCAAAGAGTCTTAAGTTACACCTCTGGACTTCGATACCACAAAAGTGCTTTCATGTTATTCTCTGTAGAGCCTACAGACACTAGTAGGTCTATTTGGCAGGTCTAGATCTGTTATGGTACTGAACAGTGTAAATATGGATTGCTCTTGGTGATCTGGGGGTATGCTTTGGGTCAGAGGCGTAACTTGAAGATTCAGGGTCCCAAAATCTGTAACAGGGCCCCCCAACTATAATGCTTTATTCATACTACTAGGCTCCCTGTATGGAGAAGAGAGGCTTTACGGGCCCCCTAAGGGTCCTGGGCCCGGGTGCAACCACACCCCCTGCGCCCCCTATACTTACGCCCCTGCTTTGGGTCATTGTGCTGAAAGGTGAAATTCCTCTTCATATTCAACTTTTAAGCAGAGGCCTGAATGTTTTGTGGCAAAATGAGCTGATATTTGGAACTGTTCATAAATCCCTCCACCTTGACTAAAGCCTGAGTTCCATCAGCAGAAAAATAGCCCCACACATACCACTGCCTCCATCTTCAGTGCAGATATGGTGTTCTTTTAATGATGCACAGTTTGGGCTATGCACCAAACATAACTTTTGGAATTCATGCCAAAAAGTCCAACCTCGGTCCCAGATACTTTTGGCAGACTTGATGTAGGTTTTGGCAAAGCATAGCTGGGCTTGGATGTTTTTAATAGTTAGAAAAGGCTTCTGTCTTACCTCCCTATCCCACAGCCCAGACATATGAATAGTCGGTTCTACCTTAGCCCTATGGGCTCCAGAGGGTCCTTGCGCTTAACCCTTCCTCTCCCTCCTCCCCCACATTACTGGCTTAGAACGAAGCTGACATCGGGAACGTCATTGGGGGCACAGATGGTGAGAGCCCCAACGTTGGAAATAACCTTCCCCCCTCTCGGGAGCTCACTCTCCCCTCACCCTCCCTCGTTTCCCCTCCCTCACCCATCCTCTCTTAACCCTTCCCATTCCCCCATTTGTCTTCCACAGTATGTTCTGTTTGAACAGGTCCTTGCAATAATTACTCACAATACTGGCCACGGTTGAGACCTGATGATCCCCTCTTTCTCTTTCTTAACCCAAAGATACTGTACATGCCCCGCGGTAATATCTAGATATAGCAGATTGTTAATGCATATGTTTATCCTTGTCTACAGTTCTACATATGTACGGTACGCTGTAAAATTCTCTTTTGTCTTTTATTGTGAAAATTTCAATAAAAACTGATTTAAAGAAAAAAAAAATACGGGAGATGATACGTCTGTGCAGGCCATCGGGACAACGACCTACATGCACACAACTGAATTTTGAGCTATTGTGTTTGTCATGAGGAAAGCTCACACCACGCCCACACCGTGCCTAGGACAAACATAAGATTATGTTCACACAGGGAGAGAAAACATGCATATGCAACAACACAGACAACCCCACGCCAATAACAATCTGTACTGTAAAGTTACAACAGATATACCAGGCATGTGTGCAAATAACCAACTGACAAAACGCCAAAATACTTACCAATAATATCAATATCAGCAGGTGGAATAGCTAATAAATACGAGGTTTGGTTAGTAATTTGGCTAAGGTATGTAAGCTTACAAGCCCACCACAAGGGTCCTCGCTTTCTCATGAGTCTCTACTCTAACAAGACAACTTGCTGGCTTTCCATCTGACTACGTTACCTGTAGTCAGGTTCATCCATTTGTACTGCAAACCAAGACCTCCCATTGCTGACTTCTGTCTCATCTCTGATTATCCTCCAGACATATGGCTATTACACCCGAGGCTCCAACCCAGTACCTGAAACTGCTACAATGATGGTAACTGGAAAATTATAAAACTGACAGTGGAAACTGGAGCAGATGATTTGGAACAGAAATAGCCAGAGGAATCTTAACGCTAGCTCTCTGTACATCTTTTCCTGACACTAACCCCAACACCAGACACTACTGTCCTTAAGTCGCCCTCAGTAATTCATACTGGTGACCCTGTCTCAAGTACTGTCCCTAAGAACAAGAGGGCACTAGCACCCAGGCAAGAAGCCAAACAAGCAACGCTGAATAATAAACCAAGTCAATGCAGCTACCAGCAGGGAAGGAGCAGACAACAAGACTCCACTGGATAACCATAGGAACACGTTCATACTAACAAGAGCAGACAAGACTACAGTACAAGGTTGTTATTAGCCGTTTAGCCGTTCACGACCCTCAATGCTCCCTCCCTCTATCATTTTCGATTTTGAACTGCTTCTTTCAGTTATTTTATACGCGTACCAGTATCCAGTCTTTGTTTTCTCTGTCGGCTAGATCTTCTTTTGCCACTGATCTGTCCAAGCTGTTAGGTCTGGCAGACATAGGCGTCATGCTCAGAATCTGTGATTGCTTTTTTTCCAGCACTGTTATGGGTAAATTGGTTCTGTCTCTTCCACCCAGCTGCAGATTTTTGGTCATCTCTTCACCACTACATAGAGGCCTGAGACCTGACAGCCCCTGTTGCAGTGTTGGTGTATAAGCCCACATATATGCACATGTCGCAGCTGCTTCTGTGTTTGCAGTTTATACTTTGTCTTCAGTTTGCTCAAGTTCTTCCAGCCTGGTCCTGAACTTGCTCACTCCTTGGTTCTGCAGACGGCGTGGTGTTATCTAACTTCCTGGTGATCAGTCCTGACAGGGTTAATCAGCGCCTAGGTTCCTGCGCAGGGCTGCCCTTGTCAGGGCGAATTCCCCGCTGTTGACAGACAGGGACTTTCTATCTCCTGCTTCCAGCATAGGGCTAGATCCTCTGGTCACCTTGCATTCCACGTCACGTCTTCTAGTGGTGAGCATCTGGGTCTCCAGAGTCAACTGTCTGCACTGTCGGTCTGTTCCATCGACTGGTTGGGCAACACAGTAGATCCACATCAAATCCATAACACAAGCATTATAGATTTTTCTAGCAACTACAATCGCTTTATATGGCCAAAATCTGTGAGCCTGAATCTGGTCATCTTGACCACCAGTGATATAGCGGGTCTTACACGATTCAGGACTTCTGTTTGTTACTCTTGCTGTTCAGGGTATACGCAGCAAGGTATTTTGCCACAACCACAGCTCGAACGCATCAATCTCCCTATAAGCTTTTTTCAAAGTCCAGATTTCAAATCAATACATGCTTATGGGAAAACCACTGGTTTGCACTCTCATGTGTTTAGTTGGTATGCGGATATCCCTACTGTTCCAGCTTTTGCCCATGTTTAGCATCGCGCTTCGCCGCAATGCTATCCTACATTTTATCTCTGGCATAGATTCTCCATCCTGGTCAATTTTCAAACCAGGGAAGATGAAGTTTCGCACGCATTCTATAGGCTTGTTGTCGATTTTGATTTCAATTTGGCCAATTTTGGCAGTCCTCATAATCTTTGTCTTCTTTTAATTTAGGTAGAGGCCTAATTTTTCACTTTCAATTTTGATCTTACATATCAGCTGCCCTAAACTTTCACATATAGGTTAAACAAGAAGCGTGAGAGGATGCAGCCCTGTCAGACACCTTTGTCGATCCCAAAACCAGTATGTGTCCCTATAATGCATTTTCACAGTGTCTTCTTGATTGGTATAAAGGGATTTTTATCAGCTTGACTAGATGCGCTAATACACCCAGCTTTTGTAGTGCGTGCCATAGCTTGTCATGGTCAACACAGTCAAAGGCCTTGATGTAGTCAATGAAGCACACGTAGATATTCTTTTGACATTCTCAAGCTCTTACCATGGCGCATTGCAGGTTTACAATATGGTCCCTGGTGCTGTGTCCTCGCCAGAATCCTGCCTGCACATCAGGGACTGCGGCTTCGACTACTGATCTCAGTCTTTGTAAGATTTTGATAAGGATCTTGCTTGCATGCTGAATGAGGGCCTTTCGCCTTTCTTTGGCAGAGGGATGAAGACAGATTTTTTTCCAGTCCTGTGGCCATTGTATGCATGCCCACACTGCCTGGCACAGTGCTGTGATGGTTTTCACAGTACTGGCAGCAATAGCTCTGCTGGTATGTTATCTATGTCTGGCGCTTTATTTTTGGTTAGTTGCTTCATTGCCATAACCACTTCTCACTCCATAATGGAGGCTCCAAGTCCACAGGCTCCACCTCACATAACGGTCCAGGTATGTGGTTGCAGGCATTTACTTCCTCTATGTATTCCCTCCATCTATCTTTGATACTCTCAGTCAATCAGTTCCTTCCCATTTTTGCTGGGTCAGGGTTTTTCTCATGATGCAATCGGGGAAAAGCCCTTGCGAAGCCCAGCTGCTGATGCGCCTCATGATAAAAGGAAAAGGACTGCGCTGTTCCAAAGCTCACATACTAGCAACATGGTATGTGTGTAGCATGAGTCCAGGAAAATTGGACTTTGCGAAACACAAAACAACAAGACGACATTGATATTCTTGGGATTAGCGAATTGCACTGGACGGGTAATGGATATTTTCAGTCTGATGACTTCACATTGCACAATGCCGGACACAAGGAAATCAAGAGAAATGGAGTAGCCTTTATTACAAATAACTGGACCTCAAAGTCAGTAGAAACTTTTAGAACAATCAACAATCGCACCATAGCCATCTGGATATGTAGTAAACCAGTGAACATCTCAATGACAATGCCTTAAGAAAACCATTGAAAGTTTTTATGCTGAAGTCCAGAAAACTCTAAACAAAGTGCCATAAAAGGATATCTGTTACCATGCGGCGGCTGCGGGTCCTCCCGGAGCGGCGGGGCGCATTCCCCCGGCTGGTTGTCCAGCTGCCGGGGGTGCGGGTGGCTGATCGGCGCGGTGCGCATGCTAGTGGGTCCGCGCAGCGACGTGCGCTTGTGAGTGCAGCTCCGTGCACGAGACCCTGTTTATTAGATTCTGCTTGGAGGTAGTCGCCTCCCTCTCTCTGCCCCTGGGCAGAGGCTTCTGTTTATAAGGCTGGCAGTGAGGTCCATTCACTGCCAGTTATTGGTTTCTGTTCAGTGTGGTAGCACCCTGCCTCTGGCAGTCGCCTGTTTGTCAGCTTTTGCTACATCTGCCAGGTAATCCCATCTGCCTTGGTCTGCGTGTATTTCCTGTTGGTTTTCTTCATCTGCCCTTCCTGTCGGTATTCTACTGTTCCATCTTGGTATGCCAGTCCCTAGTGGGAACAGGGACCGCCGCCCAGTTGCCTGCCTTGGGTTAGCCAGGAGTGGAGGCAAGTAGGCAGGGACAGGGGTTGCGGGTAAGTTCTAGGGCAACCCAGGCTGGCGTATCATTGCGTTACGTAGGGCCCTTTGTCATCACACGTGTAGTGAATCCTCTCGCCTATGAACTAGGTTTGCCAGCTACATGGAGGTTCACAGGGTTTTCTATAAATCTTTATTGAAACCTTTTGTCCCTACGCTGACTGTACACGTAGACATCTCCCAATGACCTCCATCGAAATCAGATGGATTACACCCTGTGTAATAATTGTTGAAGTTCAGTCGTTCCAATAAAAACCTTTCCTGGCGCCGACTGCGGCACTGAGCACGAACTCCTCACAGCTAAGATCAACATCAAATTCTGTAACATAAAGGCGCTCCACTGAGAAAATTCGACACCTCTAAAATCCCCCAATCATACACTATTCAGGTAGCAAACGGTTTCAAACTGCTTGACAAATCAGAAAAGCACCCAGAGGACCTATGGCACGATATACAGTCCACAGTTATGGAAACAGCCAGTAAGCCTCTCACTTATAAGAAGCAGGAAAAACAACGCTATTGGTTGTCCGGGCAAACCCTCAGAACAGCCGATAAAAGAAGAGCAGCAAAGGTGGCCGGCAACAAAAACAAAGTTCGGCAACTAAATGCTGATTTTCAGCGAGCGGAAAGATAAGGAAATGGACTGGAATAAGTATTGCAAACAACTTAAAGCAGAAGCCATGAAAGGCCATATGCGAGGCCTATTCTCACAGATCAAGATGGCCCGAAAACCTTTCTTGGCACTCAATGGCACAGTCAAAAGCAAAAATGGGAAGGAACTGAATGGCCAACAGTTCAAGGTACTAGAACTAAACAAGGGATATTAGAATAGGTGCACATTGTTACCGCTACCACCAGCACCATCCTGCGCCATCTCCTCCCCAGGTAGGTGACGTACCCGGTTGTCCACATAATGTAATCAGACCGGGCCACCTCCTTCCATCAGCGGTGGACGGGCCACATGGGCACTGGGAGCGGTCTGTAGCGCCGTACACGGCGAGCTGCGATCTGACACTTTTCATCATCTCCAGCAGGGACGTTATTAGTGATGTGCTCTACAGTCGCTCTTCTGTGGGATCAGGGTAGATGGTGGCCATCACCTATCACTGGCCCCTTGGTGCCAATCACCCCGTCACTGGTTGTCCTTCCGTGGACCATATTTGGTAGGTAGTGACCACTCCACACCTGAGACACCCCACAAGAGCGCACGCTTGCGGATGCTCGCACCGCCTCATCTACACATCAGAATGTGGCGCTTTTCACGGATGCTCCGATCCACGCACTTCTCCATATTCCTGCTGCCAACATTAACGACTGACTGATTGCCACTGCTGGATATATAAATAAGACACCACCTATCACCTCCCCCTGCCAGGCGGCACTGTCACCAGATACACTTCAGTGGTATTAATGTTATGGCTAGGAGGTGCAGCTCACTAGATTCTGAGCCCAAATACAACTATATAAACCCGCCCGCCACACCGTCACACGTGACTTTAACACCATGTGATGTTTTCACTAGCAATAAAGTTAAAAAAGAAAAAAAAGCAAAGCGGACCTGTAGACTTCCGGTCACGTGACATCCTGTTATTACGGTTGCTAAGACACTAAAAGGAAATAGCCTTCACTTGCCTTCGTCCCGCCCCCTGTATCTGTTCCATCCAATCAAATACTCACTTCCGTATTCAGGCGTCTCTCGATAGGCTCCGCAGTTGCATCTGGCGGTCACGACCCTCCTAGACCCCGCCTACCTCCTCAGTCATCTAATCAGCTGCTCGGTGCTATGCCTGAGACTCTTCCCCGCTGTCACAAGTAACCACGCCCCCTCCATTGTTGGTGCTCGCTGATTGGCTGAGCGGTTGTCAGTGACGTCAGGTGCCGCTTCTTCCCTCGGCTCTCCTGGTAACGGTCCCGGCCGGGACTGTAAGGGGAAGATGGCGGCCGGGGGAGAGGGCCTCATGCGGAGGTGGATCCGGGGCTTCGGGCTGCTCTATCTGTGCATCCGGGGCCCCCGGCTTTATCGGGTCTACCGGGTAAACGGGCGGGCGGCGATCGGGAGAGGCCGGCCACTGCAGGAAGCGGACCCCGAGGGCTCCTGGGTAAGAGAGGTTGCTGGCCTCACATGGGGTGCCCCGTGCGGAGCGTCCTTCTACTCTCTTAACTTGTTAGAACCTCTGCTTGCTGTCAGTGAATGGAAAGGAGGTGCCGGCAGACTTCCCACAGCTGAGGGTCCGGTACAGGTGTAGCCCTTCCTCAGTCATGTGACGTATCTGCACTGATAGTTTGCTGCGGGGCCTTGGAGTTGCATCGGCGCGGGGGTTTATGGGGTCTGCCTGCCGCAGGAACATTCTAGCACGTATGTGACTTGTATTCGCACGTCCGCTGCCGGCAGTCCAGATGGCTTGGAAGGCTTCCACTCACTGACAGTAAGCAGAAGTCAGACGGTCTCATTATAAAGCGGTCGGTGTGTAGTTACACCTGCGCTGCCACCGGGGGCAGGAGACAACCGTCCTGTGGGCTCTTGCCCTGCTCCCCCTCACAGATGCCCCGTCTCTATATCGTGACTGATCAGATTGTGGGGGTCCCGCCCCGGAGCCCCCTGTGCCCAGCAACGAGCGCAGTTCTCCAGAGATCCGTATTCGCCGCTCGCGTACGCTGGAGACGAGGGAGCTGATGTTGTTTCTGTCTTGCAGGAATCCTTCTATCAGCCCCGCGCTCTGGAGAAGCACACGGACAGCATCCTGGCGTGGGTAAGTGGTGCAGCGCCCGCAGGTGGCCCCCGGGGAGTGGCGGCGCAGGGCCGCTATCCCCCTGACTGATGGAATGAGCTCTATGAGGACCCTGCGTCCATCTTCTGCATGGTTGGGTGGAAGGGGGGCGGGCAGCTGGATGGCGAGGGGGTCTACAGCTGATCATAGGCGTCCCCCGCACCGTTATCTCTCCCCCTTTCTGTCTGCAGGTCTCCGTGCTGTGGACCATTTCTTACTACTCGTCCCCGCTCGCTGCCTTCTATATGTACAGAAAAGGTAAGTTTCTGGGATCTCTCCGGGCTCCGGCCCCCACCGGCGGGATGTGTCACATGACCGTATGTCAGGCGTTGGTTCCTCTACTGTAAATCCCGCGCCGTTGTTCCACTAATCAGGAGCCAAACTGCTGGATTATAGGGCATTTAAAGGGACAGTCCGCCATGACCGCCCCTTTACTGCAGCAATGCTGAACTAGAGGGAGGGGACAGAGAACAGACAGGATAGTCCTGTGCAGCGAACTGGGGGGCCGTACGACGCACCATCAGAGGGGCCCAGTGTTTAAGGGATGGGGCTTTACAATGCCGCATGATAAAGAGCGGTCAGGAGCTGTGAGAGGGGCCGTTATCTGAAGCGCAGCTGTCGCCTATGATTATGTATTTCCTACCCCGTCTCCTCCTGCGGGGGGCCCCGCTGTGGGTCCAGTTAGCAGTCCCCTTACACGTGGTGGTCCGTAGGATCCCTGCGCTGACTCAGGGATAACCTGCCGCTGACTCAGCGTTTGGCGCTCCTTCAGTCTGCCGTACAGAGGATGGGGCAGATCCACGCTGTAGACATGGGGGCCATTTTACTCCGAACAATAATTGTTTAGCTTCTTGCCGGATCGCAGGAATCTGAATGATGGTTCCGCGTAAACGCCGGCAGCAACTGAATGGCAAGCGATGATTCCTTCGTTGTTCGGTTCCTGCAGACATAACAAACGCACGGCGATCGGCTTGTGTGATTCTCTACAGACGACACCCTGTTTATCGTCAGCGGAGGCGGACTGAAATGCCCAGCAGTCCCATGTAAAACAGCCCTAAGACCGTCTTACAATCCACCAGGGGCCACAGCGCCTCCGCTGGATGATGAATCTGCAGCATCCTCAGGCTGTTTAGTGTGACTTCATCCCACCTATTAGTTGGCTTAGGGCGCTGTTACACGGGACGATCTGTCGGGGGCGGCGCTAATCGCTCCTATGCCTCTGCATCGTTGGTGAGTGGAGGTGGAGCGGCGGGGATCGTTCCACCCGACTGTCTCCATTCACAGTAAGCAGGCAGTTGTTCATAAGTGGTGCTGCCTGTTCATACGGCCGATCCCTCTTCAGCTTTACTACATGCAAGACCTGAATGACGAACAGAACGCGAGCGACATCTTGTCTGTCGTTCAGTCGGGACGTTTACATGAATGATCTTGGATCGCAGGAATCTGAACCAAATTATCGGCCCGTGGAAAAGGCCCTTCAGTCTGCAAAACGTTTTAGCATAATTTTTGTTGTGAACTTTCTTGCACGCTTAGGCCATGCCCCTTTTCATGAAGCCACGCCCCCTTGTCATACAAATTGTGAAAAGTGTTTGAAAAAAAAACCAAACATAGTAAATGTTTCAGCAACCAATTAAGACCATTTTCTGGTGCAGGAAGCGGACGGCTCCGTACATTGTGCAGTGGTCCGAGTTGGTACACTGAGCAATGTACAGAACTACCTAAAGAGAGCAAGATATGCGCCAACACCCTCTCAGAGTCTGTTCACACCTGGAGGATTTGGAGTGGATTTTCTGCTGCGGCAAATCTACGCGAAATGGTGCAGATTTCACTCCTTCAAATAAAGGGATGAAATCCGCTGCAAATTCTCAGTAAGACCCATACTGATTGGTGCGGATTTTCTGCCACAGACTTTTAGCGCTGCACCTCATCCATGACCTATATGCCACGTGTGAACAGCCCCGTAACGCTCCACCCCGCTCTCTGATCTCTCCTGAGCTGCTGTATAACGTTCTTGTGATGTTGTATTACAGGATACATGACTGCGGCCCGGATGATCCCGCTAACGCAGTACGGATTAACCCTCATGTTCCTGCTGGCGGGAATCGCATGTCTGAGAGGTGAGACTCTTCTCCAGGATTGCGTTCTCCATAGGTTGTGTATTCTGCATCACTGTGGACTGTTGTAAGGGCTGAGATGTTTTTCACGAACGTGAGTGGATGGCGAATGCAGGCCAGGAACGGTAGGAGAGACGGCGCTCTGTGCGGTTGTTCTTATCCTCCTGGTTTGCAATGTTTTGGCATCCATGCTTTCTTCAGAAAGGCCAAGATGGCTGAAACGTCCCACAGCAGGACACTCCATATTTCCTCCTATCACAGTGCCGGGTCTCCTGTCTACTGGATCGAATGCCAGGGGTCCCGGACAACATCTCAGCAAGGGAGCGTCCCACATCTAGGTATAGAACTTCCTGTTGTGCCAGTCACTACCCAGGACTGGTATTAGTGGGTGGCAGACTGAGCAGTTAGCAGGGCCCCTGGGGGCCAATCATCCAGGGATGACCTGAGGGAATGGAAAGCCATTCAGTACTACCGTTGCGAAAATTTAAGAAACTCCCGCAACAAAGATCTTTAATGTAAAGGCAAATCTTTTCTCAAGAACGTTTAACATCGTGTACGTAAATACTCACGCTGATGGATAGTCAGAATCATGGCTGTCCACTGTGTGCTTAGTATATTTATATTTAAATCCCACCCCATCACATAATCCCCTAAAACCAATCACTGCTTTGCGTCTGAAGAAAAACTCAGATTTAATAATGTAGTGCAATATCATGCCTGCGATGTAATCCATAATGATATCCATTAATAATTTAAAATGCATAGTAGATATCTTTCTGGATTAAATTGCAGACATGATATTGCGCTACATTAATAAATATGAGTTTTTCATCATACTTTATACTTAACTCAGTGATTGGTTTTAGTGGATCATGTGATGGGGTCGTTTTAAATAAATACTTATATACCCGTGATTAGGGCGGCTTCACACCAATGTATTTGCGTATGTTCTGTTCACTGCGTATTGTCTGATTTTGCACATGCAGTACGCAGTGAATATAATCCATTGATTTCGCATGCGTGTATTTTGTGTGCGCATTTCGGCCACACAAAAAAAAAATCGGAACACGCTATATTTTCCTGCGTATTTGTGCACCAAAGGTCCCATAGAAGTCACTGAAGAGGGGGGGGGGGGGGGGTGCAGAAATGCATTCGCAAGTAGATGCATGAAACCCTGCGCTATTGCACTGGAAAAAAGACACCCGGAACTAATTAGCCATTTCAATTAATGTGTTTGCCCGTGTCCTGAGGCAGAAAAAGTACAGTAAAATACGCCGATTTGCGTGCAAAAAACCTTGTTCATGGTGCAAAAACTGTGTTACAGCACATGCAACTGCGCTTGTGTCCGTGTGAAGCTGGACTTGGGTATCCAGCGCGTTTGACTATCCGTCCTATCAGTGTGAGCTCTTATGCGACGTTAAACGTTCTTCAGTAAAGATTTGCTTTCACATAGAATATCTTTGGCGCAGGCGTTCCTTGGAGTTTTGCAGGTTACCGTGCGCACAAGGTCTGACCGGTGAGCGGACTATTTATTATCTGGGTGCACGTTCGGTTCTACCACTGCCCTGCCTGACAGCAGACTGAAACTCACCGTAGAGCTGCCTTCACACGTAGCGGATGAGCGTAAAACCTACGGATTCTGACAGAGTTCGCCCCTCATTTCCAAAACTGAAATCTGCAGTATAAATTGACTTTTTGAGGATCTGGTATCCGCACCGCAGGTCTGTGCGCCATTCTTCACTCTGGACTGTCTCGCATTGTGTGGATGAAATTTCTGGAAATGTTTTGGAAGTTTTTCTGCAAAAAATACTGCAGCCGGATGTAATGCTGAGAAATGTAACGCGCTGCGCCAAAGTGTTTGTAATTCATGGGGACTTTTTTACAAGCTTTGTTAGCGGCTTTCCGCCGGGGCCACGTCTGGCGCGTCGCCTTCTCCTCCTTTCCGCCGGGGCCACGTCTGGCGCGTCGCCTTCTCCTCCTTTCCGCCGGGGCCACGTCTGGCGCGTCGCCTTCTCCTCCTTTCCGCCGGGGCCACGTCTGGCGCGTCGCCTTCTCCTCCTTTCCGCCGGGGCCACGTCTGGCGCGTCGCCTTCTCCTCCTTTCCGCCGGGGCCACGTCTGGCGCGTCGCCTTCTCCTCCTTTCCGCCGGGGCCACGTCTGGCGCGTCGCCTTCTCCTCCTTTCCGCCGGGGCCACGTCTGGCGCGTCGCCTTCTCCTCCTTTCCGCCGGGGCCACGTCTGGCGCGTCGCCTTCTCCGCCTTTCCGCCGGGGCCACGTCTGGCGCGTCGCCTTCTCCGCCTTTCCGCCGGGGCCACGTCTGGCGCGTCGCCTTCTCCGCCTTTCCGCCGGGGCCACGTCTGGCGCGTCGCCTTCTCCGCCTTTCCGCCGGGGCCACGTCTGGCGCGTCGCCTTCTCCGCCTTTCCGCCGGGGCCACGTCTGGCGCGTCGCCTTCTCCGCCTTTCCGCCGGGGCCACGTCTGGCGCGTCGCCTTCTCCGCCTTTCCGCCGGGGCCACGTCTGGCGCGTCGCCTTCTCCGCCTTTCCGCCGGGGCCACGTCTGGCGCGTCGCCTTCTCCGCCGGGGCCACGTCTGGCGCGTCGCCTTCTCCGCCGGGGCCACGTCTGGCGCGTCGCCTTCTCCGCCGGGGCCACGTCTGGCGCGTCGCCTTCTCCGCCGGGGCCACGTCTGGCGCGTCGCCTTCTCTGCCGGGGCCACGTCTGGCGCGTCGCCTTCTCCGCCGGGGCCACGTCTGGCGCGTCGCCTTCTCCGCCGGGGCCACGTCTGGCGCGTCGCCTTCTCCGCCGGGGCCACGTCTGGCGCCTCGCCTTCTCCGCCGGGGCCACGTCTGGCGCCTCGCCTTCTCCGCCGGGGCCACGTCTGGCGCCTCGCCTTCTCCGCCGGGGCCACGTCTGGCGCCTCGCCTTCTCCGCCGGGGCCACGTCTGGCGCCTCGCCTTCTCCGCCGGGGCCACGTCTGGCGCCTCGCCTTCTCCGCCGGGGCCACGTCTGGCGCCTCGCCTTCTCCGCCGGGGCCACGTCTGGCGCCTCGCCTTCTCCGCCGGGGCCACGTCTGGCGCCTCGCCTTCTCCGCCGGGGCCACGTCTGGCGCCTCGCCTTCTCCGCCGGGGCCACGTCTGGCGCCTCGCCTTCCCCGCCGGGGCCACGTCTGGCGCCTCGCCTTCCCCGCCGGGGCCACGTCTGGCGCCTCGCCTTCCCCGCCGGGGCCACGTCTGGCGCCTCGCCTTCCCCGCCGGGGCCACGTCTGGCGCCTCGCCTTCCCCGCCGGGGCCACGTCTGGCGCCTCGCCTTCCCCGCCGGGGCCACGTCTGGCGCCTCGCCTTCCCCGCCTTTCCGACGGGGCCACGTCTGGCGCCTCGCCTTCCCCGCCTTTCCGACGGGGCCACGTCTGGCGCCTCGCCTTCCCCGCCTTTCCGACGGGGCCACGTCTGGCGCCTCGCCTTCCCCGCCTTTCCGACGGGGCCACGTCTGGCGCCTCGCCTTCCCCGCCTTTCGGACGGGGCCACGTCTGGCGCCTCGCCTTCCCCGCCTTTCGGACGGGGCCACGTCTGGCGCCTCGCCTTCCCCGCCTTTCGGACGGGGCCACGTCTGGCGCCTCGCCTTCCCCGCCTTTCGGACGGGGCCACGTCTGGCGCCTCGCCTTCCCCGCCTTTCGGACGGGGCCACGTCTGGCGCCTCGCCTTCCCCGCCTTTCGGCCGGGGCCACGTCTGGCGCCTCGCCTTCCCCGCCTTTCGGCCGGGGCCACGTCTGGCGCCTCGCCTTCCCCGCCTTTCCGCCGGGGCCACAACAGCTTTTGGTTTAGAAACCTATGTGCCATCGCCTTGCAGCCGCTTTCTCCTCTTATGCCTGGGGGAAGGGCCTGCCATCCAGCCGGACAGGGAACAAAGAGGTAGCACCCGTCGCCGCCTTCAGTGATTTCTGTCCGACAGAGGACCTCTTTGTGGACCATTGGTCCTCCCGCATGGACTGCAGAGCTATTTATCAGTCTTGGTATCTGGCGCCCGGCCTGACACCTCGCGAGTGTTATTTGTATGGGGTCTGCTCTCCGATATGACTTAAGAGGGTATGTAGATCTTGCATCCCATTCTCTATATGATCGTTTAGTCCCTCCCGTTGGCTTCTCCCCGGTGGAATTGGGGGTCTGGGTAGGCGTCTCAGGTGCGCGGTTTTGGTAATTGTGTTCTCCTGAGCGCCTGCCGTAGGATAACATAATACTGATAGGAGGTGATGCCTGTATATTTCCCACCTCTTGAAATTTTTTGGAATTTGCTGAAGGAGGTGGCGGGGCTCCCTATTGTGCCCTGTCCCTCTGTAGGGAGCGCTGCCATAGGTGAGAGGAAAACCCAATTACCGGTAAGTGTGGCTACCATTGTTATCTCTAGTAACAATCTTGTCTATACTTGTAATGAGCCGGCTTTGGATCGCTGGAGGGTCATGGGTGTCTTTTCCTCTTTCCAGGTCTGGGCAGATGGAGTAATCCTCAATATATTCAGTTTATAAGCATTTTACAGAGAACAAAGATGGATGATTGTCCGGAGAACAAGGTAACGACTGCAGCATGATGGGGGAGGGGGTGACCTTACAAGAGATGGCCGTAGACTGGGGTCTGTCCCCCACTATGGTATATAGTCGCTGCCTTTTATGGGAAGCCGTATAAGCTCCTGATGAGCTTTATCCTGCAGCTGCTCCGCACAGTGCTTTACCGTAGTGCCTGTAGCACAATCCGTTCTGCATTTCTGCCTCTTCTTACTTCCGGTGAATTCCGCCATGTTTGTAACCTCTTTCTTTTTATCACAGAGAATGTTGTCCAATTTCAACTTTGACTTTCGCAGTTGGCCCGTGGATTTCCGATGGGATGAAACCAGCAGGTGCATCATTGTATACTGAGCTTGTAATTAGGGAGTTAATAGGAATGTTACATCATTAACCCTTTTCTGTCTCCTCTTAGTAAAGATGACCAGAAATCAGGCCTACCGGGAGATGTAGCTTTATTAAAGGCCGAACCCCGGACACGAGGCGCAGCTGACAGTTTCTTACAACGGGTGCAGAAGCTGCCTTGTCAGATAACCAGGTAGTGTATGGTGCAGCTCAGCCGGATTATAAAGGCATATCCTAGCACTACAGCGCTGCTTTATAAGGTGGCAATAGGCTGTTTTTTGGGGTTTTCTTGTGCAGTTTTTGAATGCCCCATAAATGCATCTATGAGAACCCGGCTGTGAGTTCTGCAATCTGCCGCATTACTCAATCTGCATCCTTTTTTATTTTCCTATTTGTAAAACTTTTTTCTATTTCCAAAAACTTCCAAAAATAATCTGCGTATCTCAGACAGCTCTCCTCTCTCGCAGTTACATGGTAGCACACTCGTTCGGCCGACGGATGCTGTACCCGGGCTCCGTGTACCTCTTACAGAAGGCGCTCATGCCGATGTTATTACAGGGCCAGGCCCGTCTTATAGAGGAGGTGAGTCTGAAGTATTGTGTGTCCGCTCATACATCTGTAATGCCGCCATCCCTACTAACTCCGCTTTCTCCTAGTATAATGGGAAACGAGCCAAGCTGCTGGCGTGTGACGGAAATGAAATAGACACCATGTTCGTAGACCGTAGAGGCGCTGTTGAGCGCAATGGAGCAAAGCTGGTAAGAATAGCAGTTGGTTGTCTAGTGTTGCCTCTCTTCCTGGCAGGCTGTCCTCTCTGTACTCGGAAAGCAGTATGAGGGGTCGGGCACGTCTGGGGGCACAGCTCAGCTTTTGCCAAGTGCTTTGCTGAAGTGTCATCCCAAAAAGACTTTAGTAGTCAGATTTGTGGTTCCTGGCAGTTGCCAAGCTCAGTGACTCTTAATAATGTAGAGGTCCTGGTACCGTACAAGGGAAATGGCTGTGTCCCCTTACATCAATAGGTGAGGGCAGCTGGAGGTCTTCATAGTGCCTGTTAGTGCCAGCGTAATCATCTGTGGGCTGCAGTCTCTGCTCTGATTCATCCTTGCTGCATGTCAGATACAACAATTTATAAGTTGTTTTCTCTCGTCGTTCTCATCCTTTTTCTCTTCCTCCGGCCAGGTCATCTGCTGTGAGGGCAACGCTGGGTTCTACGAGGTCGGCTGCATTTCCACTCCCCTTGAAGGTCAGAGAACTGTGGGGTCTTATTCAATAGATCTTCCATTCTGTTTGGATCCCGAAGGGCAATATTCAGCGAGATCGCATCATGTATTGGTTGAATGTGCAGACTTCAGTTTATTGTATGCATTTACACAGGTTAAGTGTGAAGGTGCAGAATACAGTAACAAGCACAAGCTTCAGCTCTCATACACATCTAATATCTGCATAAGAAATGCAGCACAATTTGATCAAATTGTGTGTGCGTGCGTGCGCGCTCACCCGCCACATCCAGGCAAACCTTAATCGATGGGTACCTAGCTCTACAGACGCCTCTCTTTAACCCCTTAATGACTGCCCCATCGGGAAACTACGTCCTGCTGTTGCAGGACGTGTATGGAGGGAGGTAGCGGCGCTATCTCCCTCCATACAGCGCGGGCATCAGCTGTTTATTACAGCTGACACCCACGGGCAATAGCTGCGCTCGGCCGTTCGCGGCTATTAACCCTTTAAATGCCGCTGTCAATTCTGACAGCGGCATTTAAATCCCCCGAACGCTGTTCGGGGGTCCCGCACGGCCCCCCCGCGGTGAGATCGGGGGATCCGTGCAGGTGTCATGGCAGCCGGGGGCTTAATGAATGGCCCCAGGGCTGCCTTAGCAGACTGCCTATCAAGCCATCCACACAGGGTGGCTTGAAAGACTGCCTGTAAAAAAGCAGTATGACGTAATGCTATAGCATTACGTCATACTGCAGGAGCGATCAAAGCATCGCATGTTAAAGTCCCCCAGGGGGACTTCAAAGTAATGTAAAAAAAATAATCAATAAAGTTTTTTTAATTGTTAAAAAAAAAAAGTTCTAAAAGTTTAAATCACCCCCCTTTTGCCATATCCATTATTAAAAAATCTAAATCCTAAAATAAAAATATGTATTTGGTATCGCTGCGTCCGTAAAAGTCTGATCTATCAAACTAGTGCATTATTTTTCCCGCATGGTGAACGTCGTCTGAAAAAAAAAAATAAAGAACGCCAGAAATACACTTTTTCAGTCACCCTGTCTCCCAGAAAAAACGCAATAAAAAGCGATCAAAAAGTTGTATGTATTCCAAATTGATACTATCGGAAGCTTCAGGACATCCCGCAAAAAATGAGCCCTTGCTCAACTACATCGACGAAAAAATAAAAAAGGTATTGCGCGCACAAAATGACCGCAGAAAATAATTGAAAAAAATTAAATACCTTAAAAAAAAAAATAAAAGTACTACAGCAAAAAAAATACTATACAAGTTTGGTATCGTAGCAATTGTACTGACCCATAGAATAAAAATATCAGGTCGTTTTTGTTGCAATTTGTGTGCTGTAGAAACAGGACGCACCGAAAGATGGTGGAATGTCGTTTTTTTTCTATTTCTCTCCGCTAAGAATTTTTAAAAAGTTTTTCAGTAAATTATATGGTACAATAAATAGTGCCATTGAAAAATACAACTCGTCCCGCAAAAAACAAGCCCTCATACAGCGACGTAGATGGATAAATAAAGGAGCTACGATTTTTTAAAAGGGAGTAGGAAAAAACAAAAATGGAAAAAAGCAAAAAAGCTCCGTCACTAAGGGGTTAAGCTAAAAAGCCTCCACATGAATAGGAATGTTGGATACCTGACTATATACTATTAGTGAACCACTTGGTACAGATGAGAATATGGCGTGCATGACACATGTAGGCAGCCCCTCCTACACAAGTGCAATGCATACAAAATCCTCTACAGGACCTGCTTTTCCTGTTATGCCTGCTTATGGAACGGAAAGTTCAGAGCTCAGATGGTGGTTTCTTTGAAGAATACTTTCTCGCTCCCCCTCCTTCTACTCGGCGCTCTGTATCCTGTGTGCATATCGCTCCTCTTTCCTCCTTCTCTCACTGATATGGCAGCACACGGCGCTATGTTAGACCGTATAGGTCAGGAGTCTCCTCGGTTACATATACCCTTTCTTCACCCGTGATGCCTCTACAGGGTTTCAAGGGATTCTGTCGCAGGTTCGTGAGGTTCAGAGGACTGGAACAAAAGATTAAAAAGACACTGTCTTTGTCCGGACACTTGAGCGCTATTTACATACGGCGCTGGAGATATTCGGAGTTCAGTTGCGGCACCACAATTGATTACTAGAACTCGAAAATCAATGTGAAAACCGCCACCTGTTTTCAGTGTGAATCGGCAGATGTGAGCGTGTCACTTACTGACATGTATTTGGCAGCTGGTAGCCACAAGTGGATGAGTTGATTACTCATTTATTCAGCTAGCGCTTCCTGCAGAGCGTCGCCTGCACCGACATACGACTCTCTTGAGGCCTTATTACACTAAGTGACTTTCGGGCGCTATCCGTCCCAGCGATGATCACTCAATGAATGGAGGTGGAGCAGCTGGGAATCATTGCGGCTGACCACCTCCATTCACAGTAGACAGGCCGTTGTTCATAGATGGATGATGCAGCGGCGGACCAACGATTATTTTATGGTCTCCGTAAAAGATTCAATCAGTGAATATTATTTTTTTTTTTATCATCGCTGATTTGTTCTTTCTCTGCACACGTTTACACTGCACAACTATCATGCAAATCACAGTTTGCACAATAATCGTGCCAAGTAAAGAGCCTGTACTCGCCTGTGAACTGTAATTGTCCTGGCCTCAGTCTCCTGATTCCTAATGCTTTTGGGACTATTGATCTAGAGCCAGGATAGGGATGACGGTGAGCTCCCTGTGGCCGCCTCTCATGTCCAACCCTTGGAGAGCTCCTTATGAGCACTTCATACCTGTGTTTAAACTGTCCGTATTCTGGATGCGACACCCGCACTCCATGAGGTTCTGCTGTGCTGAATTTAGGCATCATGGTCCTAGACGGTCTTCTACGCTCAGTTCTGTAGATGCACTCGGGGGTCCTTGTTTGGCACCCAGAATATGACAGCTAAGCATAATGTGCCTTTACTGTGCATGTTCTATAAGATGTTCGGTGACCGCAGTTTATATTATCACCTGATTGACATTCACCGCTCTCTTTGCCAGGTACAACTTGCTTAGGGTGGTTTTACACAGGACGAATGTCTGGTAAACGATGCCCGACACTCGTCCTTGTGTGTCCTCGCTCCTGTGCTATTGCACGGGAGCTAGAAACGCTGGCTCACTCACAGAACGGCCAGCAGGCGGTGGGGCAGTGCAGGAGAGTTCTCTTCTCACTCTCCCCCGCCCCTCTCCATTCAGTACTGAACGGCCGCTATTTAAACTGAATGATTAGCGATCAGTGACATATGCAGCATAAGTGATAGATAATGAGCTGATCGCTCATCGTTCAGTGTTAACAGCTGCCATTCAGTACTGAACAGCCGCTGTGTTATGTCAATGGAGAGGGGCTGGGGAGCGAGAGGAGAGAAATCTCCTACAGTCTCGCGGCTGTAAGCCAGCGATACTAGCTCCTGGGCAGGTGCATGAGAGCGAGTATGTGCGGGGACAAGTGTTGGGCATCGTTTGCCTGACACTCCTCCCGTCTAAAAGGACCCTTAGTCGTGTGTTGGTTGGTTGCAATCTTGATGAAAACTTGAGCCCTAATAATGAGTTTTGTTTTTTAGCGGGCTACTCTGTGCTTGGCTGGAATCATCCCGGATTCGCAGGCAGTACGGTAAGATTGGGAGACTGGGGAATGTTGGGTGCAGGATGAGTAAAGCCGATGACCCTCTGTAGTGTGAAGTAGAGGAATATACTGATTGCTACCTTTTTAGGGGACTTTTTAGGGGTCACATCTGACCTACAACGCCTGAATACTTACAGGGGTGTCTTTCTCCGCAGGGCGTACCTTTTCCTCAGAATGAAGCAAACGCCATGGATGCAGTGGTGCAGTATGCAGTCTACCAACTCGGCTTCGAGCTGCAAGACATCATTGTGTACGCCTGGTCCATAGGGGGCTTCACAGGTGTGAGACAGGAGCCGATCATGGACAAGATTCTTGGGGATGGGTTATTTCATAACAGAATGTTAGATGTTATGAACGAGAAGGGGTTCTGGAAGGGGCAGCACTAAGAACAGGCAGGGTATGTACGATCCTCTGGCTCAAAATTGGGGGGGGGGGGGGTTAGTAAGCTGAACTAGATGGACATGTGTCTTCTTGCAGCCTTACGTATTATGTTACGTGACAGAGTAATGTGGGGGGGCAGCACTAAGAACGTACGAGATGGAGGAGTGCTGGAAGTAAGAGACGTGGGTGATATAATGAGAGGCACTAAGAACGTGTGCTGCATACAAGATGGATGGGCAGTCCTAAGGACGTGATCTGGAGATTAATGGATTGTCTTTATTTCTGCAGCTACATGGGCCGCCATGTCCTATCCTGACCTCAGCGCCATCGTCCTTGACGCCTCCTTCGATGACCTTGTTCCTCTCGCCTTGAAAGTGATGCCAGAAAGTTGGAGTGAGGAACTATTTCTTACATTTGTGATGCAGAGCTGATTGCTTCTTGCGGCTTCTCTTCATCGTCTTCTCCCCTCTCATCTGCCTGTCTGGTTGTTTTGCCCAACTTTTTGCCATTTTCCCAGGATGTGGAACGTGAAGTTTTCAGTCAGCGATAGCGTCTTCTGTAAATGCACGGTCTTGATTTGTCTGTATGTAGCGAGGCCATCTTCAGGCTTTCTTGTCTGAAGAAGTCATTAAGGAGAATGTCTGTCTGAGATATTGAACATCTGAGGGCAGCAAAAGTAATACAATTAAATGGAAGCTATACTCACTGGTTTTAGCCCTGCCGCTCCGGTCTTCTCTGCTGGAGTGATGTGCCCATATTGTCACCAGCAGGGCATGGAACTGGTGAATATGCTTCTTCTTCTTTTTTTTTTTTTTTCTTTTGCTGCCCTTTAAACACACTTTAATATCTCAGCCCCCTTTAAGGATTTCCAGAGCACTTGAACTTGACCCATTACAGTCCTCTCCATCATTCGTGCTTGTGAGTGTATTGGCCCCCACGGACGTGACTTCAGCAGGGGTCCGCGCAGGTCTGTGGCTAGGTCTGGCTGTAGATCCTTCAGCTAGATTGATATTCTCATGTGCACTTGAGGAAGTTGCATTTACTCATTCACGTATTTTTCCATAGGAGGACTCGTTACCAGAACAGTTCGAAAGTATCTAAACCTCAACAACGCGGAGCAGCTCTGCAGGTAAGTGTTCAGGAGCTCCTCATATAGGATGCCATTGCTGCGTTCTACAGGATGAGAAAAACATGGCTGCTTTCTCCCAGTACACATGGGATGTAATATTACAGTTTAGCCTTGTGCACTTCAAACGGCGGGAGCTGCAATACCGGACACAACCCACCGCAGGTTTGGAGGAAAAGAGCAGCCACGTTCTTCTAATCTCTTTAGTTGCATACACCATATGAAGGAGCAGATAGAAGATCGCAATTTTCCACGTTTTTTGAGTATGGCCATAAGGTGTAGTGGAGTCCGCACCATGCCTGCCTTCCTGCTGTCTTCTTCAGTTTTTGGCCGCCGTCTGCCATTTTTACGTTGCAGATTCGGGGTCCCGGTGCGCCTCTGTCAGTACAAGGTGTCTCTCTGCCAAATAAAATCGAATCTCTCTCTTTCGGTTTCTTGAAGGTATCAGGGTCCCATATTACTGATCAGAAGAACAAAGGATGAAATCATTACAACCACGTAAGTATATAAGGCAGCGTCTGGTGAATGAGCGTAACACAAAGATGGCCGCCTTCACTGTTGCTTACCTGTTTCCAGAAACCCAGATGACGTTGCATCCAACCGAGGCAATGATCTTCTCCTCTGCCTGCTGCAGCATCGGTGAGTATCCAACATTGCGGGGGAAGGGCTGAACTGAAGGGATGCTTTTTTTCCTGTTTAACAAGCTGTTAGTATGGATCTGAGCGATCGTCTATCCATAATCCCAGGAATGTGCAGTGCGGAATTACTGTGGGGATGAGATTTGCATGTGATGCGTTTCGCATAAAATAAGGCCTCATGTCCACGGAAAAAATCAGGCCCGCCGCGGATTCTCCCTACAGAATCCCGCAGCGGGTCCCTCCTTTCCTGTGGACATGAGGCCTAAAAAGAAGATTTACTTACCTGTCCGGGCGCTGCGAATTTGCCCTCCGCGGCCGGATCTTCTTTCTTCGGCCCGGCGGATGTGCTCAGTACACCGGCAGCGTGC